>NC_058095.1:46560000-46863030 GCF_020171115.1 Neogale vison
CGGGGTCTTGGGTTGGGGGGGGTGGGCGGAACGCGCGGCTCCGGCCCAAGCTGACCCCAGGAGAGAGGGAGGGGTGGAGAGGAGGAAGAGGAGTGGTAGCGTGAGCAGACCCGAGTGAACCGAAGGGGGAGGTCTCAGGGAGGGAGTGACTGGGTGGGGATCCGAACGCTCCCCTTCTCCCTCCCTGATGCGGGGGCGGACAGGTGGAGTCGCCTCCCGCCGCCCCACTCAGGCCGGCGACCGCAGCTTTCCCAGCGCGGGGTTCGGGTCTCGGAACTTTGGGGTGCAGCGTTCGGATCCGGGCGGGAAGGCGGGAGAGGGGCCGGGGGCGGGGGGCCGAGTGCTGAAGCCCCGCCCACGTCCCCAGGTCAGACCCGCGGGGGGAGGGGGTAATTTCCGCTCCGCGCTCGGGGAAGCGAGGGGCGGGAGCTTCGAGGAGGGGGCGGCAGCCCCTCCCCCGTCCGTTCCTGGGGAGGGGGAAGCGGATCCGCCCTGGTCCCTTTCCTCGCCTTTGACCAACTCGCTCCGGATCCTCCGGCCCCGGGAGCCCGAGGGACGGACCCGACTGGGCAAGGGGCGACACGTGGGCGGTCGCACCCCCGTCTCGGCGGTGGGGGAGGGGGCAGTTCGCCGCGCGTTTCGGAGTCCAGGATAGGCGGCGGAGAGCGGGACGCGCGGTCCACGCGCAACCGGGATCCCGCGCCGAGTGGCGGGCGAGGGCAGCGAGTTTTCAGCGGAGGGGGCTGGGATAGCGCCTGGGGAGGGTGGGGTGGCGGGGAGGGCGGCCCGGGGACCCCGGAGCCCCCCCCCCTCGCCCGGGGGCCGGGGAAAGAGGGGGTGGACCCCCAGTTAATGCCAGACTCTCCCTGAACTGGGCGGAAGCTCGTGTTTTGCACCGGGTTCTGCGGGTGGGAGAAACAATTCTGTCGGCACGCGTGCTGCGAGGGCAGGTGAGGAAGGGGGTCACTCTCCCTTTCCCCGTCCCCGACCCCATTGTCTCAGTCGCCTGCGGCCCGGGCCGACTCCGCAACACGTGTTGGCTGCACTGATACGAATGCCTTGGATTTTTTTTTTTTCTTGTTATTATTTTTTGTTTGCAGAGTCAGTGAGCGACTCCCGACTTCGGCGCCCCGCTCTTCTGCCAGACGATTTTATTACCGTTCAAAAAGTCGGGAGTTAAAAGACCACACGCCGCACCTTTGTCCCCCTCCCGGTTTTCCCCGCGCGCTGCAAAGAAACGGGGCTTGGGCGTGGGGGGAGGGCTTGCAACTCGGTTTCTCCATCTCCACCACCTTCAAAACCCACTCTCCAAATCCGCGTTTTGTTCTAGCCAGCCACGTGTTTGTCGGATTTGGGGTTTGTGATTTTTTTTCTTTGCATGGGGAGACAGAAAATACCAAGAGCTGTTAGTAGCTGAGTAGAAAAAGAATGTTTCCTAGGCAAGAAGGTGGGCGGCATCTGTATCCTACCCCCCTCCCCACATCTTCGGCCCTCCTCCCCTCCACCCGTTCTGACTCAATATTTAGTCGGCTCTTTGACCATAATTTTCACACAAACCAACGAGCTGGAAACGGTGTCTGCCACATAGTAGGCATTCAATAAACATTTTTAAAATGAAAAGCCAGCTAATACAAACTGCAGGGCAAAGAGAATTCAGAGAAAAATTGAGAGTCGGGGCGGGGGGGGGGAACCTTGCCAGAATGTGTGTCTGTTGCCCGGGGACTTTTCTTGGTGATGTGTGTGGACTCTTGAAAGGGCTCAAAGATGGTCTCAGAAAGGCTGTTGTATTCCTTGGCCTCTTCCTAAAAAAGTAGCCCCAATCTCCTGAAATCTTTTCTCTTATATTGGGGAACAAGAAAGAGGGTCCTGGGCAGGGCACTGCAGTTCCCAGAAACTTTAAGTGCTGTTTCCTTCATTTAATTTAAATCTGTAAGAATTAATAGAAGCACCTCTCAGGGTTTCTCCCTGGGGAGCATGCCCACTACTCTATCTCTTTATTCCTAAAACAAAAGCAAGTTACACCCCACAAAAATTTCCATGCAGACCTCTAAACTCCTGTAAAATGCAGCCCACCTTTTCCTACCCTAGATTCAAAGGGAAACAAAAATTGTAAAAGTAATCATTGAATTCAGTTCACTTTTAGGTTTGTTTGCCATTTAAAAAATAAAATAGAAGTCTAAATGTTAGCTGAAATTAGTTTCTTTTACATGTTTTACAATGACAGCAGGGGAGAAAATACACATTTGTGAAAATAAAAATTTACCAACTATTGCTAAATTGAAACTGATTAGTTCTTTTTAGAAATCAGATGTTTCAGTGAATTCTAATCCTCCCCCCTGCCCCCACCGAGGGCTTCTGTGTATAGTCAGAGGCTGCAAGAACACAAGAGAGCGGAGACAGCTGGGGTGAGATGCAGACCTTTTTAGCCCCCAAATCAGTTTTGCCTCACTGATCTGGCTATTTTAGGCTGGGGTTGGGGGCACTGAATGATGCTGTCTGGGGCTTCATCTCCCCTCTGAGTGAGCCCAGCACTAAAATTAACCTGAGACTAGGGTTATTTCTTGTCAAGACTCACATTCCTAGGGTAGGGATAGGAATGGGCCAACTTGGAATGCCACAATTTTATCATTTCCCCTTTCTGTCCTTTCTTTCTTTTGTTATTAAAGACAAACACTGTATTTGTTTTCCCCCCTTTTTTTCCCTACACAGCTTCTTTGAGAAAGATTAATCATCAGTGTAGTATCAAACTCAGTTTGTAAGAATTAAAAACATAGCTGCAGGATAATTTTCTCTAACAACATTATTTTTATTATTTTATTCCACTTATTTATTATCAGTGGGATTTTGTTGTTGTTGTTTTGTTTTCTTTTGTTTGTTCTCCTCTTCCTCTCCCTCCTTCCTCTTCATTTTTCCTGGAGAAGTGTTGGGTCTAGTTAACAGGATCCAATTCTCTGAATCTAGAAACACTGAAACTTGACTCCATTTTAAAGATGGGATTCTGATCTATTTTCCTTCAGTGTGGACATACAAATTTAGAGAGGAGAAAAAAACCCCAAAGGCAAGAAAACAACTTTTTTTTAGCAAAAAGGAAATATGACATGAGAAAATCAGCAATTTCCTTATCATACAATTTTAATTTTATTTTTAAATATTTCTTCCCAATATTTGTCCATTGATAATAGTTTGAGATTTTGTCATCTTATTTGTGTATCTCCATTTTTCACTTGTTGTTTACCAGAAGTAGTTCCCATTGCTGCCTCAAAATTTTCATAACTATCATTTTTCACCAACGTATAACATTCAGTCCAGTACATGTGAGTCAATCATTAATCGTTATTTTTAGATATATGTACATCAAAATTCTTTTAAGCTTTTGTAAGTAATGCTGAGTAGATATTTGGGGGCATATAACTTTTTCTTCTCTTAAATTAGCTCATTTGAATAAATCCCCAGAATATATACTTCTTATTTAATCTTATATTTATCCATGACTTTCTATTTTAAAAGTTCAGCACATTTTACAAAAGAGAGGACGCAAAAAATTGGAAAGCACTTAGGAGGGAAATATATTAAAATAGAACATTTCTATGTTTTATTTTCTAATGAATCCTAATCAGTTTTGAAGTAGAATTACGGTTTCTATGAAATACAGAAAAAGAAAGAATTCACATTTACTGACACAGGACTACTGAGACTTCCAGTTCTTGGAGGAATTTGTTTTTTGTTTGCTTGGGTTTTATTTATTTTGCTGTTGTTTGCTAGTTTTTCCCTTGTTACTGCCTTTGGGATATTTTGTTTCTTCTAGCAACTTGAAGTCTTGGTGTGGTTCTTTTAAATGCCCATAAACTTTGAAAAAGTGTAAATTAGTCCCAATTTAAAAGCACATGAAGTATTTTCTCCTGTCAAATAAATAAGGATAATTATGTGTTTAAGATAACTCATAAAATGTAAGGGAACTGTAAGCA
This sequence comes from Neogale vison, assembly GCF_020171115.1. Lineage (NCBI taxonomy): Eukaryota > Metazoa > Chordata > Mammalia > Carnivora > Mustelidae > Neogale > Neogale vison. The sequence continues at coordinate 46,563,966 of NC_058095.1, forward strand.
GAAAAGGAAAATTTCCTTGTTCAGATTATTATGGAAAAGTGTTCCATGTTTAAGACCTTAAAAAAGAAATGTGTTTATTCCAGAGATAGAAAAGATTCAAAGAGAAAAAAAGAACTTTAAGAACAATCATCTGTTTTTCTATGGGTCACACAGCTTGTGTGACAAAATTGCTCAGTGTTTTGTTTTGGCTCAGGTTGGCAATGTAGAAACCTTTAGATAAGGAAGGGAATCGTTTATTTTGTTAACTTTTAAAAAATGGATGTTTCCAAATTCAGTTTGAGTAAATTAAACCACACCATAGTAGCCCTATGGACACATGTACAATAAATGGTCAGTAACATTCCTCACACTACACGACTACTGCCTTTTTGCATTTTTTTTGACTCTAAAATCATTTGGTTAAAAGATAATGAACAATTTTGTGTAGTCCCTACTTGGCACAAAATGCAAAATAAGTCCCAGGTTAATTTGAGGGAAGACTAGAATTCAAGAAAAGGAAATGTTATTTTTCAAAATAAAACAAATTGTAAAAAGCAACAAAAGAGAGAGAACCCACACCTCAGTATTATTTAAAGTGGAAATAGTAATAAAACAATTTGATACTTGACATCCACATAGCTTCTAAGTATGCAAATGATTTTAATTCAAAATGCATCAGTTACAATAGCAAACTGCAGGGAGTTCATTCAGTTTTAGCTACAAAACATCTATGCTTTTTAAGACTAAAAGAATGTTTCTATCTAGAAAGCAAGTTGTTTTTGTGTGCTTGTTTAAAATTTTATTCCTGATGATAAGATTAATTGCTGTTACTCCTGTTGCTAGTTAGGATTCCACACACCCCCCCACCCAGCTCTCTCAAATATTTCAAAGTGCTTAAGAGGGAATGCTGCTATGATTTTTTATATTTAGGTTTAAAAATTGTATGCACATACTATTTCACTAATATCTCATTATCAAAATACTCATTAAAAACACTTCCTCTGTCTTCGTGAAACAAACAAGTTTTACAAAGAAAAGGGACCCAGCCTAATAGTATGTTATTTTGGTTGTTTGACTAAATTGAGATATAGTTTTAAAATGATTTCTGATTTTCATGGGTTAACGATATAGAAAGAGTTTTGGTCCACACACCTCTCCCAGAAACACTCTCAAGTTTTTAAGAATTATCTACACAACTTAACTTCCATTCTTAAACATAACCTAAAAGTATTTGGTAAGCATTTATATGCTAAATTGTTGAATATATTTTTATGTTTTTCTTTTCACTTCTAAAATGTGTTTCTACACAAAGTGTGTAGAAAACAAATATTAGAGTTATCTCTAAACTGCTTTGAAATGAGGGTCATGAAGTCCTTCCCTATCTTCCTCTTCCTCCCGGCCCCTCCCCCGCCCCTCCCCTCTCTCCCCCCCTTTGTTCCTCCATTTTTCTTGCTACTCCCGACACTGTCAATTCCTCTCCTCCTCCCCCTTTACCTTTACCCTCTTTTTAATTTTTCTTTTTTCTTTGTTACTTCTCTTCCCCTTTTTATTATTCCCTGGCTCCTCTGCCCCTCAACCCGTGTCTTTCCTCTTTTTAATCAATAAACCTATCCCAACTTTCTATACTTTTCTTCATTCCTTCCCTTTTCCTTTTTCCTGTCCCTCTATCACTAACTTGCTATCATTCAGACTGTTATTTCTGGTGAAGTGGAAGATGCTTGAGTAATTTTGTACACCAAAATAAAAAGCTTGTTACATCTTTTAGGTGAACATCCATGTCATTCAGAGGACAAAGCTCCCTGCTCTCCCAGCATTTATTGTCTGAACATTCACTAGACACTTTTACTTCTTTGTATCATTTTTCTATGTCTTACATTGCTTATAACAGACTGTGTTATTAGAATTTTGTGTATCAAATCCTTGAGGGCACAGCCTGTTTATCACCCAAGGAGTCCCAACACAGTGCTGACAGGTGTCCAAAAATATATAGTAAGTATCTTTTGACACTGTCTGGAAAGACATGGTCAGTGTGATCAAATAAAATGCTGTGTTCAGCCTGCGATGCTTTTGCTTCCTTCCTTCCTTCCTTCCTTCCTTCCTTCCTCTCTCTTTCTTTTTCTTTCTCTTTCTTCTTTTTCCCCATTTCTATTTTTGTAAATATTATACTCTACAATCATCAGATTAAATACACATAAATTCTGTCATTCTGAAGGTTGATAGGTCTACATCAAGAACAGCAAACAAAGGATATCTTTCAGCTTGTGTCTCCCTAGTCTTGTACCCATGACTGTCCTATTCCAGATGTCTGTGGATGAGCAATCTCTTCACCTTGTGTCTGGTTAAGTAGCCTTGAAGTTCTCAACTCAAGGCTTCAGACAGTCAATGTCAACCATCAGTGTTAGTTGGTACAACCTTTTGCCATCCTTATCTCCCTTGATGCCATCCAACCAGGATGACAATCTCAAGGGACAGTCCACACGCGTTTCCTGCCAACAGGTCTCTTAGGGTCTTCTTTCTGGGAATATAGCCAGCACCTCATTAACCATGTAAAGATTTATTATTTTGCATGTCATCCAAAGCACAAGTGTCACCCCTAGACAGCCCTCCATCTCAGTGATTCCCAGGATGTCTGCTACAGCCGCTTCCCATAAGATGTTTATTGGATATCTACCTATCAATACAGCTCTGAACACTAAGGAGAAGGCAAACCAATTTTTATAGCAGTCTAAATTAAAGCCAAATTTAAGCAGGTCATGAAAATAGCAAAGTGCTTTGTTTTGTTTTTAATTTATAATACTCATTACTAGCAAGAATATAGTGAAATAAAACATTCCATGTGCCTGTGTGGAAGAACAATTTTAAGGCAAGAAAACTCTTTAAAAATTCATATTGTTCGACTCAGAAGTTGCACTTTTGAGTAATTTTTCTAACTAAAATCCGGTATATAGAACATTTTATTCAGCCTTTAAAAAGAAGGAAATTCTGATACCTGCTACAATATAGATTAACCTTGAAAACATGAGGCTAAGTAAAATAAGCCGGGCACAAAGGATAAATATGTATGAGGTACCTAGAATAGTCAGATTCATAGAGGCAGAAAGTAGAATAATGGTTACCAGGGCTTGGGAGGAATGTGTGAGGTGGAGAGTTAGTGTATGGAGTTTCAACTTGAGATGAGGAAAGTTCTGGAGATGGGACTGGGATGGTTATACAACATTTACACTGTTACGCTACTGAATCTTAAGACACTTAAAAATGGCTAAAATTAACAATTTTATGTATGTATTTTTAAACATTTATTTATCTGAGAGAGAGAGAGAACAAACGGGAGGGGCAGAGGGAGAAGGAGAAAGAGAACAAAATCAAAGATTTAGTGGGTCAACCAACCAAGCCACCCAGGTACGCCTATGTTATGTATATTTTACCTTTTTTTTTTTTTTATTTTGAAAGATCTTATTTAGGGGCACCTGCATGGCTCAGTGGGTTAAAGCCTCTGCCTTTGGCTTAGGTCATGATCCTGGGGTCCTGGGATTGAGCCCCACATAGGGCTCTCTGCTGAGCGGGGAGCCTGCTTCCCAGTCTCTCTCTGCCTGCCTCTCTGCCTACTTGTGATCTCTGTCAAATAAATGAATAAAATCTTTAAAAAAAAAAAAAAAGAACTTATTTATTAGAAAGAAAGAGAGAGGGGCACCTGGGTGGCTCAGTGGGTTAAAGCCTCTGCCTTTGGCTCAGGTCATGATCCCAGAGTTCGGATCAAGCCCCGAATCGGGCTCTCTGCTCAGTGGAGAGCCTGCTTCCTCCTCTCTCTGCCTGCCTCTCTGCCTACTTATGATCTCTGTCAAATAAATAAATAAAATCTTAAAAAAAAGAAAGAAAGAAAGCACGCTGGCAAGTGAGGGGGAGGGGCAGAGGGAAAAGCAGAACTCCTCCCTGAGCAGGGAGCCTGACCCTTACCATGATTTTTTTTTTTAATACCATGATTTTTAAAGACAAAAATTTTAGCCTTTTCAAAATACCAAGAACAACAAAAAAACAAACAAAGATAGTATTTATCACTGTTAAGGAAAAAAACTGTCAGCAATAGAAATGCTTACCATTAGGGAAGTCTTCAGATAACTTCAAACATAGCCAGTTGGTAAAATATTATGCAGCCATTAAAAATTATGTCCAAGGTTTAGTTGGTTACGTGTCTGCCTTTGGCTCAGGTCATGATCACGGGGTCCTGGGAAAGAGCCCCACATCAGGCTCCCCACTTCTCCTTCTCCTGCATCCCCACCCTGCTTGTGCATACGCATGTACGTGCTCTCTCTCTCTCTCAAAAGTAAGTAAATAGGTAAAGACCTCTTTTTTTTTAATTTTATTTATTTATTTGACAGAGAGAAATCACAAGTAGACGGAGAGGCAGGCAGAGAGAGAGAGGGAAGCAGGCTCCCTGCTGAGCAGAGAGCCCGATGCAGGACTCGATCCCAGGACCCTGAGATCATGACCTGAGCCGAAGGCAGCGGCTTAACCCACTGAGCCACCCAGGCGCCCCGGTAAAGATCTCTCCTTTTTTAGGATTTTATTTATTTATTTGACAGAGATCACAAGCAGGCAGAGAGGCAGGCAGAGAGAGAGGAAGGGAAGCAGGCTTCCCGCTGAGCAGAGAGCCCGATGGCTCGATCCCAGGACCCCGGGATTATGACCTGAGCCAAAGGCAGAGGCTTTAACCCACTGAGCCACCCAGGTGCCCCAGGTAAAGATCTTTTTAAAACATTATGTTTGAAAGAGGTTTAGAAAAACTTAAGGGAAGTTTATGTAAAAAATGCATATCACAACACAAAATTTCGTATTTGTGCTCATATAGTCTGTGTGATTGGAACCATCTTAGCCACAATGACAAAAGCTACGTGTACATTAAAGACTAGAAATTACCTTAGAAAAACTCTTGCATATGGATACCTAGAATGTGCACAAGAACATTTCATAGCAGCATTGCTTACAATAACAAAACTTAGAAACCCTACAAATGTCCATCTCCAAGAAGAATGGATAAACAAAGCTGAGTATACGGGCACCTGGGTGGCTCAGTGGGTTAAGCCTCTGCCTTCAGCTGGGGTCATGATCTCAGAGTCCTAGGATCGAGCTCCCACATGGGGCTCTCTGCTCGGCGGGGAGCCTGCTTCTCCCTCTCTCTCTCTCTGCCTGCTTCTCTGCCTATTTGTGATCTCTGTCTGTCAAATAAATAAATAAAGTAGTTAACTAAAAATAAATAGATAAATAAAAAGCTGAGTATAGTCATACGATAGAATTTGGGGGTAATCATAATAAAGGAACTTCTGCAATGTTTATCAATGTGAGTGATTTTCACAACTCTGATCAATAAACAAAAACAAAGACCCAGAGACTGAAGAATATGCACATAATGATTCCATTCACATTAGTTCTAGAATATCCAAAACTAACACTGTGTTGTTTAGGGATGCATCCAGAAAAGGTTGAACTTTAAAGAAAATGAAGAGCTCTGCAACTAACTGCTGGGCAGCTTTTTAACCACTTGGGAGCCGTGGTTAAAGCTGTGGACCAAATGGAAACAATAACGTTTTTTGCAGGAAAAAAAGAAAGCAGAGAAAAGAGAAAAGCAAAGTGAAAAGAAAAGAAAAGAAAGGAAAGGAAAAAGGAAAAGAACGAACATGATAAACAAAATTCCAGAATGTGTTAATTCTGGGAAGTAGCATAGGGGATGATAGAGGAGGAGCTCACAGGGCACTTCAAAGATACTGGGGATGAATGTTCTAGTTCTCAAACTGAGTGATAGTTACACAAGTCCTTTATCATTCTTTGAAGCTGTACATGTACAGTTTACGCTACTTTGTTAAATATAAATATTTCATAATAAAAATTAATTGAAATACTAAAAAGTCTGAAAAACACTGTTAATAGTAACTCTGGTTTTAGGATGAGTGGATTTCTCTCTATTCCTGTCTGTTTCTCTCTCTCTGTCTTTTCTCTCCCCCTGTTTCTCTCTCTTGACTGCTGTATTTTTTCAGGATTTCTAAGACTATTACGTTTTTATAACAAAGTTAAAAAAAAAAAAGTCAAATGGATATTCAAACGAATCACCCCAGAATACTTTCACAAACCAAACAGGGAATAGTTTTGGATCATCCACTCTTCTTGATGCAGCCAGAAATCTCCTTCCATTAGCAGCCAAGGTTGAGGGTTAACTGAAACTCACCCTGATCAATCACGGATGTGGCTTGACTTTAGCTAAAGGTCTGATTAATTATACATGTATTCATAATAAACTGAGATGGTGCGTACTGAAACTCAGGACCGGCATGGTAAACAGGAACCAAGCACCCAGATTCACACCTGCCCAGTCTGTCCTGGACCTTTTGAGGATACACTGTTCCTTTCAACTCCCAATGCACGAACATGTTTGTTTCATTCACTGGAAACCTCTGAGGCTGAAGCCCATTTCTGCCTCATCCGTCTGGGAGTTTCTTGTGAAATCACGCCTCTCAGCACACTAGAAACCTCAGGGCAGGACCCATGTTGTTTCCTTTCTCTAAGTGAGCGGTTTCCATTATGTCCATCAACTAAGATCTCATTTATTACTTTTCCATGAGCCCAATGTTTTGAAAAATATTGTCTATCAAAAAATTCCAGCGACCAGGTAATAAATTGTTTATAGATTGAGCGGCTAAGCAGAGCTTCTCTACACAAGTGGCAAGAAGTTAAACTATTTCCACCGAAAGTAAAGGGACTTGGAACTGGAATTTGTCCACACAGACTTGCCTGAAGCAAATGTCTGATTTGCATGAGATATCCTAACTGACTGAAAACAGTTTAAGGATACCACTGTGCTGTTACACCTTCTTTCCTTCCTTCTTAGATCCTGTGTCTGGCGAGCCTAGGGTTAGAGAAACATTCCTTAGGACCAGCTTTCCCAGTTCCTGGTCTGTGCCCGGGAGAAGAGCTAAAGGGAAAAGAAGAGAGAGAGGATGTTGTAAAATGAGGTAAACCCCCAACAGGGTGGCTTCATGGTTTCTACTTTGTAGGTTCAACTCTGCTACAGATAGGCAACAAAACCAGGGTTCCAGCCTAGTTGTCCTGGATCCCGTGTCCTTGCTCTTGCCTTTACATGAGTGCCTTTAAAAATCCTCGCGCATGGAGCGCCTGGCTCGGTCCAGGAGCGTCCAGCTCTTTATCTTGGGGTTGTAAGTTCAAGTCCCTTGTTAGGTGTAGAGATTACTTAAGTAAAATATTCTAGGGGCACCTGGGTGGCTCAGTGGGTTAGAGCCTCTGCCTTCAGCTCAGGTCATGATCCTAGGATCCTGGGATCCAGCCCCTAGTGGGGCTCTCTGCTCAGCAGGGAGCCTGCTTCCTCCTCCTCTCTCTCTCTGCCTGCCTCTCTGCCTACTTTTGATCTCTGTCTGTCAAAAAATAAATAAATAAAATCTTTAAAAATAAAATAAAATATTTTAGGGGAACCCGGGTGGCTCAGTCAGTTGGGCATCAGACTCTTGGTTTTGGCTCCGGTGATGATCTCAAGGGTGTGGGATTGAGCCCCGTGTCAGGCTCTATGCTTAGCAGGAAGTGTGCTTGTCCTGCTTGTCCCTCTCCTTCTGCTTCTCCTCCCCTCCCCCACTCCCTGCCCCAGCTCACACGTGCACTCTCGCTCACTCTCTAATAAATAAATAGGATCTTTAAAAAAATAAAAATAAAAGGAAATATTGGGGCACTTCGGTGACTCAGTTGTTAAGCATCTGCCTTTGGCTCAGGTCATGTTTCCAGGTTCCTGGGATCCAGCCCAGCATCAGGCTCCCTGCTCAGTGGAAGCCTGCTTCTTCCCTCCCCCACCCCCACCCCCGCTTGTGTTCCCTCTCTCTCTGTCTCTCTCTCTATCAAATAAATAGATAACAATTTTAAAAAATAACAAAATGAAATATTTTGGGGACATCTAGCTAGCTCAGTCAGAGCATGTTGACTCTTGATCTCAGGGTTGCAAGCCCTATGTTAGGTGTAGAGATTACTTAAAAACAAAATCCTGGGCGCCTGGGTGGCTCAGTGGGTTAAGCCGCTGCCTTCGGCTCAGGTCATGATCTCAGGATCCTGGGATTGAGTCCCACATTGGGCTCTCTGCTCAGCAGGGAGCCTGCTTCCTCCTCTCTCTCTCTGCCTGCCTCTCTGCCTACTTGTGATCTCTCTCTGTCAAATAAATAAATAAAATCTTTAAAAAAAAAAAACCTAAAAAAAAATTACAGTAAAATACTTTTTTTTTAAAAAAGATTTTATTTATTTATTTGACAGACAGAGATCACAAGTAGGCAGAGAGGCAGACAGAGAGGGGGTGGGGAAGTTGGCTCCCCGCTGAGTAGAGAGCCCCATCCCAGGATCCTGAGATCATGACCTGAGCCGAAGGCAGAGGCTTAACCCACTGAGCCACCCAGATGCCCCAATAAGTACTTTTTAAAAGAGATTTTATTGTATTTATTTGACACAGAGAGAGAGAGCGCAAGCAGGGGAAACAGCAGGCAGAGGGAGAGGGAGAAGTAGGCTCCCCACTGAGCAGGGAGCCCAACCCAGAAATCCATTGGCATCATGAACCCAGCCAAAAGCAGATGCCTAACAACTGAGCTACCCAGGCACCCCTACAATAAAATCTTTTTTAAAAAATTTTTTAATTAAAAAAATAAATACAAATCCTAGGGGCACCAGGGTGGCTCAGTCTTTTAAGCATCTGCCTATGGCTTAAGTCATGATCCTGGGATCCTTGGTGGAGAGAGCCTGCCTCTTCTTCTCTCTCAGCTGTTCCCCCTGCTGTGTTCTCTCTCTCTGTCAAATAAATAAATAAAATCATCTTAAAAAAAAAAAATCCTAGTGTACCCATATGTATATCACAATTTGTTTTTTTACTTTTTAAAACTTTTTAAAAAATATTTTATTTATTTATGATTTGACAGAGAGAGAGCACAAGCAGGGGGAGTGGCAAGCAGAGGGAGAGGAAGAAGCAGGCTCCCTGGCCAAGCAAGTAGACAGATGTGGGGCTCAATCCCAGGACCCTTGGGATCATGACCCCAGCTGAAGGCAGATGCTTAACCAACTGAGCCACCCCACAATTTTTTCTTTTTTTTTTTTTTCTTTTTTTTTTAATATTTTATTTATTTGTCAGAGAGAGGGAGAGAGAGCGAGCACAGGCAGACAGAGAGGTAGGCAGAGGCAGAAGGAGACGAAGGCTCCCTGCCGAGCAAGGAGCCCGATGTGGGACTCGATCCCAGGACACTGGGATCATGACCCGAGCCGAAGGCAGCTGCTTAACCAACTGAGCCACCCAGGCGTCCCCCCACAATTTTTTCTTTAAGATTCATTTATTTACTTATTTACTTGAGTGAGAGCAGGGGACGGGCAGAGGGGGAGGGAGAGAGAGAATCTTCAATCAGACTCCTTGCTCAGTGCAGAGCCCAGCACAAGGCTCAATCCCGGGACCCTGAAATCATAATCTGAGCCAAAATCAAGAGTTAGATGCTCAACGAACTGAGCCACCCAGGCACCACTATCACAATTTATTTTATGCAGAGATGTAAAGACAACTCAGCTGAGAAAGGATAATCTTTCCAACAAATAGTGCTGAAACAACTGGATATTCGTAGGCAAAAATACATTCCCTTCCACATCCCATCCTGTATATAAAAATGAACTCAATCATGTAATTTAACCATTTAGGTCATATAACTAACTGTAAAGACAAAAACTACAAGGCTCCTAGGAGAACACAGAGAGAGAGAGAGGGTCACCTTTGTGACCCTGAGTTATGCAAAGTTCTCTTAGATACGCCACCAAAAGCAAAATTCAAAAAGCCAAATTGATCAATTGGAATTTTTTAAAAAAACAAACAAAAAAACAAAAACTCCTCTGCCTCTAGGAGGTAACCGTTAAAGGAATGAAAAGATGAGCCACAGACCGGGAGAAAAACATTTTGTATATCATGCATCTCATTACGGACTTGTATCCAAAATACGTAAAGAACTCTCAAAACTCAGTATCAAGAGCACAAATAACCCTCTCCCCCCAAAATGGGTAAAAAAATGTAAACAGACATTTAAAGATATTATTTATTTATTTGACAGAGATCACAAGTAGGCAGAGAGGCAGGCAAAGAGAGAGGGAAACAGGCTCCCCACTGAGCAGAGAGCCTGATGTGGGGCTCCATCCCAGGACCCTGGGATCATGACCTGAGCCGAAGGCAGAGGCTTTAACCCACTGAGTCACCCAGGCGCCCCTATGTTTAACTTTTTAAGAAGCTGCCAAACTGTTTTCTTTTTTTTCCCCTGGAGCTCAATAAAAACTTTTAATTATACGTCAGAGACTTTGTTCAGTGCAAGAGTGAACGTCCACTGTTCATGTTCACGAGTCCACTTTATCAAATGTCAATTACATAAAAAATACAGAACGTTTCACGAATTTGTGTCTCACCTTCATTTGGGAACCTTGCTAATCTCTTCTGTATCATTCCAATTTTAATACATGTGCAGCTGACGCAAGCACTGCCAAGCCGTTTTCTGAAGTGGTTTTAACATTTGACCTGTGAAATGTCTGTTTAGGGGTGCCTGGCTGGCGCTACATTTGTCTCTCTGTGCAGCAGGAAGCCTGCTACCCCCCTCTTTCTGCCTGCCTCTCTGCCTACTTGTGATCTCTCTGTCAAAAAAATAAATAAAATCTTAAAAAAAAAAAGTTAAACATATCCCAATCCCTGGTATTTACCCAAGAAAAAGGAAAGCATATGTACATAAAATAACTTCTCCACAAACATTCACAGCGGCTTTATTTGTAATAGCCCCAAACCTGAAAGGACCTAAATGTCCATCAACAGGTAGATGATAAACCAAGTGTAACATATCCATAAGATGAAGAATATTACTCAGCAATGAAAAAGAGTACACTATTGATCACTTTACAACTGAAACTCAAAATCAGAATGCTGAATGAAAGAAACCAGACAGAAAAGAATACATACTATATGATTCTATTTACATAAAAGTTTAGAAAATACAAACTAATCTATAGTAATAGAAAGCAAGTCAGCAGTTGGAAGAGGTGATTAGGAGAGAAAGGGCTCAGGAAATACCAGGGGATGGTGGATATGTTCACTACTTTATTTTTAAAAAAATTTTTAAGTAGGCATGGAGCTTAAAATGATGACCCTGAGATCAAGACCTGAGTGGAGATCAAGAGTCAGTCATTCAGGGGTGCCTGGGTGGCTCAGTGCGTTAAAGTCTCTTCCTTTGGCTCTGGTCATGATCCCAGAGTCCTGGGATGGAGTCCGGCATCGGGCTCTCTGCTCAGCAGGGAGCCTGCTTCCCTCCCCTCTCTCTGCCTGTTTGTAATCTCTGTCTGTCAAGTAAATAAATAAAAACATTATTTTTAAAAAAAAGTCAGTTGTTCAATCTACTGAGCCACCCAGGTGCCCCAATATTTTTAAAGTAAGCTCTATGCCCAACATGGGGCTCAAACACTCTGCCCCAAGATCAAGAGTTGCATATTCTATCAACTGAGCTGGCCAAGTGCCCCAATATTCACTCCTTTGACAGTATTGATGGTTTAATGGGAGAAGACATATATTAAAACATGAAACTGTACACTTTACATTCAATATGTGCCATTAATTATGTGTCAGTTATACCTTGATAATGCTGCTTTAGAAACCCCAATACTGTGGAGGGAGTGGTGAATTGGAAAATAACCATTTTCCATCATTGTAGTAAAGATGGGTTCAAGCAAGAATCAATAGTTGTGAGGCGCCTGGGTGGCTCAGGCCGTGATCTCAGGGTCCTGGGATTGAGCCCCATGTTGGGGTCCCTGATCTGCCAGGAGTCTGCTTCTCCCTCTCCCTCTGCCTCTCCCCCTATTCTCCTGCTCATGCTCTCTCTCCCCAAACCCTCTCTCTCTCAAATAAATAAATAAAATCTTAAAAAAAAAAAAAAAAGGACGAATAGTTGTTAAATCTGAGGGTGGGGGAAGTCTGATGAGGAAAGGGATATTTACATTATCTTTTTTTTTTAAAGATTTTATTTATTTATTTGACAGACAGAGATCACAAGTAGGCAGAGAGGCAGGCAGAGAGAGGAGGAGGGGAAGCAGGCTCCTTGCTCAGCAGGGAGCTGGATGCGGGGCTCAATCCCAGGACCCTGGGATCATGATCTGAGCTGAAGGCAGAGGCTTTAACCCAATGAGCCACCCAGGCGTCCCATATTTACATTATCTTAAAGTGTCTCCCTGTCAGTTGCTTATTAATTATAAGGAGAAAAATAGTAACTATACAGTGGGAAAATTGAACAAAATTTTGGGTGGTCAAAATTATCATCAGTCATGGACAGGTAGACATCTTGTTCCTCTAAATGCAATACCTTGAAGAGGACAGAGTAATTTTTATAGTTTTCTGGCCACCATGTATAACCTGATTTAAGATGGAAGAAAAAGGGGCGCCTGGGTGGCTCAGTGGGTTAAGCCGCTGCCTTCGGCTCAGGTCATGATCTCAGGGTCCTGGGATCGAGCCCCACATCAGGCTCTCTGCTCAGCAGGGAGCCTGCTTCCCTCTCTCTCTCTCTCTCTGCCTGCCTCTCCATCTACTTGTGATTTCTCTCTGTCAAATAAATAAATAAAATCTTAAAAAAAAAAAAAGATGGAAGAAAAAGCAGACAAAGCCAAATTAAGAAACATTTGTAACATAACTGGCCTGGACCCTCAGAAATGTCAGTGTAGGGGCACTTGGGTAACTCGGTCGGCTTACATCTGCCTTGGGCTCAGGTCATGATCAGGATCCTGGGATTGAGCCTCATAGGTGGGCTCCTTGTTAAGCAGGGAGTCTGCATCTTTCTCTTCCTCTGTTCTCCCCCCACCTCCCCCATGCCCCCCCCCTCAGATAAATAAACAAAATCTCTCTCTCTCTCTTTTTTAAAGATTTTATTTATTTATTTGACAGACAGAGACCACAAGTAGGCAGAGAGGCAGGCAGAGAGAGAGGAGGAGGAAGCAGGCTCCCCGCTGAGCAGAGAACCCGATATGGGGCTCTATCCCACACGACCCGAGCCGAAAGCAGAGGTTTTAACCCACTGAGCCACCCAGACACCCCACAAAATCTCTTTTTTAAAAAAATGTCAGTATTATGAAAGACAAAGGAAGGCTAAGAGAGAAACTGTTAAAGGAAAATAGGAGACATGACAAACAAAATACACGATCCTGGACTGAATCTGATAAAGTAAGGGAAAAACCCCAAAAGACATTATTGGGACAATTGGACAATTGAAAAACTTGTAATATGGACTATATGCTTTATATTAATGTTAAACTTCTTGAATTTCATCATTGTACTAATAGTGGTTATGTGTGTGAATATCCCTGTTCTTAGGAAATATACATGGGGCAGCAGCTCTTTCTGCCCATTGGTCCTGTCCCTGTGCTTTAATAAAACCATCTTTCAGGGCGCCTGGGTGGCTCAGTGGGTTGAGCCGCTGCCTTCGGCTCAGGTCATGATCTCAGGGTCCTGGGATTGAGCCCCGCATCGGGCTCTCTGCTCAGCAGGGAGCCTGCTTCCTCCTCTCTCTCTCTGCCTTCCTCTCTGCCTACTTGTGATCTCTCTCTGTCAAATAAATAAATAAAATCTTTAAAAAAAAAAACCACCTTTCTGCACACACACACACACACACAGAGAGAGAAATATGCATGGAAATGTGAAGTGGTAAAGGAACATAATGTATGTAATTGACTTTCATATGTTTATAAGATAAATAATGGAATGATAGAACAAAGTGGCAAAATGCTAAAAGTTGGTGTCTCTGTGGGTATATTGGAGTTCTTTGTATTATTTTTGTAAGTTCTCTGTAAGTTCATTTATTTATTTATTTTTTAAAGATTTTTATTTATTTATTTGACAGAGAGAGATCACAAGTAGGCAGAGAGGCAGGCAGAAAGAGAGGAGGAAGTGGGCTCCCTGCTGAGCAGAGAGCCCGATGCGGGGACTCAATCCCAGGACCGCAGGATCACGACCCGAGCTGAAGACAAAGGCTTAACCCACTGAGCCACCCAGGTGCCCCAGTTCTCTGTAAGTTTAAATTATTTTAAATGAAAGCTTTAAAAAATCTCCAGGCTAATGACATCAGAGTCTCTGGGAATATCACTGAGGCACTGGGATTTTATTTGTACCACACCCAATGTGGGGTTCAAACCCACAGCCCTGAGATCAAGAGTCACATGCCCTACCGACTGAGCCAACCAGGTGCCCCAAGCCATGGAATTTCATTTATTTATTTTTTAAATTAATTAATTTTTTAAAAGATTTTATTCATTTATTTGACAGACAGAGATCACAAGCAGCAGAAAGGCAGGCAGAGAGAGAGGAGGAAGCAGGCTCCCCGCTGAGCAGAGAGCCCAATGCCCGGCTCAATCTGAGGACCCTGGGGTCATGACCTGAGCCGAAGGCAGAGGCTTTAACCCACTGAGCCACCCAGGCGTCCCATGCCATGGGATTTTACAAAACTTTTAGGGCCAGGGTGCCATATTTGGCGAATAACAGTACAATATGTGCAGTTAAATTTGAATTTCAGATAAACAACAGGTTAAAAATTAAAGATTTTATTTATGGGGACTCCTGGATGGCTCAGTTGGTTAAGCTGCTGCCTTCGGCTCTGGTCATGATCCCAGTCTCCTGGGATAGAGTCCCACATCAGGCTCCCTGCTCAGTGGGGAGCCTGCTTCTCTCTCTGCCTCTGCCTGCCACTCTGCTTGCTTGTGTGCTCTGGATCTCTCTGACAAATAAATAAATAAATAGGTTTTATTTATGAGAAAGAGAGAATGAGAGAAGGAGGGGCAAGGCAGGGGAGGGGTAAGGGAGGGGGACAAGCAGACTTTGCTGAGCTTGGAGTCTGACAACAGGAGTGGAGGACTGGGTCCAGATCATGACTTGAGTCAGATTCTTAACTGACTGAGCCACCCAGATGCCCCTAAAAACATTTAGTATATACCATGCAGTATTTTCTGCCTGACTAGCAAGGTCTGTCCTGGAATACAACTCATTTTGATATCTGTATTCTGCTGGTCTTTGTGGAATATTGGAGAAATATCTTGTTTATCTGTCTTCTGTGTACAAAATCATCTCAGTTCTTACTCTGGCAGAGAGAAGGGGACTGAGATAAATATAAGTAGGCATTAAATGGCTAGAGTTCATGGCTATGAACAGAAATGTTTCATGAATCTAGGACCTTCTGTAATAATAACAATAATAGTTAATATTTTTTAGGGTATATTAGGTATATTCGAGCCAACCTCTATGGGTGCCCCCCATGATCACTGCTTCCTGGTATTCACAGCCTTACACACTCCCTCCCACATCATACCAGGGCTGGTCTATGTGACCAGTAGCATAAAGCTGAAGGATTGTATGTCATTTGTGAATTTCACTTAGACTTTCTTTTCTTTCTCTCTTCTTTCTTTCTCTTCTTTCTTTCTTTCTTTCTTTCTTCTTTCTTGACAGAGAGAGATACAGTGACAGAGGGAACACAAGCGGAGGGAGCAGGAGAGGGAAAACCAGGCTTCCCACTGAGCAGGGGCTCCATCTTAGGACTTTGAGATCATGACCGTTGCTGAAGGCAGACGCCCAGTCACTGAGTCACCCACGCACCCCTCACTTAGACTCGTCTTAGGTGCATGACTTTGCTCCAAGGGAAGAAGCGTGGAGAGATCCACATGGTGAGGAACTGAAGCCTTCAGCCTATAGTCGGTGGGAAAGAGCTTCGAAGATGGTGATCTACAGCCCCAGGCTTCTGAGATTGCAACTCCACTGACAGCTGACTTCAGCTTCCTGAAGACCCTGAGCTAGAAGCACCCCGCTAAGCCCCTGCCAGATTCCCAGACTTAGAAAACGGTGTGAGATAGGGAATGTTCTGTTGCTTTGCACTGCTGAAGTTCCGAGTGATTTCTTACCCACCTAGAGGACAGTAATGTATCAAGATATGACGAAACACAATGTATCTGCTCAATGTACTTGTTTCCCAAACCAATTCTGTCTTTATCTGAGACAGAGAGAGAGAGAGAGAGAGAGAGAAAGCCTGACCACAAACATGGCGAGGGGCAGAAGGATAAGGAGAGGGGGAAGCAGAGTCCACGCTGACCAGGGACCCTGATTCAGGGCTCTATCCTAGGACCCTGAGATCATGACCTGAGCCAAAGGCAGCAGATTAACCGACTGAGCACACAGGCACCCCCCCCCCAAGTCAATTATTTGAGGTAGGAACTTTATACTCCCGTTTTACAGCAATGGGAACCACAGCAGGGGAAGAGCGGGTTGCTCTAAATCACCCACCCAGCTAGTAGCATCAGCGGGTCAGTCTACAGGGCCCTCACCCCGACAGGGAATTTCATAAGCCTTCCCCTTGCTAGGTGAGGGGCAGAGTCAGCCTGGGTTGTTGTTGTTTTGTTTGGTTGGTTTTAATTTGAGAGAGTGCATGGGCCTGAGCCAAGCGGGAGTAGGGGGAGGGGCAGAGGCAAGGGAGAAGCAGACTCCCTGGTAAGCAGGTAGCTTGGCCCTTGGGGTTCTGTGCCAGGACCCAGAGATCAGGACCTGAACCTAGGGCAGACACTTAGCTGCTTAACTAAAAGCCACCGAGTCTCCTGGCCTGGCTTTGTTTTTTCGTCTGCCTGCTCACCATAGAGTAAGATGGAGGAGATCATTCTAGAGAAAACCACCCGCCAACACTGGCAGGATGCCTTCATGTTAACAAGATATTAATACCACACTTACCTATGAGGTAAGGAGGACTGATTCTGGTTTTCTTTTGTGGGGGGTGGGAGGGGGAAGAGGAAGTTCTTTCTTTGTTCTTTAAGTGGGCTCCATACCAATGTGGGGCTTGAACTTACTACCCTGAGATCAAGCATGGCAGGGCTTTCCCCAGATTGTGTTTTCTTTTTTTTTTTTTTAATATATTTTTTAAAATTTTTATTTATTTATTTGACAGAGATCACAAGTAGGCAGAGAGGCAGGCAGAGAGAGAGGAGGAAGCAGGCTCCCCGCTGAGCAGAGAGCCCGATGCGGGGGGCTTGCGGGGCTTGCGGGGCTCGATCCCAGGACCCCGAGATCATGACCCGAGCCGAAGGCAGAGGCTCAATCCACTGAGCCACCCAGGCGCCCCCAGATTGTGTTTTCTTATCTCCAATTCTGAGATGGGCAAACTACAAGCTCAGAGTGGATCAGGGTTCTGCCCAAGTCCAAACCTCACCCGGGAGAGGCTGGTGGGCGGAGCTGGGGGTTTGAATCCTCCTCTTCCGCCCCAGAGGCTAATCTCCTTAAAGAAAAGTGTGGTTGCTGAGGTTGCAGGAGACCCTCCCCCACCCACCGCAGGCCTGAGTATGTGGTGGGGGGCCTCACTGGGGACCCTGGAAGCTGTCTCCCTGCAGGGAAAGTGAAGGGGAAGCCCTCCCTTGGCACTCCCCACCTCTGTCCCCTAGGAGACACTGCTAGGGGACAGAGAAGGGGTCAGGAAGGCCGTTTTCCCTGGGAGGCCCTGCCCTTTGGCCTTTCACCCTAAATGCTCCATGAGCTCTTGCCTCTCTGGAAGTGAGAGCCCCTGCGGCCACTGCTCCCCGTTCTAACACGGTTCCACAGTTCTCTTCCCATGGATTAGGTCACGATTCCTAAGGGCTGAGCTCTTTTCTTGACGAACCAAAGCAGACAAAATACGGTCTTTGAAAACAGCAAGAAGGATTGGGGTTAGAGCTGAGAGGGGACTTCCAAACTGATTCCGTATAGCAGATGGCCAAGAGAAGTTGTAAATAGTATCTTCCGTGTTTTTAATGGGGAGTTTTATTTATTTTATTTTTTTAAGATTTTATTTATTATTTGACAGACAGAGATCATACATAGGCAGAGAGGCAGGCAGAGAGAGAGAGGAAACAGGTTCGGCACTGAGCAGAAAGCCCGATGGATGCGGGGCTTGATTCCCAGACCCCAGGATCATCACCTGAGCCGAAGGCAGAGGCTTTAACCCACTGAGCAACCCAAGTGCCCCTATTTCTTTATTTTAATTCTTTATTTTATTTATTTATTTATTTATTTAAAGATTTTATTTATTTATTTGACAGAGAGAAATCACAAGTAGACGGAGAGGCAGGCAGAGAGAGAGAGGGGGAAGCAGGCTCCCTGCTGAGCAGAGAGCCCGATGCGGGACTCGATCCCAGGACCCTGAGATCATGACCTGAGCCGAAGGCAGTGGCCTAACCCACTGAGCCACCCAGGCGCCCTTAATTCTTTATTTTAATTGATGTATTATATTTGCTGGAGGGATGTAGCATTGTGATTTGACAACTGTATACATTACAAAATGCAGACCACCATACATGTAGTTACCATCCCGTCACCTAAGAAGTTAGCACAATCCTCCTAACTAAATATATTCTTTCTTGAAGATCCCCCTGAAGAGTGTTTATCTTGGCCTGAGGGGTACTGAGGCTGGATGTGGGCAAAAATGTTTGAGACCAGGACTGGGTTAGCTGGAGGTGACCCTTCTAGGAATCAGGACAGACCCGATGACTCAGCAAAGTTTGTCCCTTTGTCTCCTCTGCAGGAGAAGAAGTATAAATCTGCCACCTGGTGTAGGAGAGCTGGGAGAGGGATGTCTGCCTTCTGAGTCAGCCGGGGAGCTTGAAGACCAAGAGAACGTCTGAAGCAGAGTCCCCAGTAGGGAGGCTGCAGTCAGCCCTCTGAGTCACCCTGGCCTGGCTGGGGAGCTTGGTCTGGAATGTCTGCGGGGCCCTGGGGCTGCGGAGGGGGTGGTGAGTCACCATGGGGAGAGGGTAGAGCCAGCAAGCTCCACGGCTTTTCTGCGGTTCCAGTTCTCATCCTGGGGCCTGGGCCCAGAAGTCAGGAGGGTCTGGAAAGCAGGACCCTGGGGTGTCTGGCAAGTATATGGCTATCGCCCTATCCTGCACTGATGGCCTAGCTTCTATGTATCCTAGACACCCCTCGCGCACCCCAGCTCTCTCCACCTGTCTGGGCCTGTTTGTATCCAGGCTTCCTCTTGCTTTCCCATCCCCTTTGACCTCCCTGACCCCTCACATCCTGGAAATTCTCCCCAGTGGGCTGAGGGTCTGCCCAAGCCCCCTTCCTGTTCCCTCCCCTGCACACCAGGGCAGTTCTCGTGGTGCTCGGACAGGCTGGTGGAATTGCCCGTAGAGTATTGAACTATTTTTTTTTTAAAGATTTTATTTATTTATTTGACAGAGAGAGATCACAAGGAGGCAGAGAGGCAGACAGAGAGAGAGGGAAAAAGAGGGAACCAGGCCCTCTGCTGAGCAGAGAGCCTAAAGCGGAACTCGATCCTAGGACCCCGGGATCATGACCTGAGCGGAAGGCAGAGGCTTAACCCACTGAGCCACCCAGGCGCCCTATTGAACTATTTTGATCAAGGGCAGCAGGCCCTTCCATTCCCTAGAAACTTCCAGAAGGCCATCTTTTCCATTCCCCAGCTTCCCAATATGCTCTAGGGGTGGAGGCTGTGGGCTCCCCTGGGCTTCTGGCAATTTCTTTGATCCCCTCCCCAGATTCTCCCCAGAGTCCTTCCTCCTCCAGGGCCCAGGCTACATTCTCCCTAGTGTGTCCACTGCAGGGTGTGAGAGCCAAAGATCAAAGGGACACAGGTTGAGGGCTGGGGAGAGGTCCCCTCCAAGGGGACCTGTGTGTGAGAATTTGAGGCACAACTGGCCTTCAGAGCAGCCTGCCCCCAAGACAAATCCCCAGGGCATAAGGCAGGCACTCAGAGATGCAGGGACCCATTCTAGAACCTTCCTTGACTCTGGTTTGGCATTAGACTTAGGGGTTCCAGGGAATGGTGTCCACCCTGCTTGGGGTGCCCAGGTTTTGACACAAACCCTTTTGAGCCCATTAACTGTGGCTCAACAGGAAGCAGGATCCCAAGCGCCCCCACATCCCATTCGGAGACCAAATCTGAAATGACATGTAATCACTGCCTGTGGATAGCCGGGAGATGGAATTTGGAGAGCTTGCCCAGAGAGTTTTTCTAGATTGTATAAAATGGGTGGTGGGTGGGCAAGGTTTCTAGGAAGCAGAAGTGAATTGCCCCCCCGGTCCAGTAACCTCTCATCCCACACAAGCACTTAATTTCATGCTGGAGCTGCTTCCTGGCCACAGTTTACCTGGAAAGGAAAGTGGCCTTTATTAGATCCTGGAGCTCATAAGCAGAGCATGAGCTTGGTTGTTGATGGTTCAAAGTACTACAGTGAGTGGAGAAGAAAGGGCCCAGGAAGGAGGCCTTGAGGGCCTTCGAGGTCTTGGAGGTCTCCCCTGCTCCTTCTAAACCCCGCTCTGAGTACAGAGGCATGTACTAAGCACTTGGAGAAAGGCAGAGGCAGTATTTGGAGGAGTTTCCCTTCCTTTTTTTTTTTTTTTTTTTTAAGATTTATTTATTTATTTGACAGATAGAAATCACAAGTAGGCAGAGAGGCAGGCAGAGAGAGAAGGAAGCAGGCTCTCTGCTGAGCAGAGAGCCCAATGCGGGGCTCAATCCCAGGACCCTGGGATCATGACCCGAGCCAAAGGCAGAGGCTTTAACCCACTGAGCCACCCAGGTGCCCCTGGAGGAGTTTCCCTTCTAAGGGGCAGACATGGGCCATAGCTTCAGGAAGTTTCATAGGATGGGGAACAGATAGCCCTGGCTGGTTCACACTCCTGATCTCAGAGAGCCCCCAGTCTGATGGGGGAGACAAAGCCCCAGCACTGGAGAGCCCCCAGTCCGAAAGGCACAGCATGACCTCACGGTACCCCAGTCTGATGGCAGAGACAGGTCCACACTGGGTGTCATAAATCTTTACAGATAGAATTGCAGCTGCCCACCTTCCTTCAAGTTCCCAAGGGGTGAGTATACCTCTTTCCCCCACTCTGTCCTGCCCCTGTGCCGAAAGGCAGCTTGACTGCAAGTTTCCAGTTCCCAGCTACCCCGGGAAGTCCCCATCCTTCATGGTCCCTCAACCCTCTCACTCTCCAGTCCTTTCTGTAGCCGGCGGGGACACTCCCTTAGACTTCATAGCAGGGACATTGCTTCACTGCCAGAGCTGTGGGTCACTATCCAAAACTGGGGTTCCAATGACTGTGCCCCCCTGTCTCGGACCCAGGCAGGGTAGCCTATTGCCTGTGGGAGCGGTCCTACCCCAGCTAGTGCCACCTGAAGTCTCCCTTCACCCAAGGCACCCTTTCTGAGGACACCTGGAAAGGAGGTGGGGTTAGAAGAATTTGGGGGTCCTGTGCTGAGAAGCGAGGATGGGGGAGAAGGAAGGGGATGTTAAGGTGGCCTGCCCCTTACTCCCGGCAACTGGAGATACCCAAATGTTAATCATCGATTAGCCCAGTTCAGGTGGAAAGGGCAACTTTATTACGCGTAAAATGGACTTAATGTGGCAGGAGCTGTGGACCTAATTTCTTGAGATAAGACGCTTTTAGGCTAATCAGCAGGTCTGTGATGCCTGGATATAAAGGAGATGCGGGAGACTTTCTTGAGACAGGCTCCAAAGGACCAGAAGGTAGGAGGAAGAAACCCTTGCCTTGTCCTTCTGGAAGAGTCAGGAAGAAAGCCAGGTGAGCGAGCAGCCGTGATGGAGGGTGGGTGGACGGGATACTGGACAGGCAGCAGGTCTTAGCACCCAGAGATGCTCGCCATCCCTGCCTCTCACTTTCTCTTCCTCTACCTGAGAAATAAGAAGGCGGCTCTCAGGATTCCTGTAAGACCCAGGTGACGAAGGCAGGACGACGAGCGAGATCTGGCCCCTTTTCCTCCCAGGGGTGTTCAGTAAGGGTGAAGAGCAGTAAAGAGCCTTCCTCCCAAGCCCTGAAAACCAAAGCTAGACCCAGACATGTTTGGGCACCCCGGGAAGAGCTTCCCGGAGTAGAGAGAGTGAAGCCTGAGAAGGAGAGGATAGAATGGTCCTACTTGTGGCTTTCACTTGGGGCAAGAGGGCTGTGATGGTTTAGGTGACAGCCCAGTCCGACAGCTAGAAGACGGGCTGCTATGGACTCTGGAGGCTGTAAGGGGAGACCCCCCCAAACCACATACATGTGAGGTCCAGCCGCCAGAGCTGGGCAGGGGGCTGTCAGGCACATGGGTCTGGGCTGCTTGCTTCTGCCTGGGCCTTGCCCCCCATGCCCTCATCCAGAGCTCAGTGTCCCTCGCTTGCAGAACCCACACAGGCCCTGACGCATCAACAGGACACAGTCCGCCCTGCTGACTATCCTGAGCAGGTCCTGCCCTCATCCTGGTCCTTCTCTCTTTGCTCAGGAAATCACCCTTGGAAGATGGTGGCTGTAAAGGTCTTCAGTCTGCTGCTGGGGTCCCTGCTCCTGGCAATGGTGCTCGGAGAGAAGGCAGATGGTCACTCCAGGTAGGACTGCAGGGGAGGGGTCCGGCGCAGAGGAGGAGGCTGGGGAGAATGACCCAGTTCTGGTTTTCGGGGATGGGGGGAGGTGGAAAAGGGAAGAATCCCCAAGCCAAGAGGAAAGAAGCCAGAGGGGAAACCCTGCCAGCAGTCCGGGTGGAGAGTGCGCACAGAACCCGGGAGTTTTTATAATGAGCTACTGTTGCCACAGAAAAGACCGTGGTTAGATCTCTGGAAGGACTTCTCGGTGGTTAAAGGTGTGAAGGAGATGACAGCGTCTCCCTTCCTAATGGAAGCCTTGACCATTCACTTACATGTGCATTTGATCAAATTGTGCAGCGGCCCCCTGCACATCAGCCACAGAATATATATTAGGGGCGCCTGGGTGGCTCAGTGGGTTAAGTCGCTGCCTTCGGCTCAGGTCATGATCTCAGGGTCCTGGGATCGAGTCCCGCATCGGGCTCTCTGCTCAGCAGGGAGCCTGCTTCTCTCTCTCTCTCTCTCTCTCTCTACCAGCCTCTCCATCTACTTGTGATTTCTCCCTGTCAAATAAATAAATAAAATCTTTAAAAAAAAAAGAATATATATTAGGGCTGAGGGGTCCCCAAATGCCTCCTGGGAACCACCTAGGGGAGTTGTCAACTGTCCTGAGCACTTCCGGTGGTGGGGAGGAGAGCAGAGTGTCACAAGCCCATGGAGCAGGGGGCTGTGTGCTCTGGAGGACGGAGAGAGACGTGTCTGAGTGGAGAGCTGTGCCTTGTCAGATGCAAGGGCTGGCCACAGGGCCCGTCCAGGCAGACGTGTAGATGGGAGGCACGGCCATCGGACAGGTGCAAGGAGGGACAACATGGCATCGAGCTTGTGAACTTAGACCTGGACCCAGCCCGCCTGAGGCTAAATCCTGGATCTGCCCCCTAAGAGATGTGCCAGAAAATCTCTCTGCCCTTTGGTTTCCTCATTCCCAAAAAGGTCATAGAAATAGTGTCCACTTCATAGAGGAGATGAGGATCAAATGAGTCTGTGTAGTAAAGGCCTTCCAGAGGACCGGCCCCACAGCGAGGGCTGTAAAGGAAGAGCTCACTCTTGTTCCTAGCAACTGGGAACAAAGCCTTGAATGGGAGGGGGTGGGGTTGGGTGGGGTGGGGAGGGGAGCAGGCAAGAAGAGTGAAGGAAGAACTGAGGTCAGTCCTCTTCCCTGATGCCTCTTTGCCCCAAGCCCGAGTCGCACACACTGAGGCTGTGGGAAGTGGGTTCTTGAGCTTGAGGATGAAGTCCCAGGGGCCTGATGCCTAGACAAGAGGGGATCTCCAGGGGTGCCTGGGTGGCTCAGTGGGTTAAAGCCTCTGCCTTTGGCTCAGGTCATGGTCCCAGGGTCCTGGGATTGAGCCCCCCATGGGGCTCTCTGCTCAGCAGGAAGCCTGCTTCCTCCTCTCCCTCTGCCTGCCTCTCTGCCTACTTGTGATCTCTGTCCAAAAAAAAAAAAAAAAAAATCTTAAAAAAAAAAAAAGCAGGGATCTCCATAAAAATGGACTCCCAGGAAACGGAGGGTTTGTTCTCAAACACAGGCCTCCTGTGAGTGAGGATCGCCTGGCCCTGCCTCCTGATTTCCCCACCTCCTGCCCCTCCTGCGGTGTCCAGGCTTCTAGCTCTCTCCTCCCTCTGCCCCTCAGAGTCCACGCGAAGGTCAGTGGCTCCCGACCTCGAGGCCCCAGGTATGCCGAGGGGACTTTCATCAGCGACTACAGTATAGCCATGGACAAGATCCGCCAGCAAGACTTTGTGAACTGGCTGCTAGCGCAGAAGGGGAAAAAGAACGAGTGAGTCGAAGCACACGCTCCTTCCTGTGCCTGGGGCTGTCCGCACCTTCCTTTGAGGGTGCCACATGGGCCACATGGGCCGGTGACTCACGACTCCATGTGGTGCCTTTCACTGAGGCACCAACGGGGAGCTGGGTGACATGGTGGCCCTGACCTGCCCAGTTTGGGGGGGGGGACCCAGGCAATTTTCCACTCCTTTCCTTCTAAGGAGAGGGATCAGGGAAGAGGTAGGGGCTCCCGGAGGATCCCCACGGGGTTGCAGACGAAAGCAGAGGGAGCAGAGCTGCTGGCAGTGGTGGCCACCTGGGACTTGGTCCTTCTTCCTTCTCTTGGCCAAGTCTCTTACCTCGTCCCGGCTGCTTGGTTGGCCTGGTAGACAGCTGAGCCGAGAAGGAGGTTTGCTTGGCAACTTGGGTTAAGGTCCCAAAACATTGGAGGCTTTGGACTGGGGAACATCGGAGCCTCCCAGCCCCACCCACTCTGGCATCTTTACCCTACCAGCTGGAAACACAACATCACCCAGAGGGAGGCCGGGGCCCTGGAGTTGGCCCATCAATCTGACAAGAAGGAGGAGGAGAGGGAGCAGCAGGGGTGAGTCTGCCACAGGGGAAGGGGGGGCAGGGCCTCGTTGTTCCCTCTCCCAGACCCCAGAGTGGGTCAGGGCCCCAGATAAGCATCCCCTTCCACTTCTGGTTCAGAAAGGGGTCTTGGAAAAACTCCTGGAGGCCAGCCTGAGCTTAAGGGAGAAGCAGAGGAGGAATAGGGGCTGGAGTCCTAGGACGGGTTTGGGGTCAGAGTCCCTAAGATTGATGACTTGGTGTGCAGAATCACAGAGTCAAGGAGGAGGGCAGCAAAAGAGACCTCAGGGGGACGACGTCAGGAACTGGCTTCTCTAATTCTCCCCGACAGACCTCAGGAAGGCTGTCTGAGGAACAGGGACCCTTTCAAGGCCAGTCCCTTGACATCAGTGATCCCCTCTCTGAGGAAGCTGAGCAATCTGTGGACATTCTAAAGAGTGACTGTCCCCAAAGTAATCTCCTGGGTTTTGGGGATGCATTTGGGGATGCTCTCAGAGGTGGGTGAGTGGGGTGCCTCCTACACTGAAGAACCCCTATTCCCGGGCCCACAGGTCAGGGTGGAGCTTTGCAAGCTGAGATAAGGAGAGGCAGCTGTGTTGACTCCCTTCCCGGACCCCAGCTGCCCCTGGGAGCCCCAAGCCCTGTATTTACTCACTCTGGGTGGGGCCCAGGCTCAACCAGCCCAGCCCAGCTGAGGCTTTCTCCTTGGCAGCTCCCTCCCCAGGAACCTCAGTGACGAAGACTTGCTCAGGGATTTACTGATTCGAGAGCTGCTGGCGTGGATGGTGGATCAGATGGAAGTCTGCAGGCGCAGGTGGGCTGTCTGGTGGCTTCGGGCATCTCGTGTCGCGCTTACAACTTGAACTTTGGGGCCAGACATGGGTTCGGATCGGCCCCCCAGGACATGCTAGCACACCAACAAGGCTCCCTGAACCTCAGTGTTCTCAAGAAAACAAGGCTTATTCAGACCACTTCTGTGGGATTGTTGTCAGGTTTAAATAAGATCTTCGGAGGAAAGAGCGGAGAGCAACATGGCGGGAGGAAGAGTTCAGTGATGTTGGCAGCTGATGTTACTTCTGGGTGTCCACCTTAGCTGGGTGAGAGGCTGCGCTCCCCTCCCCTGCACACCTGAGCCAAGCTGCCCAACTGTTCTCAGCTCTCCTTCTGTACCCTTGTCCCATGGCCCCTGGAGCTGGAGTCATGCTGCCCCTGTCTGTAGCCATTGTTGGGCTCATTGGCTCTGGAACCCATCTTGCCAGCTAGGAGGTCCTTTAATCTGTTATGTCCCAGAAGCGAGGGGTGGCCAGATGCCACGAAGGAGCCCATCTACCTAAGGGATGAGACGGGACCCTCATTCAAGATGCAGACGCTGAGGCTTGGAAACCAGAATACATTTCAGGCTTTGATGCTGGCGAGCTAGGGAGGCATGGAGGGAGTAGATCTGATGGCTTCTGGTAGAGGGTAGGAAAGGAGCAATGGAGGAGAGTATGAGAAATTCTCCAAAGGGAGGTGGTTGCTTTTTGGAAATATTTTGATTACTTATAATTAAAAAGGTCATTGAACCTTGGCTGGGGACTAGGATGAATTAATTTGCTGACTCCGAGTAGATAGTGACCCTCCTCTCCAACCACTTCCCCTCTTCCTTCCACTCTCCCCAGATTTCAGTGACTCAGACCAAACCCAGCTCCGGCCCGGACTCTGCCCTTCGCTCACTCAGGACTCAGCTCCACTCCAGGGTACCCAAGAGAAGCCAAACAAATAAAGTTTAAGCTGAAATAAATCTTTGTCCTCATTGTCAAAACTTACTCAAATGTCTGCTTGAGCACTGTCAACGTTTGTCTGTCTATGGGCATGTGTCACCCAATGAAAAGGAGATATGGTTCCCACCTGCATCTGTAATTCGTCTGTTTACTCTCCAAATACCAGTACAGGTAGGGACTGTGCTAACTGCTGGGAACACAGCAATCATGGAAATGGGCACAGTCCCTGTCCCCGAGGAATTTATAGACCTGTGATGGATACAGACCTTAAACACACACACACACACACACACACACACACATTAATAATCATGTAACATGCAGGGGCGCCTGGGTGGCTCCGTCGGTTAAGCCTTCAAATCTTTTTTTTTTTTAATTTTTTTTTTTTTAAGATTTTATTTATTTACCCGACAGACAGAGATTACAAGTAGGCAGAGAGGCAGGCAGAGAGAGAGGAGGAAGCAGGCTTCCTGCTAAGCAGAGAGCCCAATGTGGGGCTCGATCCCAGGACTCTGAGATCATGACCTGAGCCAAAGGCAGACGCTTTAACCTACTGAGCCACCCAGGCGCCCCAAGCCTTCAAATCTTGATTTTGGCTCAGGTCAAGATCTCAGGGTCATGAGATCAAGCCCTGCCTCCAGCTCTGCATTGGGCTTGGAGCCTGCTTAAGAGTCTCTCTCTCCTCCCTCGACTCCTCCCTCCCTCCCTTTCTAAAAAAAAAAATAATAATAATAATAATTGCACCACATGCAAAGCTATGTGAAGAAAGACTAGGGTGCTATGAGAACAGAGCAGCCTCCCCTAAATGGAGTAGGGAGTCTCAGGGCCTCTTTGAGAGAGTGACATTCAAGCTGAGTTCGATGGTGAGGACAAGATGGCCAAAGGATGAGGAGAGCCTTAATAAACATTACCTCAATGTTATTTGTACAAAGGGACCCCCCGCCCCCCGCCCCCCTTCGACAATGCGGAGATTAGCATAATCAGGCTGGACGGGAGGGCAGAGAAAGGGTCTTAAAGGCCATGTTAAAACTTTTCAGATTTTATCCTCAGAGCAGGGGCAGGTCCTGAAGGATTTTGAGCAGGGGCAGGTTTGAAGAGTTATTTTCGTTCCCAAACCGTCATGAGTGAGGAGTACATACGGAGATGAACTAGGATGGCAGTGAGAAACAAAGACCAGTTAAGAGAACCCTCTTTTGCAGGATTCCAGGCTTATCCTGGGGTGGTGGGAGGGGGAGTGAAGGGAAAGAGCCCAACTCAGTTTGTCCAAAAATCAATACCTTTATCTGCCAGTGTTCAAACCAATGCCTGGTATCCACGGAAGGCAGTCCTGTCTCCTCCCCCCTTCATTTGGGCTATCTCACCTAGAATGTCCTCTCTCCCTTGATCTTGTCACATTTTAGTAGACACGAGTCAAACACACCTTGATTCAAAGACTCAAATTGCTTATTAGGTCTGTGACTTGGCAAGTTAGTTCCTCTCTCTGAGCCTGTTTCCTGTCTGTGAAAAAAAGATTTGGAAGTACCTGACTCCTAGGGTTGAAGTATTAATTAAGATAGTGCCTGACACAGAGTAAATGGTCAGTAAGTTAACTTTGATTATCATTTACCCACCTAAACCTCAATTTAAAAATACAAGGATATTTGTTTTCAATCAGGGAGTAGCAAGCTGGATTGGCTGAAGGGCTGGGCCTGTGGCATAATTGAGCAGAGTGGGGAGGGGGTAAGACAATGAGAAGGATGGGGACTGTGAAAATGGAAGAGACACGCTTTCTGCTGACCAAACAAAACACTTTTGAGAACTGAATTTGCCCAAGGGCTGCCGGTGTGCAGTCTCCTCCAGCTCTGACATTTTAGGTTTTCTTTCCTCTAAACTCCTTGAATTTGGAGAGTGTGTACCACACAATTTAGGCCTTTGCTCAGAAGATATAGTTTAGGGAATCTCTATTGTAGAATCAGCTGTCTTTAAAAAAAATAATAATGATAACCCCAAGTT
The DNA here is from genome assembly GCF_020171115.1 of Neogale vison. Taxonomy (NCBI): domain Eukaryota; kingdom Metazoa; phylum Chordata; class Mammalia; order Carnivora; family Mustelidae; genus Neogale; species Neogale vison. The sequence goes on from NC_058095.1 coordinate 46,592,505, forward strand.
GTCTGGGGGAGAAGTTGGATCTCTATTTCTGGAGCCTTGGGTGTCTTTGGGGGTGAGCGAATCAGAAAGGTTTAGAATAAATTTGTACAATGTCCTTATTACGGGCCAGGCATTATGCTCAGCTCTCTATAAACCTCATTTAAAGCCTCATCACAGCGCTTTTAAGATAGTAACATACTAGCTGTTAACCATGCACTACACTGCCTCCATGAGGTAGAGAATTAAAGTCCCTTGCTCTCAGCCACCCTGTGGCTAAGGCCAGTGAGTCACTTAAAGCAAGTGGCAGCATGTGCGATGGTCGGCATTCAGAGTATACTGGAGCAGAGCGCTTCTGAGAGCCATTGTGCAATTGTCAGGCATTTTGTGAGCAGGTTGTAAAATCATTGTTAGCTTGAAATCGGCCATGGCCAGAGTACACCGTGAAAATTGACAAATGCTGTAAATCAGAGCTCCTCCTTCTCAGCTTGGAGAGGTTGTTGTTAAACATTTACCAGCACATTACTGATCAACATACTTTCTCTAAAATCATGAAAGAGAACAAATGTGTCTGAATAAGGGAAGGAGTATGTCTGCTTGAGTGTGGTAACCAGGTGTGTCTCTGGCCAACGTTTGCACCTACAAGAGTGAGTGTGTGTGCATTTGAGGGTATGAATAAATTTTAAGAAAGGAGTGTGAGTGAGGGATCAGTGCATGTTATCTTAAGGGGTTATACCGTGTGAGTCAAAGAGTGAGAAATGAGGCAGGTGTGTCTGTGTGTGTCAGTGAATCAGGAAAAGATCAAATTTTTGTGTTAGGGAGCAGTGTAGTAAGAACACGAGGAGGTAAATGTGTGTACCTAAGGGGCTACATGTTGTTTTGCAGAAAGGCATGGGTGGGTTTATTGAAGGTCAGTGTTTTAGGAGATGGCTAGTACGTGTTGGAAGAGCAAATCTGTGTCTAGGGAAGTTTGTTTCTAAGGGGACTTGGACTATCTATAGACTCAGTGTCTAAGTGTATGTCTGAGGATGAACCTGAAATTTGGTCCTTACACCCACTAATACTAGATTCTGCTGGAAAATAACAGAAAAACACCTGGGTTTGGGTAACCAACAGTGGCTTTGGTAAGACAGAACATTGTTTCTCTTTCTTGTAAGCATCCAGAAGCAGGCAGCTCAAGGCTGGTGTGATTGCTCTGCTCCATGAAATCCTCAGGTCAGGGACCTGAGCCATGGTTCCGTAATCCCTCAGGGTCCAAAGTGGTGGCTACATATCCTGTCATCAATCTCTGCTCACGTCCTCTTCTAACCCTTTTACTTGAAACTTCTGGTAACCTTATTCACATTTGTGATTTCACCTTGCTGATGATTCTGGATCTGTAGCTCTGTCCAGCGCTTTCTGTAGACCTTTATGTTAATACATCTAAATGACCACTGGTTGTCTCTCTTGTGATGTCACAGAGACCTCAATTTCAACTTGTTCAAAACCACTTTTAATTATTTCCCCAGCTTCATCCTGTGGTCTCAGTCCCTGTTCCCACACCCCCTTCTCTGAATGGCACCACCCTGCTGCCCAAGACAGAAAAGAGCATTTTTCCCTACCCACTCTGTCTCCATCTTACCAGTTTTACCATTCTGCCCTCCAAATATCTCCTGAAACCATTGCATTCTCTCTACCTCATGGCCAATATCTTAGTGCTAGCTTGCATCGTTTCTAGGTTGCATTGCTATGGCTGACTTAAGTCTAGGTTGTCACTTTTTTTTTTTAAGATTTTATTTATTTGACAGAGAGGGAGAGAGAAAGAGAGCACAAGTCGGGGAAGGGGTAGAGGGAGAAGCACCCTCCCTGCTGAGCAGAGAGCCCCATGCGGGGCTCAATTCAAGGACCCCAAGATCTTTTTTTTTTTTTTAAGATATTTTATTTATTTGACAGAGATCACAAGTAGGCAGAGAGGCAGGCAGAGAGGAGGAAGCAGGCTCCCTACTGAGCAGAGATCCAGATGTGGGGCTCTATCCCAGAACGGACGCTGGGATCATGACCTGGGGCGCCCCATTTGTGACTAATTCTTCTAAAACAAGAATTTGATCTAACAAGTCAAGTAACAGCTTCCTGGCTTAAGAATCCTTCGTTAGCTGCTTTGTTGGGCTCGACGCTGTAGAAACCAGCTATGGAGCTTTCTAAACACACAGATGGCTGATTCCACTCCAAATCTGCTGAGTAACAATCATAACTGATGTTTACTTATATGTCAGGCATCGCCCTAAACGCTTTGTCATAATTTTCTCACTTCATCCTCACAACTTCATGAGTTGGTATTACTCTATATACTGTGGACACTAGAACACAAGAGATTCAGGACTATGGCTAAAGTGACTGGACCCACTGCAGTGGAAGTGAGCTATGGAGCCGGCTATCTAATTCCACAGTCCAAGTTCTTAACTGTAAGGTCTTAGAGTTTCTGCGTGTGACTCCAACAGGTAGGCTCCACTAGAGCTGACGGGTTGTGCTTCATGCTCCATTTGGAAGCTTCGGGGCCGACTCAACGCCTGGCCCATAGTAGGCGGCTGGGAGCCGGAGCCCGGGGGGCGGCGAGCGTCAGTCGTGCTACCACTCGGGGCTCCGAGGCGCCCACGTGGGTGGGGAGCAAGCCTCCGACAAAGACGCCGCGGCTCAGCGTCTGCACTCGCCTGTCCTCCCCGCCGCGGGGCTTCGCCGGGCTGGCTACTCCTGTCCTGGCCACCAGAGGAAGGCGGGGCCGCTCTGCCCCGCGGCAGGAAGTCGGCGCGTAGCTTCCGGCGCGCGGAGATGACGCGTGCCCCGCGCTTCCGCGTTGGGAGCCGGCGGCGGATCCCGGGACGCGGAGACCCGGGGTCCCGGCAGCGGGGCGGCCCCCGGGCCCAGGGTGGGGATGCATCGCCGCGGGGTGGGAGCGGGCGCCATCGCCAAGAAGAAGCTTGCCGAGGTGAGGAGAAGAAGGCCGACCTACAGCCATCCCCGACCGGAGAGAGACTGGAAGTCTCGGAGAGAGCTCTGTACCCTCAAATCGCCCCCGATCAGAATCTGACACGGGCTCTTCGCGTCTCAGGAAACTGACTTTCTTCAGTTTCCAGTTGATTGGAATGTCAGCATTCGCAGATCCACCAGCCCTTTCCCCCGCGTCCCCAAATATGACTACAGACTAGCCGTCTGTTTTACTTTCTCATCCCTCACCCTAAGAAAAACCATTTAAGAGAGACCCTCCTCTTCTCATACTTCATCGGAGGCATTTCAGGTGGGAGCCCCCAGCGCCCACTCTCAACTCACATTGGTCTCTTTGTCTGACAGGCCAAGTATAAGGAGCGAGGCACTGTCTTGGCGGAAGACCAGCTGGCCCAGGTGAGTCGGTTGGAGGGCTCCAGGCAGGAAGGGAGACCGGACGAGGCTGGAAGGGCACCTCTGATGTAAACTAGATTGTTTGGATTGAACTAAAAATAGGGTATTTGGCAAATCTCGGCTTCTGGGCTGCTCAGATCTTTTATGGGACTTGCTAATAAGAGTGATAGCTAACATCTTTGAGTCGTTGCATGCTTATATCGTCCCAGGCACGTGTCCTTTTTTTTTTTTTTTTTTTTTTTACATGCACTATCTTGTTCATCCTGACGATCCTACCAGGAGGGAACTCTATTCTTCCCAGTTTAGAATTGAGGACATTCAGGTGATTTATCCAAGATTACATGGGTAGTAGGTGGTAGAGCTGTTTGAATTAGGTCTTTGGGGACTTTCACCTCAAGTGCCTAAGAATAGCATGAAAATATGGCGTAAACCTGTGTGGCCTATCACCACCACCGTCACATCTAGGTGCGTACCAAAAGTGTGTGTCAGTGATGGGGTGCCGTGCCTGTGATTCCCTTTTCATGCCCTGAGTTCACGCAGTTACTGGGACTGGTAAAGAAGAGGCAAAAACAGTTAAGCAAGGAAATGGATCCTTGTACTGAGGAAAGAGAGTAGACACGGGCTGTGCTCTTCAAAATCTCCCACCTCAGGGGTCCCTGGGTCGCTCAGTTGGTTAAGTGTCCAAGTCTTGGTTTCTGCTCAGGTCATGATCTCATGGTGGTGGGATCAAGCCTGGTGTTGGGCTTCTCACTCAATGGCAGGTGTGCTTGAGATTCTCTCTCCTCTCTGTGCCCTTCTCACTTGTGCTCTCTCTCTCTACCCCTAAAATAAATACATACTTATTTATTAAAAAAAAGAAAGAAAGAAACTGGAGCGCCTGGGTGGCTCAGTGGGTTAAGCCGCTGCCTTCGGCTCAGGTCATGATCTCAGGGTCCTGGGATCGAGTCCCACATCGGGCTTTGCTCAGCGAGGAGCCTGCTTCCCTCTCTCTCTGCCTGCCTCTCTGCCTGCTTGTGATCTCTGTCTGTCAAATAAATAAATTAAAAAAAAGAAACAAAACCTCCTACTCATAGGGGAGATATAAAATGTAGCAAACGCGGAGATGTTGAGCCAGGAGTGATTACTCTTGGTGGGTGGAACATAGGCTTTGTTAATTAGGGAAAGAGAAGGAATACTACAAATAAGTCAGAAAATCCCCAAACCATTTGTATTTAGCTTTGGAATATAATCTGGTAGACCCACCCCTCCCTTTGGGATTCTTTACTTAGAGTTGATTCCCAAGAAGGTCCATGACTGAAAGAGTCAACAATCACTGCAAACCTAATTCATACCAGGCTTCCTTTCTCTCCTGTGTAACCTGTCAGTGGCTGAAGATTTCTTTCTTTCTGAATGCTGAATTCTCTCAATTTTTAAAAAAGATTTTATTTATTTATTTGACAGAGAGAGAGAGAGACAGAGAGAAAGGGGACAGAAGCAGGGGGAGTGGGAAAGGGAGAAGCAGGCCTCCCACCGAGCAGGGAGCTTGATGTGGGGCTCAATCCCAAGACCCTGGGTATCATGACCTGAGCCGAAGGCAGATGCTTAACAACTGACCCACCCAGACGCCTCCACATTCTCTCATTTTTTTTTTTTTTTAAAGATTTTATTTGTTTATTTGACAGAGAGAGATCACAAGTAGGCAGAGAGGCAGGCAGAGAGAGAGAGAGGAGGAAGCAGGCTCCCTGTTGAGCAGAGAGCTTGATGTGGGGCTCCATCCCAAGACCCTGGGGATCATGACCTGAGCCGAAGGCAGAGGCTTAACCCACTGAGCCACCCAGGTGCCCTCTCTGATTTTTAAGACAAAATGGATTCTGGGGTGCACCTTCAATCTAGTAGCAGTTTCTCTGGGAAAATAAAAAAGTATCACATTAGTTAAAATTGTTAGATGCATCCCAACTTTAGAACAGGAACATGTGGGGGGAAAATGTGTGTTTTATTTTTTTTATCTTTAAAGTGTTTTATTTTATTTATACTTTAAAGATTTATTTATTGGGGCGCCTGGGTGGCTCAGTGGGTTAAGCTGCTGCCTTCGGCTCAGGTCATGATCTCACGGTCCTGGGATCGAGTCCCGCATCGGACTCTCTGCTCAGCAGGGAGCCTGCTTCTCCCTCTCTCTCTGCCTGCCTCTCCGTCTACTTGTGATTTCTCTCTGTCAAATAAATAAATAAATAAAAATCTTAAAAAAAAAAAAAAAGATTTATTTATTAATTTTAGAGATAGAGCGTGCAGGTGGGAAGAGGCAGAGGGAGAGAGTCTTAACTGGACTCCAAGGAGAGTGCAGAGACAGGTAGGGCTCAGTCTCATGACCCTGAGGGGATGACCTGAGCTGAAACCAAGAGTAGACCACTTAACCTACTGAGCCACCCAGGCACCCCCAAAGATTTTTAAGTAATCTCTCTACCCATCTTGGGGCTCAAACTCAAAACCCTAAGATCAAGAGTTGCGTGCTCTACTACCAACTGAACCAGCCAGGTGCCCCCAAAAATGTATGTTACAGAATTGAGGAAACATTATGGCATCCCAATCCAGCTGACAACAGAAACACGAAGGAAAGTTAGGGATAAACAGAGGGAACAATAGGGGCACCTGGGTGGCTCAGTCGGTTGGGCGTCTGACTCATGGTTTTGGCTTTGCTCGTGATCTCATTGAGCCCCCAGTGCGGCTGCATGCTCAGTGGAGAGTTCGCTTGACGATCTCTCCCTCTGCCCTTCCTCCTGCTCATGTGTGTGCCTGTGCATGTTCTCACTCTCTCAAGTTAAGATACATCAATCTTTTTAAAGATTTTATTATTTGAGAGAGAGAAAGAGAATGCACAAGCTGAGGGAGCAGTGGCAGAGGGAGAAGCAGGCTCCCCGCAGAGCAAGAAAGGGAACAAGAAATAGCGTCATGGCAGGCCTGGAGGAGGTAGGTTATTTCAGCCTTTGCCCTAACACCGGGCCGGGAACTTACTTTTGGCATCGGGTTATCACTTGATTAGGCTGCCCCTGACCTCCCTCTGGCCCACCTTACAGATGTCGAAGCAGTTGGACATGTTCAAGAGCAACCTGGAGGAATTCGCCAGCAAGCACAAGCAGGAGATCCGCAAGAATCCCGAGTTCCGGGTGCAGTTCCAGGACATGTGCGCCACCATCGGGGTGGACCCACTGGCCTGTAAGGAGCTGTGTGCGGGGCTGCGGTGTTCTCCTGGGGCTCCAGAGGGCCAGCAGTTCTGCTGGCTGTCAGCCCTGTGGCTAGGCCATCTTCCAGAAGGCCCTTCGAAAAGGGCCTGCAGGAAGAGCCAGAGGCTGTTGTCTCCAGGGAGTGCCCAGCAGGATGACTGAGTGCGCAGCGTGCGGGGGAAGCTGGAGACGTTGCCTTCGGGCTCGTAGCCAGGGTACGGGCCTTCCCGTGAGTCGTGACCTACAGTGGACTTTCTTCCCTTTATTAAAAAGATAATTGAGTTTTCATGAAAGTAGCATGTCATCCTGGAGTTAGTCAATAGATGAGAAAAAAGAAAAAGAGAAAGTACGAGTCTCCGGATCCTGTTCCGTAGTTGCAGAGATAAACATTAACGGTCTGAGGTAGCTTTCTGGGTGCCTGCATCCCATTTATAAATTTCTTCTAACGTATCAGATTATGCTGTCATTACTACTCTGTAACCTGCATTTTTTCCCCAGTGAATTGTTGTCTCTGGTGGATTTTTGAAGGCCAGGTCTGCGGATGGTTTCTCTCAGCCTTGTCTAGACCCTCTGTCCCATTGTATTTCATTGTATAATTTGCATTTTTATAGTGTTCTGAGCCAGAATTAGCGAAACAGAAATGCCTTTTATTTTATTTTATTTTATTTTTTTAAAGATTTTATTTATTCATTTGACAGACGGAGATCACAAGCAGGCAGAGAGGCAGGCAGAGAGAGAGGAGGAAGCAGGCTCCCCGCTGAGCAGAGAGCCCGATACGGGGCTCGATCTCAGGACCCTGAGATCATGACCTGAGCCGAAGGCAGTGGTTTAACCCACTGAGCCACCCAGGCGCCCCCAGAAATGCCTTTTAGATTGCCCACCCTTGCCAACTGTCCGAGCTGGTTTTTAGGAGGACTTCCCAAGAGTTCGACTGTCTTGAGGATCCTGACTAGTAAATGGAGCCCCAGGACTTAGGCTAGGCAGGGAACGTTTCCCATGGGGTAGATGTTTTAATCTAGCTTGGAGAGAAAAGAAAGGATAGAAACCAACCCATAACCTGGCTTTTGTTTTTCTTTCTTTCTTTCAGCTGGAAAAGGATTTTGGTCTGAGATGCTAGGCGTGGGGGATTTCTATTATGAGCTGGGGGTCCAAATTATCGAGGTGTGCCTGGCCTTGAAGCACCGGAATGGAGGTGAGGCTGGCTGAGTCCGGAGTGCTGGGCCTTGGACTTCTCGGAGGGAGAAGACCTTGAAAGGGGATCTTTTCCATCCTGCAGACTGCAGGCCAGTAAGATCTTGAGAAGCTCTTAGGTCTTCAGAAGCATCTTAGCGGCTTCATGTGGTTGAAAAATGGAACTGCCTGAATGATGGTCTCTGTTCCCTAGAGGGCTTCACCTAGCAGGTTCTTAGACCTTGGTGATTATAGAAAATTATAGGGAGGTAGGAAATAGGCTTTTTCCTCGATACACAACATACCCAGGTTATGATTTTAAGATTAGTAACTATGTGTCCTGGTGTTCCAGGGTGGGGTGATGCCCACTTTCTTGGCTCCCCAAAACGTGACCTAAAAATGGTCATCCAGTTGGGTCATCTTAATAATTTTTTTTTTTTTAAGATTTTTTTTTTTAAAGATTTTTATTTATTTATTTGACACAGAGAGATCACAAGTAGACAGAGAGGCAGGCAGAGAGAGAGGAAAGGAAGCAGGCTCCCTGCTGAGCAGAGAGCCCGATGTGGGACTCGATCCCAGGACCCTGAGATCATGACCTGAGCCGCAGGCAGCGGCTTAACCCACTGAGCCACCCAGGCGCCTTTTTTTAAAGATTTTGTTTATTTATTTGACAGAGAGAAATCACAAGTAGGCAGAGAGGCAGGCAGAGAGAGAGAGAGAGGAGGAAGCAGGCTCCCCGCTGAACAGAGAGCTCGATGTGGGACTCGATCCCAGGACCCTGAGATCATGACCCGAGCCGAAGGCAGCGGCTTAACCCACTGAGCCACCCAGGCGCCCCCATCTTAATAATTTGTATTTTGGGTTTGGTTTGGTTTGGCTCAGCCACAAAGCTCACCCTCCCCCTGCTTTCCTCACCGCTCGCACAGGCCTGATAACCCTCGAGGAGCTGCACCAGCAGGTGTTGAAAGGAAGGGGCAAGTTCGCGCAGGACGTCAGCCAGTAGGTCTTGCCTCCCAACCCCTTGGAGTATGGAAAGGTCTTTAAAAATCATATGAAAATCATTTCTCTTTACTGCTCACATGTCTAGGCTGCTTTCAGGATCATTTTGTTCTTCTTTATGATTAGAAAACCTGCGTTTTAGAAAATGGGAAATATAGACCTAAAGAACCAAAAACAACCTGTTACTTCTCAACTAAGATTACAATTATTGACATTTTCGTGTAGTTTCTTCTAAGCATTTTCTTCCCCACATGTATGCATGTATTGTTACTATTTTTTTTTTTTTAACATACTTAGGGCTTAATATTGAGCTATTTGTGGTGAAGGAGACTAGTGCACACACCCGGGAAGGCTGGGGAACGGAGTGGGGGTCAGAAGGTGGGGTACATGTTGATCTGGTTTAGCAGCCTCCATGCAGAACTTCAGTTTGAGAAAAGGTTAAAAAAAAGGCTGTCGGTATGTGGGCTGCATATAGGTTCTACACATGGTCTTGTGGGTTTTCTTTTTCCCTAATTCGAGTTCAGTTGTTAACGGGAAACCAGATAATCTGGCAGGAGTGGGCCTGAATTTCCCAATGGCGATCGTCAGCTGGATCGCTGTCTATAAAATTCATGTGTGGTTTCCGGTTTCCTTTTTACCGCAGTCTGTGCTGCTCCCTGTCGTCTGTTCCATGGAGCTCCTTTGTTCCCATTCCCTGGTGGGCTCCTGTGGGCGGGTTTTTGCTCCATTCCTGTACCATCTCCCAGTAGTGTCCCAGCGCCGTCTGGTGCCCCTTGGCCCTGCCTTCTTACTGAGGTCACTGACCATCATGCAGCCGTTTGAGTCTTGTCAGGGGGTCCCTGCTAGGCCAGAGCTGAAACTGCGTCGCAGCTGGGTCTGCTGTGCCAGGGGTCTTTAAGTGGCTTTTTCTTCCCTCAGAGATGACCTGATCAGGGCCATCAAGAAACTGAAGGCGCTGGGCACTGGCTTCGGCATCATCCCCGTGGGCGGCACCTACCTCATTCAGTCCGTCCCGGCTGAGCTCAACATGGACCACACCGTGGTGCTGCAGCTGGCTGAGGTACCTGCTGCCTTCTGGGGGCCCGCAGGGGCGGGGGCGCGGCCTGGGCGGGGGTTACAGACTTTGGGAGTAGCACAGACTCAGGTCTTCCGCTGAGACTGTCCAGTGGACGCACGACTCAGACCGGTGCTTATTTAGAAGACATTTATTGAGCAGCTACAGCGCAAAGCACCGGGCCAGGCTGTCAGGGGCAGAACGGCGGGCACCAGAGGTCCTGCTCTCAGGGAGCGTACAGTCTAGTGGAGCAGACAGACATGCAGACAGCAGGCTGGATTTGCTTGGGTAGACCGATTCTCTGAGGTCTTCAGAGTACTACACTCTGAATGGGTTCTTCCAAACAAACGTTTCCTCTCATTTGCCAGTCCCCTGTCCCTTGGCATGCCTTCAGCGTACCCCCTCCTTCCCCATTCCTTACCCCAGATTGAGGGAAGACACGTTCAGTTTTCTTAATCCGATAATGGAAAACAAAACTAAATAAGGAAGAGCTTTTCTTACTGGGGAACGGGTAAGGTGAGGCTGGGAATTGTCACCATTTCTTGCTTTCAGTGAATTATTCTGAATCTTATCATACTCTGAAGTTCTTGGAGAAAGTCTAAATTAGTATTTTAGTACCAGGGACCCCACTTTTTAAGACTGAACCTGTCACCCTGAAAGTCGCTTCTCTCTCTTTGCTGGGGCTTCTAAACAGTCTTTTCTTAGACTTCAAGGGCAGGTCTTCCTCCTGTCTGGGTCGGTCTGTTGTTGCCGGGCAGACGCTGGGTTCTTAGGGAAAGTCCACCGTTAACGGACTCCCTCGTTCCTCCTTCCTCCAGAAAAACGGCTACGTGACTGTCAGTGATATCAAAGCCAGTCTTAAATGGGAGACCGAGCGAGCGCGGCAAGTGCTGGTATGTGAATTCTGGAATGGGCCAGAGAGACGGGCCCCAGATGGGTGGATAGACAGCACACCGGCAGAAACTTTAGCCTTGCTCTGCTGGCCTCTCGCCTTGAAGGCTGCTGTTACCACAGAGAAGCAAGGCAACCCCCGCATTCCTCTGAAGGTGCCCCTGAGGTCCGACTTAGAGGCAGGCTTCTAACTGCGTAGGCCAGTCACCAGTACCTCCTCTCTCCCCCAGCCTGTCGAGCCTGGTCAGACAATTCATACGGTTTGTACTGGAAGTAACACTGTCAATATAGAGTGAAGGGAATTGTTACCTACTTAATTACATACCCATAATGGCATACTATTACACTGTGTATTATATAGTTAGTGTTCTCTATAGACAGATCTCGTGATGCTAGTGAGAGGCTGATGAGGAGTAGTAGCAGGAGAATGTAATCTTGGCTTTTCATACCTTCTTCCTTATCCAGGCAATTAAACTGTAGACTTAATTTTTTCTGGGAAGCAGGGTAACAGAAACATCTGTTTACTGCTGCTGGGGACAACCGGGCCCATCTTGAGCCTATTTCTGGCTATAAGAATTGCCAGTCCATTCTAAACTAAGAGAGTCCCTCCAATAACTTGTCCATGAAGGTTCACCCACAAGTTAACGGAAACATAATTACAACAGTGGTGTCCATTTTGCTTCAGGGAACTGGGATCAGGGATTTGCTTCAGGCCACAGGGCAGACGTCTCTGCAGCCCCAGAGTCCTTCTCCAGCATCCCACACTACTTGTCTTTACCCTCCTTCCCAGCACGGGTTAAGTGATCTGGTTGCATCTCTTGCACCTCAGGCAAAGGTCAGGGCCAAACAGAACCTGGAATTCCAGTCTGTTTATGTAAAGGTGTGAAGGCACTCGTGTAGATTTAGTCTGAAAACCCCACTGATGCCAAAACAGGTCTGTGGGTCGTTTGTCCACCTGACAGGAACTCCGACTCTTCCTACCTTTTCCCTCCAGGAACACCTGCTGAAGGAAGGGCTGGCCTGGCTGGACCTACAGGCCCCAGGGGAGGCCCGCTACTGGCTGCCGGCTCTCTTCACTGACCTCTACGCCCAGGAGATTACAGCCGAGGAGGCCAGAGAAGCCCTCCCCTGACTCCGGCAGTGTGGAAGGAGCCCCAGCAACAGGCAGGAAGAGGAGGGCAGAGCTGCTGGTGTGAATAAAGCCTGAATAACTTTTTTTTTAAAGAAAAGAGTTTCAAGTTTTTTCTTTCCTCAATATTCTTCACCCATTATTTTATTTTATTTTATTTAAAGTGCCTTCACATTGCATCTTTTATTGGAGAAAAACTCATTTATCCAGTAAGGCTAACCTGAGTAGCACAGAGAATAGCGAGCACGTACGAAATGACCTGCATGGGTCACCACCAAGTTCACGGTAGGGATGGGTCTAGAATGAAGGCAGTCCATCTCCTGGCTAGACAGTCTCTTGGCTATTGGTAGTCCTGGGACATAAATTACAGCCTGTTAATTTAAACCTTGTCTTTATAAAAATGTTTATCTCAAGGGAGCAGATCTAATGGACCAGTAATAGCCACTCGTTCAGTCTCCTCCAGTTTCCTCTGGAGCGTCCAGGTTCTGACAGACTTGGCTGAGTGTGAAAAAAGTAGAGGTCAAAGTAAAATGGTGGTTAGAGGAAAGAAACAACAGAACCTAGGGGAATGGACCAACAGTGGACATAGTCTAGTCCTTGAGTTTCATACCAGCTCTCCCTCCCGTGATCACTAGGTCCCTCTCGCCTTAGCAGTGGGAAGGGCATCATTTACTGAACACCTACCCTGTGCCGCCTTCTAAACACATTTAAATCCTCACGGCCACTTTCATCAGCTCAGTGAGTAGGTCTCCTTCTGAATTAACTCACTGGGCGCGGGCCACCAGCTTAAAAGGCAAAGTGAGGAGCCAGAGCCTAAGTGCACTGGCATGCGTGCCTTCGCCTTCCCGCATCGTGGCTTTGCCCAGCAACAGCTGGCTGTGTCCCATGGAATGTCTTCCTTGCCGCGGGGTCAGCCAAGAGGGAAAGCCTTTGCGCCAGAACGCTAGAGCCTTTCTATATCAAGTAGAGAAGGAAGGTGGCTGCATGAATCAGTCTTCATGCAGAATTCCTAAGGGCTCGTTTCGTACCAGATACCCGAAAATCAAGTGAGGTCTGGATTATCCAGAACTTAAGATGCCCTTTCCTTACCCAGGGATACAGTCTAGATCTGCCTGTCCTTGGAGGACATACTCCCTTCCCAGTTTGTGAAGGAGCTCCTTTGAAGCAATTGAGGCCAAGATGGCATTCCTCTCCTTGATGGCCAGATGTGGTCTCAGAAAAGGCCCTGCTACTTCTGGTAGGCCGGAGACCCATCCCTGGCCGCCCTGCTTCCACCCACGCCCTGTAACCGGAGTTTCCAGCCTCCAGACAATACATCGAGCACTTTCTCCCTGGCAGTTTCAGACCTGGGTGAGAGGTGTGGTTGTTGGAGGATCCCAGTCTCCCTTGACACACACCCTCCCACACCCACAGGCGCTTCCTCCTTCTGCCAAAACAAACTTTATTGCACCAAAAAGAAAAAAAAAAAACTTCATTTATGTACAGTCAGATATAAAGACATCTCTTTTGACTCCTGTGCATATATTTCCTCAACTCAAGATTAGGGCATAAAAGTCAGGCTGGTATGCCAGACATGCTCTGCCCACGGCAGGGCCAAGGAGAGGATTGTCACTTGAAAGTGGGAACACTTAAATGGATGACAGACAACCACTGGACCAACAGGCCAAGGGCCTTCTGCTAAGCCCTGTACTTGCTCTGGGAATGGAAGAGGGAAATTGGCAGCAGGGTCCCCCTTTAAGTCTCCTTGTTAAGAGACCCAGCCTTAGGTATCCGAGATAAACTTCCGTTCCCCAAGCCCACTTCCTGTCCAGTTTCTTTGCTTCCTGCCCTCCCAAGTTGGACATTCTCCTTTGTGCCCAACCCCTTCCGAACTCCCCGGAAGTCCCATGACCTGCAGGCAGAAGCCTCCACAGCAGCGGGCAGGGCAGGCCCAAGTCATCCTCTCCCGTATACGCGGCTGGATACTGACTGAGGCCCTGCGTCATACGGATCACCAACACCCCACTGGGAGCCCTAACAGTAAGATTCTGGAAAGTATGGGGAGAACACACCAAAAAGGGGAAGGCTGGAGTTTCTCAGTGCCCAGTACCACAGGGCGCCTAACACACATTCTTCTGAGCCAACCAGCTAAAGGATCACTGCAGCTAGATACAGACAGAGAAGCAACACAGCCAGGCAAACAGCCATCAGAGCCAGTGACAGAGCAGCTGGGAAGGACGGGAGGCGGAGAGGCAAGAGAAGCAGCGGGGCCCACAGTCCCAGCCCCAGCCCCTCTGCCATTGGCGACCCTTGCTCCCCACAAGTCCCTGGGCATTGAAGTGGGAGGGAGGTTGGGGGGGTAACTAGAGGCCAGGGTGAAAATACACAAGGACAGCCAAACAGAACACAAGAGGACTAGCATCAGTCTCCCCACTGCACCCCACCCCCAGGGGAAATACCCTCATCGTGGGTAGCATTTAGGAACATCTGTAAAAGACTATTCTATGTAGTGGCTCTCATACCCCACACACAGCAGCTGGCTGCGTTGGGAACTTTTCAAATCAGTGATTGCGGGAACAAAATCAGCTTCTCATGGTGCCTGTGCAGGCTCTACCAGGACCTCGGTTCCATCCCAGTCACATTTACCTTCTGTCTTAAATCTGGAAATGGGCGAGGGAATGGGGGCGGGCAGAGGAGAAAGGTGCTCAGGTGCTAGGTAAAGCTCACTGATCAGCAGCCTAGACTCCACCACTGTTCCTTCTCTTTGGTCTGTCTAGAACAGTGACTATAAATTAGGAAAAACAAAATTATGCTGGCCCATGGGAAGTATTGGGAAAGAGAGGCAGGGAGGAAAAGGGCATCGGGAAGCCCTGCTTCAAGACTGCAGACAGACAGACAACCACCCAGACTGCTTAAGTGTCACAGACAGCCCCCACCCAAAGCTCCCTTCCAGATATCCCCCTCAATCATGTGGGCACGCTCCCTCTTGGAATTACAGTTTCTGTCTCCCGCCTCCCCCTGAGGAGCTGGCCCTGCGGAGAGGTGTGTCGGCCGCTTGTGTTTGCCAGAGGCCCTCACCCTGGGTGCTCCTGCGTCGGTACCTTGGCCCCTGCTATGGGATGAACACAGCCCCGGATGCTCGAGAGCCAGGGAGGTCAGGTCAGGAACAGCCTCCCCACTCCCACACCCTGGGATCCGAGCTGGCTTGGTTCTTGCCATCTTGCAGGATGACGTCACGTTTGGAGGGAGATACACAGTGCCTCTCCATCCCTGGGGTGGGGGGGAAGGGACGTTGCTGGGACCCTTGAGTGGGGGGAGGGGAGAAGGGAGCAGGGTCTAAACCCTCAGGCTCCCGTGCAGGTCTGTCTCTGTCCCAGACGAACTGCTATCAGAGTCCATTTCGGCGTTCTCATTATGGAGCCTCTCCAGCACTTTCTGACGAATCAGTCCCAGGCGCATCAAGAGGGACTGGTAGTCAAAGTGGCCACGCTTCTCTCCAAAAGGGTCCTGTGGGGGAAAGGAGACAAGCAGGATGGAAGATTCGAGTCTGGAGGGCTCACCCTAGAAAGAGCAGCTTCGGGCCCATGTTGGACGCATGGTCAACTTCTGAGTCACGGGGGCAGAGGGTAGAGCGCTCAATCCCAACAGCAGACAGTGCGCCCTCTGCTTAGACATACTACGGTACACTAACCGCCACCCAGACAGGTCTGGCTTGGGACAACATTCAAACGTTTTTGTTCCCTGAAAGCAAGCCACTATGCAGAAGAGGGTTACAGTAAAGGGGAGACAGGCAAGAAACAGAAATTCAAGACCAGAACTGTGACCATTATGTGTGCCTGTGTTCGCAATTAACTTCATAAAAACCATACAGAGGGAAGTATCATCTTTCTTTTCCTATAATTCGAAAGGGGAAATCTGCTTTTTCAACATCACAGGCAAGTCTGGAACTCAGGAGTTCGGACTTCCAGATAAGCACCCGTCCACTCTTCCGGTGAGACCTGTCAACACCTCCCTGTCCACTTTGTACACATCACTCCAGGGCTGCCCAGCCCTGGTCTCAGTCCCTGTCATTCTACACCGAACACCTCCGAAAGTTTTCTAGAAAGGGGTTAAGTGTCCTTAAAATCTCAAAAATAACCAGGGTGGGAGCAGAGAGTCTAAACACAAGGAACGTAAATGCTACACAGAGAATATGGCAGCGAAGTAGTGCACGGCCAGGGTTTAGACAAGTGGAGACCTCTTGAGTCACAAAACGGTACGTGATTTTTCCCTCCCACATTCTGCTTCTCCCACATAGACTCCTTCCACACTTTTGCCCACACATCACCCTCACGATCGGGGACCAGTGAACAGAAGTCACAGTCACTGTGACTGTAGCCCACACTTTCTGCTTCTCAGGGTTACGTTCCCCCCAGGCTGAACTCCACACTTACTCTGGAACCGTCATTTTTCAAATCTTCCTTTTTTCATCCTTGGCTCCATTTCCACCCACTTCCCTCCTCCCCAGACGCTGCTCTTCCCTTTCCTTCTCTCATCACGAGTTATTTTTCCTCCACAGAGTGAATATTGGAAATGCTTTTGAATACCAGCAGTGAGAATTCCTGATGGGGCACAAAGCATGGCAGGCATCACCTACAATGGACTCTGAAAAAGGGGTCGGGAACAAGTTAATGCTGATCTGGCCTTGCCCTTTTTTGTTTTATATTTTAATTATTTATTTTTAAAAAGTAATCTCTACACCCAACATGGGACTCAAACTTCCAACCCTGGGATCAACAGTTACACTGGCTTTCCCGACGGAGCCAGCCAGGCACCCCTGCCCTTTGAGTTTTAACTGGGCAGATGGGTGGGAAACCCTTGAAGGAAAAAACAGGGCAACTACCATTTCTGAGCAGCAGCTGAGGAAGGAAGACATTTACTCCTACTGCTGCTGGTGCGGCCTGGGTGGGGGAAACAGCTCAGGAAGAGCTGGAGAGAACTTTCAGTGGCCTCAGTCATTCATCCAAGTCAGCACAAACCTAAGCAAGACCACAGGTAATGATCCAAAAGACAAAAGAACCAGTCCTTCAGGACGGAGGGGGGGGTTATCTCACCCTCTTACCAACCAGGTCTTTTATATTGGAGCATGTTTACAATTTGGCTTCATAAGAATCTTTTTTTGTTTTGTTTTAAGTAGGCTCCATGCCCAACATGGGGCTCGAACTCACGACCTTGAGATCAAGAGTCACACGCTCTACTGACTGAGCCAGCCAGATGCCCCAAGAATCTCCTCTTTAGAGGAAGCTTAAATCCTGCATTCCAACTCAAGTGGAAGCACAATTCTCCAATGGAGGCCAAAAGTAAACAAATGCTTACTGTCTTCATAACAGGAGTCTTTCAACATGTAAGAGCACATACTCAACATCTCCCTAGCCTCGATCTCTGAGCACCCCTCTGAGCCAGGGACTGGACTCAGTAGAGAACTCACCCTTATCATCACTAGGAGTCTGAGAGGGCTGAACGTTCATGGTTTGAAAAGACTGTTAAGAAGGGAAAGCATTCCAGGCTAGAAAGCAGGATGGTTCAGACTCTACCCATGAGCATCTAGTTGATGGCAAGACTGACAGGCAACTCCACAGGAATCAGGCAAGGCGGTCTGCTCCCTGGGCCACAGCAACTTAAATGACAAGTTCCTGTCGGCTCTGACTTCTCTGAGAGCTGCAGATGCTATCCTTGGGGAGGGATTTTATGGGGTCTGCCGTGCGGCCTCTGGAGTCCGTGGCAGGGGCTGCGTTACCTGCATTGTCTGGCCTTGAAGGTGCAGGCGATCTTTGCAAGCCACCTCATAGAAGTCGTAATACTCCAGGAAGGACTTCTCCATCACCCCTCTGGAAAACAAGCAGAGAAGCCTGAGCTAGGAACGTGGTGGGGAAGGGATCATCCCTTCACCATCTAACCTTACTGCCAATTAGTTCTCAAGCCCAGATTTGGCATATCACAAAGACCTTCCTTTAAAAAAAAAAAAAAAAAAAAAAAAGATTTCAGAGAGAGAGAGAGAGAGAGAACATGAGGGCCAGAGGGAGACAGGATCTCAAGCAGACTCTGTGCTGAGTGCAGAGCCCGACGCAAGGCTCGATCTTACGACCTGAGCTGAAACCAAGAGTCAGATGCTCTACTGACTGGGCCACTCAGGTGCCCCCTCACAAAGATCTTTCAATGGAAAAAGAAAGCTGACAACCCAAGACTGCTCTTATACCTCAGGGATTATTAAAGGAGGGTGACTGTTAATATTGATCATTTGACTCCCAACTTCAACTCATGCCTCAATCTTGTGTTTTCCATAGGCCATCCCTTATCCCAACTCTTACTCAAAATTCTTCCAGAAGTTTGTTTCAGTAACTCCAACCTTATTCATCTAGTTGAACATTTATGAGTAAACTCCAACATTGAGAAGTGGATTCATTATGAAGGGCTCTACACTCATTTGGTTATAGAACAAGTAAGGCTCTTCACTAGGTCCTGGCCCTCAGCAAACTGGAGGCTACGGGCTATGTTGTTCCCATTGGTCTTGGCACTCTCCTAGAACAGAGCAGCTTGCTGAACTTTCTCTTGAGTGACCCTTAGCCAGTACTCTTTGAAAATGGGAACCAAAGCTTTATGTTTTTCTGTATCTCCCCTGGTGCCCAATAGTGGATTTTGCCCCAAAGGTTCTCAGAGCTAAGCCTCCCGACAGCAATACCAAAGTGCCAAGTGGGCGCTCTTGGCACACACCTACCGTAAGGGCTCAGGACAGGGACACTTTCCTTCCATCATGTCACAGACTGCCACTCTGATGGTCTCATGCCGGATACATTCATTGTAATTTTTGCTGTCTCCTGGATGTCTCTCCTGTAATGTAACAGACACCGGAGTGCCCAAGTACAAATTTAGGCAAAATGAAAAGTCAACAGGAGGAGACATCAGGATTAACGTGGGGTGGGGCGCATGAACCAAGTAAACAAACCTAGAAGATACCTTTCCAACTACAGCAGATCCATGAAAAGCAACTGAGTTTCTCTTTCTGAGATCATTCACCTCCCCCCATGCGTGCCAACACCCATCCTCTGTTACAGGTCACCCAGCCTGTAGGCAGCAAACTAGACCCATCAGATTCCTAAGGCTGAATGAAATGAGAGGCCTCTGAGGTAAAGACTGAATGGGAAAGAACCAAATGTTAAGAATGGTGATGGGACCAAAGGGTAAACGTGACATCAAGAGTTTCAGTAAAAAACCCTGTAAATATCTGGATGCTTCCCGGCTAACTCCTTTTTATGTCTGCAGGATTCCACCATCACTGAAATCAACTACTACGAACCTATTGGAAGTAGAACCTGAAGTTTCCAAAAGAAAACTCCAATACTGACTGAGAAAGCCGATATAAATGTGTGGGTAGAGACGGAAGGGAGCACAGTCTCCCATCCTTTTAACTCCTCTTCTACTCCGCAATGGTCCCCCTACCACCAACCTGACAACCAGAACCTTGGCCTCTGATTAAAACACATCATGAGCAGGAAAGACATATATATATACCCTTACTCTCCTACCATGGTTTCCAAAATGCACCACAGCGGGCTCACAGGGGTGCCATGGGATACGTTCAACTTTTTTAGGAAAACCATAGTATTCACCACCTGTCAGTCAGCACGCCAACTACTAGGTTGAGCTCAGTGGATCAGGCTGGACATGAAACTGCATTATTTTCCTTTCGATGACACGTGATGTCTGTGAAGCTGGACTGTCAATCACTACTTTGGTAAACAGCAAGCATTATATGAAAACAGCGGGGAAGAGAAATGAGGGTGGTGATTCGACCAGGCTCCACGACCTTCAAAGTTGTGTGGTGCCCAACAAGTGTACCCTTCCTGACATTAAGCCATTTCAGTTATTTAAGAAAGAAGTGAGTTGTCTGGATGTTAACCGCTAAGAAACAAACAGCTGGCCACTTCCTTCTCCTGGGGGGCTATGAAAAAGGGCCCCCAGGACCTGCGGCTGTGGACCAGTAACGTTTGAGAGAATAAAAGTCAGAGCTCCTGAATTTCCAAACAAAGGAGAGACCTTCAAATCAGCTCCTTGGTTGGCCAATGAGGCCCTTTTCCATTTCTACCTAATCCTAAAATCAAATACACTATTTGTTTGGAAAGGAGATTTTGGGAATAACTTCTATTCCCTCTTGAAGAGTATTTCCTATTGTTCAGGTCTATAAATGAACCGTCAATGTTAGCATTACCTCAAATATTTTAAAAATTAGTTAAACTGTTTTAGTCACCTAAATAGAATTATTATCTTTGGAGATTATGATTGGAACTCTTTCCCTGTACTTCAGAGTAATCCTGGAAGGCATTCTGGAACAGTGGAAAAACTCTTGGCTCCAGGGCAAATATTGGGTTCTACCATTATCTTTGTATCTTTGTGAAAGTTATTAACCTGTCCGTGTCACCAATACCTCATTTGAAAATGGGGATAACATTTACCCCAAGTGAGTATTCTCTGCAACCAAAGTGGGGCTCAAACTCACGACCCCAAGGTCAAGAGCTGCCTGCTCTTCTGACTAAACTGGCCAGGCGCCCCTACCTCAAATTAGTGTGAAAGTTAAATGAGATAATATATATACACAAAAATTTGGCAGCGGCTGGCACATAGCATACCCCTGGAAAACGCAATTTTCCTCTCCCTTCTCTCTGGCAGCGCTGACTGCAATGTTCTTGCCCCACTAGCTAATAAATGACCAGGTCCTCTGGCTCTTCAGGTAACAGGATTCTGTAACTCCGGAAAAACACCCAGCTGAACAGGAGTCACTCCAGGAAGTACCTTAAGGGGACTTTGGGAGAATGGACATATAGAGAAGAACCCACCAGTTGCAAAAGCCCCCAAAAGCAGGCTTAGAATTAATTTCCAGAGGACTCCACGGATTCCCACCTTGTAGATTAATCCAAGTCAAATGGAAATAACCGAACAGTATTGTAAGTTACAAGGAAAAAAAGACATTTTTAAGGAGCACACATACCAGCTCCTTTTTTCTCCTATGGTGACATTAAACAAACAAACAAGACCCTTAAGCACACCTCTCAGAGCTCTTCAAACTCAGTACTCCCTTTCCCAGCTGCCCCTCTCCCCCCACCGCCTTACCTGCTCAAAGCCAGGCTCATTGTGATAGGGGTTCTCAGTCATTAGGGACTGGATGGAGATCAGCACGGAGGAGATGCTCTGGGCTGGGCTCCAGGCGGGGCCAGTCCACGTACTGGAAAACACAGCAGACAGAGGGAAGAGGGTGAGGCCGAGAGCGATGGTGAGGGCCACCACAGAAACACTAGTGCCCCAGCACCCTGGAGCCTGGCAGCACCCGCGTCAGTGAGTTAAACCAAACGTTTCTCTTTCACTATTAATGCTCTGGAATTCCCCAGCC
Organism: Neogale vison; assembly: GCF_020171115.1. Taxonomy (NCBI): domain Eukaryota; kingdom Metazoa; phylum Chordata; class Mammalia; order Carnivora; family Mustelidae; genus Neogale; species Neogale vison. The sequence continues at coordinate 46,613,693 of NC_058095.1, forward strand.
TGTCTCACCCTCATTCACCAGAAATCAATCAACTGCCTAATCCTCTTATCAAGTGGGACAAAAGAAAAGAGGGTAAAGCAAGCCCTGTAACTTTGAAGTGATTTTCATCCGACTAGGAAATAAACAGTAGCCAGGGAAGGTTCCAATCATCAAAATGGAAGAGAAAAGGTATGAAAACAGTACCAAACGCAGCCTAAGTGTTAACCTCTGTAAATCCTAAATCCGGAAGGTGGTGAAGGAGTTAGTGAGGAGACAGAAGCTGAGCACAGAGGGGCAGGGGGCCTGAATACAGCCATCTGGTTCAAGGCCATGTAGCAGGGCTGATGACCAGGGATCCTGCCCTGTATCAGCACGCAGAGTGTCAGACTCTCTGAAGACTACAGGACTCTGCCAAAGGACAGGAAGGGAGTAGGGTCAGGCGCAAGGAGGGTCTGAAATAATATATGGAAGCCATCCTGAATAAAACAGAAGCACCAGAATTGCTCCTCTCTTCCATCAACCTGACCAGATCCTGGGAGGAGGAGCGCAACTTGGACAACAATGACATTTCTTTTTAGCTCAATTCACTGAAGAGGTGGCACCTGATCTGGAAGCTGAACACAACCTAAGCCAGGACTGGCTTGCTGAAGTTCACTGGCCAATTCCCTTTCCCTGCTACGCTCGAGGAAAGCCCAGTTAAGCAAGCTCATCATCATCATCATCATCATCGTCAAGGCTCGCTCTTCCGAGCCTCTCAGCCTGCTCCCCTCAGCTCTACTCCTCCAGGAAAGCCAGACCCTGCGCTAAGACTTCCGCTAAGACTTCACCTATTTGAGAGGCAAGCCAATAGGGTAAATTTTCGTTACGTTTCTTTCGTCCGTAAGGCAGTCCCAATCTTTTCTTCTACGTAGGGAGGAAAGCACTGAGGCTGACAGAGGGAACAGTCGACTAAGAACACATGGGAATTTTCTACCCTGTGATTCCTCGTGGTCAAGATTCAAGTTCGGGGTAGCTTCTCCTTTTCTACCCAACAGGCTTCGGCCATTTGTACCCCACCATCTTACTTCCCCTGGTTCCACTGTGAGCTGAGGTTCGTTCAGAGTTGTTTCCTACTGGCCTAATGGGGAACCTGAACAAAAACCCTGTATCGAACAGATGTCATACAGAAACAACCACTGAGTATCCTCACCACCTTGGGCTATGTATACCCCTGTCCTACCCGCAGAGTCAGATACCCTAACAACATAAAGGACCTCTTGAAGGACAACCTCCTGTGAAGGACTTCCTCACTGCCACCATCACAGAACATACCCCTGGATCAGAGAGATTAAAAGAATCAATAAAAGAAGCTGCGCCTCAGGTTGGGTCAGCTGCCTTCCCCCTCCCCCACGACCCCACACTTGGGAAACACACTAGACAAGAAAGAAAACGCACCCCCAGTTCGGGCGACTTTCCCAACTTCACCCTGCACTTATTCTCTGCCCCAGGGGAAATTCAGATCACACAAACAAGACAGACCCAGAAAACATCAGCAGACGGTTCCATTCTGAATTTGTAACCCCCCTAGGCAATTAAAAGGGAACCAATGAGAACCACATTAAGCAAAAATCTCAGCAGTGCCCAGAAAACAAAATGCACTTGAAACTCGTGTTTCTCATCTGATGTGATTTCCAACCTTAGACATTTTTCATTCAGTTGTTAGAATATCATATCATCCTCATCACCACCACCGCCTCCAAAGCCACTCATTGAGAGACTCAGAAACAAGACACCCACAATCGTACATGGCACAGATCTGCAGCCTTTCTCAACCCGTTCGGGAGAGAATCAAGCCCCGATGCCCTAAGGAAGTGGTTCTCAAGCTGGAGCGTGTGCCCCAATCACCCGGAGGGCCTGAAGGACACAGACTGCGGAACCCGACCCCTGGAGTTTCTGACACAGGAGGCCGGGATTGGAACCCCAGAGTCCGCAGGGCTGCAAGCGCCCGGGTGCTGGTGCAGCTTGGGGAGAAGCACTTCGGTAAGGCAGCCATCGTAGGTCATAAATGAACTTCTCTCTTTGGCGCCTAGAATGATACTTGTCGTGTACCATCCTGAGGAGAATTGAGGTGACAGTCCCTCCAATCATTTTCTGTGTTCTGTGGTTCAGATGAGGAACCCCAGTTGATAAAGGCTGGCCTAGAGCAATTATTTGCTAACAACGAACTTGGCCACTTAGAAGAGTCTCCTCTTACCCTAGAATACTCAAGCAGACTTTCCCATTGCGGTAGAAGTTGGGGTTAAACCTCACTGTGTTATTGCCCGTTGTCATCAGTTTGACCCGAGGCGGGTGGATGGGATAGTCGGGCGGACACCGAAACACGAACAGGAAGAAACCCCCTTCATAAGGGGTGTCAAATGGGCCTGTGATCAATGCATGAATCTGCAAAATAAAACCCCATCTCAAAATTGTGAGGTGATGTCCCATCCCAACCCCGCCTGGCTTCCACGTGCTCCCCACACCAGAAGCAGGCCCTTCGGCTGGCATCCGTATTCCACGCCCTCACGGTGCAGGAGGAGCAGCCGGGACTCACTCGCACTGATACACAGGTTTGGAACTTTAAGAACCCCATTCTGGTGGAGTGGCATCTGACTCGGGGGCTACATTCTACAGTTCGAGCCCAAGGTGAAAAGTGAATCCGGTCCAAGATCACCCTTGAGTGTCCCTTAAAACTCCCCGGCAGCAGGGTTTTGGTTTAGACTTCCCTCATCAGTGCTGTATGTGACAAGTCTAGACGGCACACCACTGCACACATTAAAATATTCACCTGTAAAATATTATCCTAGCACGTTTAAATTTCAGAAACGAGTATCTATTTTTACCGAGGAAATGGGTAAAACACGCATGTGATGCGACCCCACCCTTCACTTAATGTGGCTGAAAGGGGAGGTTAAGTTGAATGGAAAAGAGCCCAGGGACTGGCGGCCACAGCACCGGGGCCAGTAAGGGCGCAGAGCTGAGGTTGTGATGGAGGCCTAGGGGGTCTGCTGCCTCCAAAGAGGATCAAACCTACTGTGGATGATACGGCTCAGGCTGTATCCAACTTGTGCCAAAGATGGAAAGAAAAACGGGGAAAACTCAGGGTCCATTTGGAGCCCTTCAACCAACCTCAGAAATTTCCCCAATACTGTTGGTTAATTTAAGAAGAAAACAGATCAGTAGCATTTAGAACAGAATGCTAAACTCTTTTCTCCAGCCACGATTACTGAACAAACTTTCCCTTCCTCAAAGGAGGAAAACCTGAACAAACTCTGTTATATTTCTTCTCCTACAAAGGCTGCTAGGCACTTAAGGTCTGCTCAGAATTTAAACAGCAAGACGAAAAAGGACCTGCAATGCAATGCCTCAGGCCCTACTTTGCCCTGGTGACACCGCGGATTATCTTCTAGCCCTCAGTCATTTGGAATAGCAAGCTCAAATGGCATCAATAGGACATCAATTCTGGGACCCCAGGGAACTAGCATTATTAACACTGATACTTGACTGAGGACAAGATGTCCCAGGAAAAACATTTCCAACCACATAAAAAGAAAAAAAATCAATTTACAGGGAAACCTATTTGAAACAAAACAGAAATACCAACAACACAATGTCTGAACTTTTACTGTAAGAAATTTGAAACTATGGAGAGGTTTCATTTAAACAATACTAGATTTAGGAAATCTGGTTTCTTCCCAACATCAGTTTAAGCGAAGGTAGAGCGTTTAAATGAGGGTAGAGCGCTCAATGACAGAGAGGCCTAAGTATCTAAGTCAGGGGAATTTCAGCCTCTCTGTGTTTGTGTGGTGAGGACAAGACAGGAATGGTCTCTGGGGTGGAAAGGATATTCAAAAGCAACCAGTGAGGATAGGAGCCTAGACAAGCCCATTTGAGTATAAACTCTGTTCATTCAGGTCTGCCCCATCCCCAATCTTCTCTGCATGTGATTTACAGCATCATACTTAAGAGTCAAGAGTGACAGGATGGAGGAAAAATTGGGATGAAACGAATGACTATGCCATCTATCAGCCCAACTGGTGCATTTCTGAGAGTGAAAGAGTACCCTAATAATAGTTAAGCTGGGACAAGTGGCGTAAACTGGGATTTTCCAAGTCAACCGGAACTACTGACACCTGAGTAAAAGACACCTGATCAAGGCTCTGCTCCACCTCACTGTGTGACCTTGGGAAAACCACTTATTCTCTTGGGATCTTGATTTATTCATTTATGTAGTCAGAGATGTGAGCTGGATAATCTTTTAGGCTCTTCCAACTTTCTGGGCCCAACTTCCCAACAGCCCCCAACCCCCTCCAAGTTACATACCTTAGTCATGTCAACAGTATCAGGTACGACGAACATTCCTGGAGGAGGCTCCTTATAAATGGACATGATATCCCTGTATAACACCAAGAGGAGGTGGGGAAGGGAGTGAGGGAGAGGAGGAAAAAGGGGAATCCCTTGAGCAGGACAGCTGGTGGCACCTCAATGAGGCCAGGGTTTGAGAAAGTGGTGCTTGGTACCACAAATGTGCGCACTGTCTTGTTGGCTGAAAAATCTCAGCTGAGTACTTGTCAGGCAAGCAGAGAGCAAATTATTATCAAAAGGGCATTGTTTCCTCAGGGGGAGGGGGAAAAATCAGAGATCCCAATGGCATCAGATGTCACCCTGGAAAAGCCACATCCCATTTACTCTCTCTTCCTCCCACAGGCAATTCATTCACTCCCCACCTCCGAGACTCCCAGGTACTACGAATGAATGCTAAACGAAGACTGTTCAGTAACCGGGAAAACATAATCAACTCCATCAAAAAAGCGAATCCCGTAGACAGTGGACCGTTGTTGGCACAGGGCTTCTATTAAACAAGTGAGCTAGCAAGGAGCAATCATGGTCTTCCTGCCCAGGGTACCAACAGGGTAGAGATCTCTTCAGACTGCAGAGGGTACCCTCTCAAATCGCTGGGATTCACATCTGAAAGATGACATGCACTGGCTACTACAGAGAGAGGATCTGTAGGTTGTCGTGCACAATCTAGAATGCATCCGTTGTGAGCGGGGGTCTAAGGGACATTCTAGGTGGGAAGATGCTTGGTAGGGTACATAGGGATGTAAAGTGCAAACAAGTGAGAGAGCAGAGGAAAGAAGTACTGGCAGAACTCAAAGGTAAAAGTCAGGACGGACGGACTGAAGGGGATGGAGGACTGGAGTAGAAGGGAGTGCTGAGATTCTGAAGTTAGAGGTGGCGACCCTGTTGGACCCTAATAGAGCTGGTGTCTGTGTCAGGCACTGGGCCAGGTACTTTACACACAATGTGCTGTTTAATGGTTATTACAACCTTGAAAGATAAGCAGAGACATCTGAAGGGACTTGGAGCGTGGTGGTGGGGGGGCGGCGGTGAGATTACCTAGATGAGTATGGCTGCAGTGGAGGGGCACAGGGAGAGGTAGAGACCGGTCATCAGAAACAGGTTTCAGAATTAATAGCGGTCAAAAAGCATTACTTTTTCCCTATGCAATAGGTACTACGCTAAGCATTTTTACAGAAACATTATCTATTAAATCATAGGATCTAAGATCAGTCACCCAAGAAATAAGCACAGAAAGGACTTGGGCCTTTGTTCCTATATCTGAATTAGGTATATTTGCTTCAGAAAAGTAAACCAGACGACGGAGAAGAAAAAATACAAGCAAGTCCTGAGTGGGATAATACAAGCCTGCATTCCCGGAACAGGTGTGAGAGTGGCGAGCGTTGGGGTTCTGGAGAAGTGGTTCAAGGGGAGACTGCGGGTATGTGAGGGAAACGATATAGACTTGGGGAGTCGGTTTGAGGACATGGGGAATAAAAAGAAAGGTTGGTCTCGACTGTGAAGCCACGAAAACCAAGCTCTACGTGTGTTACAAACGGGGCTCGGGAGGCTACGACGCGGGGCTGGAGGGGGGGCGATGGGTGGGGCCTCCGGGCAGCATCTAGCAGGGCTGGGGTGGGGAAGGGGGGAGAGAGGCGGCGCGGAAGGCGGGAGGGGGTGTTGCTGAAGCGCGAAAGGGTCGGGTTTCGGGCGGGAGGTATGGGGGAGGGTGTCCGGCACCGAGACGGAGGGCTCAAGGGAGGTAGCCGAGGGGCGGGGTCGGACCTGGGCACGCGAGGAGGGCTTTGGTGCGTGTGGAGCTGCGGGTGGGGGGAGAGGGGACTTGGATCGCGACGCTTCGGGTTGGCAAGACGTGGGCCTTGGAGCTGGGCCGCCGCGAGGGAAGCGCGGAGGCAGCGGGCGGAGGGGGGGTGTAGTGGGAAAGGGGGGGCGGGGAAGGTCGAGCCCCGGAGCTCGGGGCTGGGGGAGGAAAAACCCCGGCTCACCGCTTGATCCGAAGTAGACACTGCGGCGCGGTTCGTTCGCCGTCCCAGTCGGAGCTGAGTGTGGGGTCCCAGTGGCTAAGCAGCGCGGCCCCGTGGGCAGCGGCCGAGGGCGGGAGCCCGGGCAGCGGAGCCAGGCCGCTCCCCGGCCCCCCGGCCCCGCCCGCAGCCGCCGCCGCCGCCCACACATCCGGCAGGAAAGGCGGCCCGAACCCGCTGCCGCTAACGCCAACAACACCGGCGACGCCGCTCGCCCCGGGGCCCGCCGCCCCGGCGCCCGCCGTCGCCGTCGCCGTCGCCGCCTCCTCAGTTGGACTCTCCGCCATCGCTGCTTCGCTTCCGGGACTGCTCGGCAGCACGTCCGCCGACCAGAGCGGCCGCTGCTCCCTCCCGCTCCCGCACCACCGAGAGCCGGGCCAGAGTGTCCCCACCCTCCGCTTACACAGCCCGGGCGGCGCTGGCTCCGCCCACCCCCGCCCGACCAGCGAGAGGCGTTCTGCAAGAGCGTCCACCCACGGTCCTCCAGGGCGAGAGGGGGTGGGAACTGGAGCCGGGGCCCAGGGCCCGCGTTGGCCCTCGCTTTGCGTGAGGAGGCTCTGAAGCGTGCGGGGTCGCCGAGGTGCGGCTGAGAGCCCGGTGACGTGCAATATTTAATTTTCAAGTGTGGCAGGGAGAGGAAGGAAGGATCGTATCCCCACCCTTAACGAAAGAGACCCTCCTCGGTCCTGTCCATGGGCCAGGAGTGGGGATAGAGCTTCCTTGGGGAAGGTTCTGAATAGATGAGTCGACTTGCTCAGCGCTCTTTCCTGTCTGAAAACCTCTGTAATTTATCCTTGCTTCCCGCACCGTCACCCACGGAGGGCAGGCTGCCATTGCCCCCTTCCTGCAACAGAACCAAAAGGAAGGAATCAGAACCGGCGAGCGAAAAATTACCTCGTTTTAGAGTTTATTCAGTATACATTTATGAAGGGGCTAGTAAATGCCAAGCACTGTTGCTAGGCGTTGCCATAGGGATAATGAAACAGACCTAGAGAAGCTCGGTAAAAGGAAGAAAATCAGGCCTCCTGACTCCAAGCTCAGTCTTTTTTCTTCCCACAAGTCCTGGAATATACAGGAATCAAGGGGCTGTGAGTTTAAATCCTGGGAGGATTTCTCAGGGCTTTCCTGGGATTTGTAAGGTGAAATAGCGTACTATGGACTAAGAAACACAGAAGCCTTCTAAAATAGACTTTCTCTTTTCTTTTTAGCAAGAACACAGGCTCATAATCTTGTCCGGAAACTCTTGCCCAGATGCATTTCAGAATTGAAAGTAACACTCCCAGTAAGGTCTGGGGCACCTCCCAGTAACCAAATTGATATTTCGACAGCAAAATGTATGGATGTTCTTACTAATTTAGGGTACACGTGTGAATATCCATAGTACATCAAACAAATAACCTCCCTCTGTGTTTTATTTGGCTGCCCAAACTGGTTTTTAGGAAAAAGTACACTTTTCACTGTTTCCTGAATTTTCCAATAAGGGACCGTGGACTTGAGTGGATAATAGCCAGCACTTATTGAGACTAAAAATTTGTTTCTGGGGTGCCTGGGTGACTCATTGAGCATCTGCCTTTGGCTCAGGTCGTGATCCCGGGGTCCTGGGATCGAGCCCAGCATCGGGCTCTCTGCTCAGTGGGAAGCCTGCTTCTCCCTTCCCACTTCCCCTACTTCTGTTCCCTCTCTTGCTGTCTGTCCAATAAATAAATAAAATCTTTAAAGAAATAAAAAATAAAAATTTTGTTTCTCTAGCTGACATTTACTGAGTGCTTAATATGTGCCAAGCATTTTGTATACTTTGTCTTATTTGTTCCTTTCAACAGCCCTATGAAGTAAGTACTATTATTAGTCCGTTCTGACAGATGGAAAAACAGAGGCTTACAGAGATTCGGTCACTTAACCAGGGTCACACTGAGAGCAAGCAACAGATTTGGGGCTGTAAACCCAATCTGTCTGACTCCAGAGAAAACGTTTTAACTGCTGTGTGATACTGTCACAGCCTGGACCTCTCCCACATTGACTGAATTTTACTTCATGTGGTCCTTTGTTACCTGTTGCTCCCAATCCCTATCCCACAACACACACACACACACACACACACACACACACTTGCTCTCTTGGGGCTCACAAGCATGTACTGTCTGTGAACCCAGCAGGAGGCCTGGTACAGCTTAGGTACTTAACATGAAATGAAATGAATCAACACAATGGTTGTTTTTTTTTTTCAAGATTTTATTTATTTATTTGACAGAGAGAGCTCACAAGCAGCAGAGAGGCAGGCAGAGAGAGAGAGAGGGAAGCAGGCTCCCGGCTGAGCAGAGAGCCCGACGCGGGGCTCGATCCCAGGACCCTGGGATCATGACCCGAGCTGAAGGCAGCGGCTTAACCCACTGAGCCACCCAGGCGCCCCAACACAATGTTTTATACAGATTTCATGTTTTGTTGGTTTAGCATTTTACCACTCCATAGTCATAAGGATACCAGAATATCTATGAAAGGATACACAAAAAACTGGTAACAGTGGTTGCCTCCAAATGGTTTGATCACTGACAGGTGGGCCAAGGTATGTGTATGGATGGGTACCTTTTTAATTCAGACTAGGTTTTTATTCATTTTTAAAGGATTCTGGAATTTTGTTTGGTTATTATTCATTTAGTAAGGTGGTCAAAGTCAACTCACTGATAAACTCACAAAGAAAAATACTACTCCATCCCTCCTCCATGATTCTAGTCTGAAGAGGCCCAGAAATGGCCCGGAGGGCAAGAGGATTCCTGCATGGGGTTCTTTCCTTACTACAGGACTATTGTTTTCAGTGGACAGAAAACATCTTGGATCCAGAAGAGTTTCCAGCTTTTATTCTACACCGCTTACAAATAGCCTGTTTGAGACTATTTCTGCATCCACAAAATGGTGCTAATTCTTACCTCTTAGTGTTTTTCTGAGGATTAAGTGCGACAGTTCTACAAGCGTTTTGTAGAGTTTCAAGCACTGTCTAAACATGGGCATCCCACTTGCCCATGTACGGTCTCTCCTCCAGGCCTTTGCTCAAACTTTTTCTCGCTGGAATACTCTTTCCCTCTACTCTGCCAGGGGAAATCCTAGTTATTGAAACACTGAGCCTCTATTTCTCATCAGTAATATTGGTAAAATGATAGTAGCTATAAAGAAGAGCGAACATGGGGCGCCTGGGTGGCTCAGTTGGTTAAGCGGCCAGCTCTTGATTTCAGCTCAGGTAATAATCTTGGGGTCCTGGGATCGAGTCCCATGTCAGGTTCCATGCTCAGCGGGAAGTCTGCTTCAGCATTCTCTCTCCCTCTTCTCTGTCCTTCCCTGCAACTCACACCCTCTCTCTCTAAAGTAAATAAATGACTCTTTAAAAAAAAGAGAGAGATAATGTGATAACTAATGTGCACAATACCTGCTCAGAGTAAATGTTCAATAATTATTAACTCTTACTATTCTGACTCATCTTTAATGCAGGCTGAAATACCACTTTCTCTCCCATGATTTGCACCTCCGGGTGTATTCTTATTGTTACTATTTATTAGTCATTTAGAATTACTCTGTCCTCCAGTGATTCATACCTTTATTGCAGCACATACTACTTTTTACTTTTCTGGTTTGGTTACCCTGTCTAGCTACTACATGTGACATACTCTAGGGCAGAAAACATGGAGCACCATCTTGTATCTCCACGAACTGACATCCAGTGAATGCTGCAGACATGGCAAACAGAGCGGAAATGAGAACAGGGCAGCGAGTTGCCCTTCCCCTGGCCATGGGTCTCTAGAATTTCAGCCCCTCCTCCTGCTCAGATATGCCTGTTTTTCTTTTCAAAAGGCTGAACCTGGCTTGCAAGAGGAATCTGCAAGTCAAGGCCCGAAGGGCCTTAGAGCATGGCAGCTGCTTAAAGGACCAGCTCGCCACCTTCCAAGGGAACTCTAGGAAGCCTCTAAGCCAGGGAAGAGGAAAGGCCAAGGAGAGGCTAGCAGCAGAGTGTTAGAAGCTGGTATTGCTCAGTCCAGTGTTTACTGACTTTTTCAAAGCAACACCTGGCGGCTTTTCTGGCAGCTTGGCTAGAGGGCAAGAGTGTGCCTTCTGGAGCCTCTCCCATGTCCTCTGGGGATGGATGACACAACTAAGCTGTCTTCCTACGGGAATTTGGATCCAAGCCTCTCTCCTCCACAGCGTCGGACTTCCCTGCGCCAAGCTGTCTCTTACTGCGATAAAGTTTGGTTAACACCTTGCTCATAGCAACTAGACAAATGTCCTCCCCCAAGGACAGAGGCCAGCAAGTGTCACAGAGTCCAGGCCACTGATGTGCCTCAACTCTAAGAGGAGAAATCGTGAAGATCTTTCTCCCCTTCCCCAAAGTTCTATGTCCCTCAGGAGGAGTCCTTCCCCCACATAAGGCCCAGTCTTTTGTCCTGGGCTCAATGCCAGGGATAGATGAATTCCCATAAAACCTGAACTAATATTAAAAATCAGAGCTTGGGGCGCCTGGGTGGCTCAGTGGGTTAGGCCGCTGCCTTCGGCTCAGGTCATGATCTCAGGGTCCTGGGATCGAGTCCCGCATCGGGCTATCTGCTCAGCAGGGAGCCTGCTTCCCCCTCTCTCTCTCTGCCTGCCTCTCTGCCTACTTGTGATTTCTCTCTGTCAAATAAATAAATAAAATCTTTAAAAAAAAAAAAAAAATCAGAGCTTGGACTGGGAGTTTGTAGCTTCTGATTACAAGTGTTAATAGCTATATTAAAGAACTTTTTTTTTATATTAAAGAACTTTTTAAAAAAGATTCAATTTTTCTAAAGTAATCTCCATACCCAACGTGGGGCTCAAACTCACAACCCCGAGGGGTGCCTGGGTGGACCAGTGGGTTAAAGCCTCTGCCTTTGGCTTGGGTCATGGTCCCAGGGTCCGGGGATCGAGCCTCGCATCAGGCTCTCTGCTCAGCGGGGAGCCTGCCTCCCACTCCCCCACACACACTGCCTGCCTCTCTGCCTACCTGTGATCTCTGTCTGTAGAATGAATGAATAAAATCTTAAAAAAAAAAAAAAAAAAAAAAACTCACAACCCCAAGATCAAGTTGCATGCTCTCCCAACCAGGTACCCTCTTAAAAAATTTAGGAATACAGGTGTTATTACATCTCTCTGAATACATGGAATGTTACATGTATCTCATTAACACTGCAATGCATACGTTACATGCATTACCATTATTTGCATACATTTACCTGTATTATCTTTTTTTGTTATCCCAACCACCGTGAATTGTTCTTATCCCCATTTTAGAGGTGAGAAATTGAATCTCTGGGGAATTACTCAGTTGAGAAGTGGCAGGGATGGTGTTTGCATTCCCCTCTATGTTCTTTGCTACCACGCTGAGCTCTTCTGGAGTAGGTACTGTTTTTGGTCACTGCCTCTGAAGTATAATGAAAACAGCGGATCCTCACTGAAGAATCATACATCTCTGTAAGTATTTTGCATTAAGCAAGATGGTTCCCCCCTAAAGACCCTAAAGAATCGCAATGGTAATTGACTAACTAGCCTTGTTGGGGTGGGGCAGCATTCTCCCCTGACTCTCTAGGGTTCTCTAGGCCCAACTACATTCCCAACCTTGCTGATTTGGATTTGTAAGTCCAGCAACTCCAAGGCTGTTTGGAGCTCACGATCAAGGGAAATCCTTGCCAGGCCCTTGGCCAAAAACTAGGTTCCTGGAGCTTCACAGGAAGTCAAGAGAATCACCTTCCCTGGAGGCTGCTCCTTGATTTACCATTAGAGTGACCTGGCAAGGATGCCGGTCTGACATCCCGAAGGGTTACTACTTCCATTTTTGTAACATTACCAGTTTAATCCATTAGCTTCCTTGGGGATACCTCAGCTGCCGGTTCAACCTGAGTTCCAGTCTTTCTCTTTGGCCTTATGATTCCTGGGCTCTGCTTCAGCTTCTAATACTAGCTTTTTGGGGACAACCTTAAGAATTACTTAAAGAGGACAAGCAGCAGATTATGGGAGATGAGTAGTTCTAAACTGGGAGTGATTTTGCCCCCAATCAGGAGACATTTGGGTGTTAAACTGTTGTCACAACTTGGGGGTGTGGAGGCCAGGGATGCTGCCTACCACCACACAATGCACAGGGTACCCTACCACGACCATGGATTATCTGGTCCCAGATGTGCCAAGGCTGAAAAATCCTGTGGTATGAGACCATGATTGTTGAATGAATGTCAGATGGACTTGGGACTGGAAATGCTGATGTGCTGTGTGCTATTAGGCATGTCAGTGAACTTGGGTAAAGCTTAGGTGAGTCAGCACAGTGATAAGAACACAGGTTCTGGAGCTTGAATTCCAGCTTTACTAATCAGCTGTGTGACCTTCATAGGTCACCTCACCTCTCTGAGCTTTTTTCCTTGACTATAAAAATGACCTCATAGGGATGTTGGAAGCCATTCACAGAAAATGCTTTGCACTGCACCTAACCCCCAAGAGCTCTTGTGTTAGCTGAGGTTATTACCCCACTGGCTTCCTTGCTCTCCCTCACCTACAGCACATAGTTTTGTATCCACATATTCAGTGTGGGACACTGTTTCCACTCTTAATGCCCCCAACTCCTTAAGGACAGGATCTTAGATTTCCCTGCCTTCCCCAAGACTATTAGGAGGATGTTTAGCACTTAAATACCAGACTTTCCTTAGTTGCATGGAAATTGAATCCATTCTTAATTCACATTTTTTGGTGTTTCAACCCTCTTTGCTAGCTAACCTTCAGCTGGATAGGAATATTCTTGGTTTCGCCACTTCGCAGAAGTTTTGAAAGGGAGGTATAAGGCTTTCACAAAATGGGTCCCCACTTCTACCCCTTTTGAGACCACCCAATTTGAGACAGATCGTTGTTAACCAGCACCTCTGTGTTTATTTTGTCTCAGTTAGCTCATGCTGGGGCTTAGAGAAGCAGTGGTTGTGCGTAGACCAGCTGAGCGCTCTCTTCCCTGGGTTATCAGTCGCGCTTTAGCCGAGCTGGGGAAGCCTGCTGGGCCAAGACTGAAACCACAAGGAAGATGCTGTGCAAGGCTCTCTAAACAATTTACTGGTTGGTTCAACCAAAAAAAACCCCTCACCCCTTTTTTTCCCTAGCAAGGCTAAGACTATAAATTCTCCAAGAACAGGAACTGTACCTCATCTGCTTATTCTAGAAGGTTTAGACACTCTAAGAAAAAGTGTCTTTCATTCTTCCATCTAAGAATGAAAGTGAAACCTACAGGTGGGACTAAAGGCAGGCAGATGGAGGCCCGCCTCCATTTCCAATTGGCTATATCACTTCTTTGGGACTCTTTCCCTATCGGTGCCACCCTGCTTGTGGGGCCGTCACAAAAACAGATGGGACAGCACAGCAGTTAACGGGTTAGGCTGGCCTGAGGTGGAATCCCCAGTTCTTCCACTGCCCAACTCTGTGATGTTGGACAAGTTATTTTGCTGCCCCAAGGCTTGGTCTCCTCATTTGTAAAACAGGTATAAACCGTTTGTTGAAATAACTAATTAAAACAGAGCTTGGTACAAATTAGGCCCCTCAAGAATGACACATTATTATTTTATTAAATTCAATCGGAAAAAAAACCACCAATTATCATTACTTGGACAAATCCATGCTCCCTCTGAGAAATAAAGGGAACCCTCCATGTTCTCAGGTCATGGCAGTGCCACTTCTCAGCCCTGAAGATTTGCAAACCACAAACGGATGACCCATTCCCACTTCCCTTGTCCCAGCTCTCCACCAAGACCCTCCGCAGGGGCAAAGGACAGAGGCACAGGCATATGGGTTTAGAGAAACGTTGTGTTTAATGGTAAAGCTTAGCACACTCCAGCACCGGCATGGCCTGAAGTCGAAGCAGCAGGGGCGGGTAGGTGACCCTCATGGAACCTCACATGGCGAAGAGGATGAGGAAGGCGACCATCAAACAGAAGAGCCCCATGGCCTCAGACAGGGCAAAGCCCAGAATGGCATAGGAGAAGAGCTGCTGCTTGAGAGACGGGTTCCTGCCAGGGACAGAGATCGATGCCAGCCAGGGGAGAGGAAGGGGTGAGGGCATGGGTGGTGAAGGACACAGGTAGAGAGGGCCAATGGCCAGGGGGGTGGGGTGGGGTGAGGTGGGCTGCTGAAACTGGGAGAGGGCCTAACCTATATATATCCCGGGGATTCAGACAGGTAAGCAGAGTACCAACATGGTAAGTTTAAGACAGCCAGGTTGGAGACATATCTAAATACTGATTCAGAGATCACTGGAGAAAACCGGAGGTTGATGGAATCAACTCCGAGCTAGCGGGAGCTCCTGCTGAGGCTTCTCCCAAATGGGGTGGAATTTATGGTAGGAGATGCTCTAGGCCACCCCCAAACTTACCTGGCATAGCCAATGATCAAGCTGCCAAACACTGTTCCAATGCCAGCCCCTGAACCAGCCACACCAACTGTGGCAGCCCCAGCGCCAATAAACTTGGCTGCTGTGTCAATGTCCCGGGAGACAACACTGGTCTGGAACTCCCGTCGGGCCACCTGGAGCGGGGAGTTGCTGCTATAGGATGGCTGGGAGGCAAGCAGGGAAGGAGAGGTAGTGAGGCACAGGGCAGGTTGCTGACTCCCATACCCTCACTTGACCCACCTGGGCACTGAAACTGTTGGCAAATTGCCTGGTAGGAAGAGAATGCTCAAGACTGCAGAGCATGCTGGGAATCAGTCCTCAGGCCCATTTCCTGATAGGGCCAGGGAAATTTTGTAGGTTAGGGAAACTTCATTTTTGCAAACTTCTCACCTACAACGTTCACCTTAGGGTACTTAGAGCTATTAAAGCACCACAGATTCTCTAATTGTCCACCCACTCTGGACTACAGGTCCCTATCTTGAAGAACCCCTCGCTGGGGAAATTAATTTTTAAAATTTTTATTTTTAAGTAATCTCTACACCCGATGTAGGGCTCGAGCTTACAACTCCGTGATCAAGAGTTGCACGTTCTACCGACTAAGCCAGGCAGGTGCCCCTGGGGAAATTTACAGGAGGGCCCACGGTCCTTTACCTGTTTAGCTGGGATCTCTGGCCTACTCAAGAGGGAGGCAGACACAGGCCTGATTAGATCCCTGGTACAACAGCGAATCTGTCAAATCAGAAAGACACATTCCTCCAAATCAAGCAAGGGAAACAGGAAAACCTAGATGCTGAAATTGTGTCAAAAATGGCAAGATTATAAACAGAAAAAACGCCCAATGTGTTTCAAGGTCAATTAATGCATTCCTGTTTCTACCAGACAGGCCTACACCAGAGACAGCTGTCCCAGACCCAGGTGCAGTTAGCAGTGGCAACTTTCCCATTTAAACCCAGGTACCAAAGTTCATTTCTACAGGCACAGCCCTGATCACTATCCCAGAAGGGAAGAACCCACACTAACATCAAACTAGGGACAGGGAGGGTTTGCACCCGGATCACCCAAAGAATCAGAAGGGGGAAATCTTATTTTGTTAGAGTGTACTCACTGTTACACACCCCGTTATGGACTGGGTCAAGAAGCCTGGTGAGGCTCCTCGAACCACCAGCTAAGCAAAGCCTCCCTGCAACCGAGCTTTCTTGAAACATGCCGACAAAATGCAATGGTTCTCAAACATGGCTGAACACTGGAATCACCTGCAGAGTTCTGGCCAAGCTTGACTGACTGCTTCAGCGGGCTGTCTGGCTACCGCCAAGCCAGCCTCGGTGTAAAGATTATCTCCAGACTCTGACCAAGCTCCCAAGCCAAAAAAGCTTGGTTTACAGGTCTAAATAAACAGGGGTTAACTGCATCACTACACCCCCCCCAAAAGGCCAACAACATCTGGATGCCAAGCTTCTCTCAGTTCATTCATTAAATGTCGACAGGTCCCACATCTGGCACTACAGATCACCCCGGAGCCGCAGCTTACCAGAGCCGGAGAAATGAGTAGTGCCCCGGTGGTCTGCATTTTCTCAGTCTGCAGAGGAAAAAATAAAGATTCATTCACAGCCCAGTCGTCTGCTTACAGCGGCGACCTTCGGTCGTCCCCTTCACCCCGTCCGTCCTCCCTCCCTGGACCACCACGTTCTTCCTTGCACCGTGCCCCAGCTGAGGAGGGCATTAGAGGTCAGAGGGACAGCGCGAAAGGGTCTGCAAAGGAAGGTCACGGGGATCTTCAGTAGAGGAAGGAGGGCCCAAACCGCAGTAAGAAAATGTTGCTCAAGAGGGTGGTCTCCAGGGAAGACTTTTGGCGGCAGATACTGGGTCGGTGCCCGGCAGAGTGCTGCCCATGTTACAGCTGTTCTCGGCCCGCCTCGGTGGGGATAGTTAATCGCTCGTTACCGTTGGTAATTAACATTAATTGTTAAGGATATAGGCAACCATCGCTTCTCCCGGCCCGGGGGACAAATGCCCCTTCACACAGCCCAGCCCACGCCCCTGCCCATTGCTGCCTTCCGGCCCCCAGTCACCTGCACTCCCACTGCCCCGCTGCCCCTACACCGACCACAGCGTTTGCCCCGCTCAAGGTGACTGACTCACCTCCCGGCTTTAGCTCTAGGTCTCAGCGCTCAGCTCCCCCACCCACGTGTCCCGGTGTCCCCCCAATCTCATTGGTCGCAATCCTCCCGCATCCTCATTGGCTAACATCCTCAAGTCCTCCTTTCTTATTGGCTTTCCGCAGCTTCTTCCTCTCTCTCCACAGGAGCTTCGTGGCAGTTCCCGCCTTCATGCGGGTGAAGGCGGGGTTTTCATCGGAGATTAGGCTTCCGATTGGTCAGTCCCTGAAATGCTCAACCATAGAGTCCGCGGGGCTCAGAGGTTCCAGAACCTGCCGCACAAAATGGCTGCCAAGGTGGACGCTGCAGAAAAAGGCGTGGGAGAGATGACGAGACGCCTTACGCACACAGACACATGACCTTGGACCTACGCCTTCATTCGGGCGCTTGGACCTTCAGGCACGTTGTGTGTCGGGATTTGTAGTCAGGTCGGAGGCCCAAGGACGGCTGAGATCCCGCGAGAAGTTCCTCCCGAAGCCCGGAGAGCCAACGCCTTTGCAGCAATTCGCGCCCTCGTGATTCGTGGAAGCCTTCCTTCCGCCTTGGAGAATAAAGGCCTCCCGCTGGCAGTGAAAGTTAACTACTGGGCTACGGCGGCTTTGTGGGCCTCCGCCAGAGTTCAGAAGCCATGGACAACCAGCAAGATTTTTTTTTTAAGGTTTTTTTTTTTGTATTGCAAAAAGCAGATTCTATGGATAAAACACTTAATACTCCTGCAGAAAAACGAGCAAAGGATAGGAGCAGGCAGTCCGCTAAAGTAGAAATAGACATTCGAGGAAATCATATTTAACTTCGCTAATCAAAGAAATAGAAGTGAAGTGGATGGAGCAAGGTCTTATTCTAGCTCCTAGTTCCAAGAATCCATTTAATATATTGTTCTAGGATAGAGGACGTGTCAGATATTAAACTGATAAGAATAGATATAACACTTGACATTAGCTAAAAGGCCTAAAAGCTAACAGCATTCTTTTTTTTTTTTTTTAAGATTTTATTTATTTGGCAGACTGAGATCGCAAGTTGTCAGAAAGGCAGGCAGAGAGAGAGGGGGGAAGCAGAAGGAAGCAGAGGCTCCCTACTGAGGAGAGAGCCTGATGGGGGACTGGATTCCAGGACCCTGAGATTATGACCTGAGCCAAAGGAAGAGGCTTTAACCCACTGAGCCACCCAGGCGCCCCTCAGAATTCTTTTATAAGTGTGAGCCAGGCACTATCTTATACTATTGCCAGTGAAAGTCTGAGTTAGGAAACCTTTCCAGAAAACAATATGGACTGGAGGAAAATAAAACAAAATATTAATAGTTAATTCTGGATAGTGTAGTAAGGTTGATTTATATTTTTATGAGTCTATAATCACAGCAAAAGATTAAAAATCATACTAATCTGAAAGCTTAGACCTCTGGATTCTTAGAAAAACATTTTATGACGGAGATTAGGATAGCTTGTTGGCATGGTAAAATGGAAGGAATGTGGATTTTTTTTTTTTAAGATTTTATTTATTTATTTGACGGAGAGAGAGAGATCACAGGTAGGCAGAGCAGCCGGCAGAGAGAGAAGGGGAAGCAGGCTCCCCGCTGAGCAGAGAGCCCCATGCAGGGCTGGATCCCAGGACCCTGAGATCACGACTTGAGCCAAAGGCAGAGGCTTAACCCACTGAGCCACCCAGGCGCCCCAGGAATGTGGAATTTTGAGATAACACAGGCTTGAGTTCCCTGCATGGCTCTGCCATATAAATGGATATACCTGTGTCTGAGATTACCAAATTACCAAATCTTTCTTGGCTTTAGTGTTAGAAGCTACCATTGGTTGAGGCCTCATCATATGGCAAGTATTGTGTTAAAATTCCTTCAGCTCTTAGACGATTTAATCCTTAGAACAACCCTTTAAATAGGTACTTTTATCCCCATTTTACAGATTACTCCATTTCACAGAATATCCTCCTCCAGTTTGACATCTTTGGTGAAGAGGTAAAGTCAGGATGCACCCAGGTGGCTTAGTTCATTAAGCATCTGCCTTTGTCTGGGGTTGCGATGGATCATGATCCCAGGGTCCTGTGATTGAGCCCTGCCTCAGGCTCCCTGCTCAGTGGGAAGCCTGCATCTCCATCTGCCCCTTCTCCCACTTGTGCACACTCTCTCTCTCTCAGATAAATAAACAAAAATCTTAAAAGAAAAAAAGAAGTAAATTCAGTGTTTTTGGTTTTTTTTTAGATTTTATTTATTTGGCAGAAAGAAAGAACACAAACGGGGAGTAGGAGAGGGAGAAGCAGGCTTCCTGCAGAGCAGAGAGCCCGATGTGGGGCTCCATGCCATGACCCTGGGATCATGGCCTGAGCTGAAGGCAGACGCCCAACAACTGAGCCACCCAGGCACCACTAAAGTCAGTATTTGAACCCAAGTGTGTCTGGGTCCAAAGCAGAAACTCTTAACCTAATGGCTAAGGAGGTTCTTGGGACTCCTAAAACTGAGGAACATGTAAAAAAGGGTTAATACTACTTGCCTTATAGAAATACGAAATAAAATAAATGCAAGGCATAGGTTGGTGACTGGTGAATGTTCTCTTTCTGTTCCTACTCTAAAGAAAGTTATATTTTTGGGACATGTGGTTCAGTCAGTTAAGTGTCTGCCTTCTGCTCAGGTCATGATCCCAGGGTCCTGGGATCGAGACCCACATTGGGCTCCATGCTCAGTGGAAAGTCTGCTTCTTCATCTCTCTCTGCCTGGTGCTCCCCCTGCTTGTGCTCTCTCTCTCTCTATCAAATAAATAAATAAAATTTTAAAAAAAGAAAAGTTATATTTTCATGTGGATTATCTCTGTCTACATGTATTAATTTTTTTTCGAATACAGAGTTGTCATACAGCTGTACTCCCAGCATACACTCAAAGTTGTCGAGTTTGACCTACTGTAATTCAGGCCGTTCAATGTGAGTCTATAAAGTCTTGAAGTCTTAACTAGCAGGTTTCAAATCCTGGCACTGCCACTTATTATTGTGTGATTTGGGGCAAGGTTCTTAATCTCTTTAAGACTCAGTCTTCATCTATAAAAGAGAGATATTCCTTTTTCAACAAGATTGTTTTAAGGAGTAAATGAGATAGTGTATGTGGAGGTGGACTTTTCATTATTGAACTAAAAAGTACTAGTAACCAGCAGTGGATGTGAAGTGAAAGGTAGTTGGGAAACCTCAAATCTGGCCCTGGCATCTTGGGGTGAGACAAGCTATCTTGGAGGGGCCAAAAAAAACTGTGGGAACTTAGAGGATTTCTGTGTAGGCAGAAATGCTATTGATGAAGGTGGCAAAGAGCAAACTTGTGGATAATAAGTCAGGTGGGCCCTCTTTCCAAAAGCATTTCTGACTCTTAAAATCCTCCTTTCCTGCCTAGAGTCTTATCGCAACATCTTCTCTTTCTTCCTCTAAGCCCGGTTCCTCACTAGAAATTCAGTTCAACAAATATTTTTGAACACAGATGAATAATACCAGTTTCCACCCCAAACAAACTCAAAACTAGCAAGAAAATCATGATGCAAACAAATCACTAAAACGAATCATCTTCATGGGCACCACAAGAAAACTACCTACAAAATACAAAGAAGGGAGAGACTAATTTCCTCTGGAGAGAACCAAGGAAGGCCTTTTTGAAAACAAAAAAAAGTTTCTGGGTTGAATTTTGAGGATAAATATAAGTTAGCTAGATATGTCAGGGGAGAGGGTGAGAATGGATGCGGCTATTCCAGGCACAGCGAACAACATGTATAAAAACACAGGAGAGTTGGTGTATCCAATCTTAGACCAGTCAGCAATGGCCATGACATGGCACAAATGTGACTGTTGCTCTTCTGTTTCTGGCAATACAACTAAATTAAATATTCTGAGTCCTCTGACACAACACCTAAAAATGCTACCGAAAGAAAAAATATGACAAATATATTTTTAAATGCATGGCCTTGTTTTTGATAGCTAAAATAAAATGTGTTCTCTATCATATTAAATTACCAATTTTCCACAGTCCGAAAAAACACCTCCTCTCCTAAATGACCCAGCTGGTAATGATATATTCTGGAACAACAATAGCAACAAATATAAAAAGAGGGATTTTTGGGGGGGGGGTTAAGGAGAAAGATGACTCATGGTGATAAATGCTAGCTTTTAAATGCATAGCTGGCCTCACAAGAAAGTGAGGAAAATCCTTAGGGACCCAAAACAAAGAAAGAACTTTAAACCAGAGCAGTAAACATGTTATATTAAACTGAAGCAGCCATGGCTGGGAATATGGTGGGGTAGAGAAAGGAGTGTTAGTTGTAGGAATTAAGTGGCTTGAGTTTTTTTGTTTTTTTTTTTTTTTCCAAGTAAGGTTTTTTTTTTTTTTTTAAATATTTTATTTATTTAGTAGAGAGATGGAGAGAGAGCACAAGCAGGCGGAGGGAGAGAGAGAAGCAGGCTCCCTGCTGAGCAGGGATGTGGGGCTCAATGTGGGGCTCAATACGGGGCTCAATGCAGGGCTGGATCTCAGGACCCTGGGATCATGACCCAAGCTGAAGGCAGCCACTTAATCACAGAGCCACCCAGGCGCCCCATTAAGGGGCTTGAGTTTTAACCCTCATGAGGACAGAAGGATTTGGGGTCTGTGTGAGAAAGGGAGCTGGAATTGAAATTTCCAAATAAAGCTAAGATCCTCAAAAGGCTATACCCTTTGATGGGTGGACCCCCCCCCCCAAAAAAAAAATCCATCCACAGGGAGGCAACAAGGAAGCTTATCTACCTATTCCCTGCTCTGGGTGAAACACACACACACACACACACACACACACACACACACCTTTCCTAAGAATTTGTAACTACAGAACAGGATTATATTTTATGCTGATTTTGAATTTAAATCTATGCCCTGGGGCACCTGGGTGGCTCAGTCATTAGACTCGAGACTAAGACTAACACTGGGGGCACCTGGGTGGCTCAGTGGGTTAAAGCCTCTGCCTTTGGCTCAGGTCCTGGTCTCAGGGTCTTGAGATCGAGCCCTTCATCGGGCTCTCTGCTCAGCAGGGATCCTGCTTCCCCCTCTCTTTCTGCCTGCTTCTCTGCCTACTTGTGATCTGTCTCTGTCAAATAAATAAATAAAAATCTTAAAAAAAAAAAAAAGACTAAGACTGAGTCTTAGACTCAGGTCATGATCCCTGAGTCCCGGAATCAAGCCCCACATTGCATGGTGCTTCCTGCTCAGTGGGAAGCCTGCTTCTTCCTCTCCCATTCTCCCTGCTTCTGTTCCCTCTCTTGCTGTGTCAAATAAATAAATAAAATCTTAAAAAAAAAAAAAACAAAAAACCTATGCCCTGTTGGGTACCTGGCTGGCTCAGTTGGTAGGACATGTGACTCTTAACCTCGGGGGGAGAGTTCAAGCCCCATTTGGGCATAGGATTACTTATAAAACCACATTATAGAAAAAAAAAATCTATACATTGTTGTCCAGGAATGTCCAAGATAAGGAATTGGCAATTAAAAGTGGTGCTGGACTAGAGATGCCCTTGAGCTGAAACAGTGTGAAACTCCTTCTTTGGACCCAGGCAGGATTGCCACAATAACAGAAAAAGTGATCTCCATAAAGAAATAATCCACAAGGAGCAAAGATGAGAACACGCAGCAAACAGCAAGAATTTCAGATAACACAATTTTTTAAAAAGATTTTATTTATTTTGGGGCGCCTGGGTGGCTCAGTGAGTTAAGCCGCTGCCTTCCGCTCGGGTCATGATCTCAGGGTCCTGGGATCGGGCCCCACATCGGGCTCTCTGCTCAGCGGGGAGCCTGCTTTCCCGTCTCTCTCTCAACCTGCCTCTCTGCCTGCTTGTGATCTCTGTCTGTCAAATAAATTTTATTTATTTATTTTTAAAAAAGATTTTATTTATTTATCCGACAGAGTTCACAAGTAGGCAGAGAGGCAGGCAGAGAGAGAGGAGGAAGCAGGCTCCCCGCTGAGCAGAGAGCCCGATGTGGGGCCCGATCCCAGGACCCTGGGATCATGACCTGAGCCGAAGGCAGCGGCTTAACTCACTGAGCCATCCAGGCACCCCAAGTTTTTGCATATTATTGAAATTAAGTTAGTATTAATTTGAAGTAGAGTGTTTTAAGTTAAGCTGCTAATTGAAATCCCCACAGCAGCCATTAAATAATAACTAAGGAAATACGGCGAAAGAAACAAGAGAATTAAAATGACATACTAGAAATATCTATTTGACCCAAAAGAAAAAATTCACAAGTATGTGGAAATTAAATGATATGCTCCTAGATAGCCAATGGGTCAAAGAAGAATCATGAGAGAAATTAGAAAATATTTTAAGATAAATGAAAATGAAAACATGTACCAAGCTTTATAGGATGCAGCTAAGGCTGTGCTTAAGGGTAAATTCACAGCTGTTAACACCTATATTAAAAAAGAGGGATGATCTCAAATCAATAACCCACTCTTCCACCATAAGTAACTAGAAAAAAGGGGACACCTGGGTGGCTCAGTTGGTTGAGGGACTGCCTTCAACTTGGGTTATGATCTTTGGGTCCTGGGATCAAGTCCCACATCGGGCTCCCTGCTCAGCGGGGAGTCTACTTCTCCCTCTTCCACTCTCCCTGCTTGTTCTCTCTCTCTCTCTGTGTGTCAAATAAATAAATAAAATAAAATAAACTAGAAAAAAAGAGAAGCAAACTAAACCCAGAACAAGCAGAAAAGAAGGAAATGATAAAGATAACATGAAAATAGGGATGCCTGGGTGGCTCAGTTGGTTAAGTGGCTGCCTTTGGCTCAGGTCATGATCCCAGGGTCCTGGGATTGAGTCCCGCATTGGGCTCCTTGCTTGGCAGGGAGCCTGTTTCTCCCTCTGCCTCTGCCTGCCACTCTGCCTGCTTGTGCTCTCTCTCTCTCTGACAAATAAATAAATAAAATCTTTTAAAAAAAAAGATAACATGAAAATAAATGAAATAGAAAATAGATGGTAGAGAAAATCAACAAAAATAAAAGTTGATTCTTTGACAAGATTAACTATGTTTTTATTTATTTTATTTTATTTTTTAAAGATTTTATTTATTTATTTGACAGAGCGAGATCACAAGCAGACAGAGAGGCAGGCAGAGAGAGAGGAGGAAGCAGGCTGCCTGCTGAGCAGAGAGCCCGATGCAGGACTCGATCCCAGGACCCTGAGATCATGACCTGAGCCGAAGGCAGAGGCTTTAACCCACTGAGCCACCCAGAGAAAGAAAGAGGGCATAATCAGGGGAGCAGCAGGCAGAGAGAGAGAGAGAGAGGGAGAAACATGTTCCCTGCTGAGCAAGGAGCCCAATGTGGGACACCCTGGGATCATGACTAAAGACAAAGGCAGACGCTTAACCAACTGAGCCACCTAGGCATCCCCAAGATTAACTATATTGACAAACCTTTAGGTAGAGTAACCAAGAAAACCAGAAGACTCAAATTACCAAGAATAGGAGTGAAAGAGGAAGTATCACTACTGACCTTATAGAAATAAAATGGATTATAAGAGAATACTATGAACAATTATATTCCAACAAATTAGACAACTTAGATGACATGGACAAATTCCTAGAAAGTCACAAACTGTTGAAACTGACTTAAGAAGAAATAGAAAATTTCAAGGTACCTGGCTGGCTCAGTTGGAAGAGCATGGGTTGTGAGTTCAAGTTCCACACTGGATGTAGAGAGTAGTTAAATAAATAAAGAAATTTTAGGGGCGCCTGGGTGGCTCAGTGGGTTAAAGCCTCTGCCTTAGGCTCAGGTCATGATCCCAGGGTCCTGGGATAGAGCCCCGCATTGGGCTTCCTGCTTGGTGGGAAGCCCGCTTCTTCCTCTCCCACTGGCACTGCTTGTATTCCCTCTCTCGCTGTGTCTTTCTCTATCAAATAAATAAATTAAATCTTAAAAAAAAAAAAAAGAAAAGAAAAGCCCAGGTCCAGACGGCTTCACCCATTAATTCTACCAAATGCTTAATGAAGAATTAACATCAGTCCTTTACAAACTCTTAAAAACATAGAAGAGCATAGGAGGCAGCACTTCTCAACTCATTCTGTGAAACCTATAGTACACTGCTACCAAAACCAGATAATAAGATCACAAGAAAACCCCAGGCCAAATATCTTTTACGAATATGGACACAAGGGCCCTCAACAAAATACTAGCACATCAAATCCAGCACCATATAAAAAGGATTATAAACCATTATGGAATGACATTTATCCCAGGAATGCAAGGTTAGTTTAACACACTAAACAATTAATGCAATATAGCATTTTAATATAATAAAGAGCAAAAACCCCATGACCATCTCCATAAATACAGGAAAAGCATTGACAAAATACAACATACTTTCATGATAAAAAAAAATTCAATAAACTAGGAATAGAAGGGACTCTTTGCAGTAAGGATTCAATACAATCCCTATGAAAATCCCAGCTGGCTTCTTTGGAGAAATTGAAGAGCTGGGGGTGCTTGAGTGACTCATTTGGTTAAGCGTCTGCCTTTGGATCAGGTCGTGATCCTGGGGTCCTGGGATCTGCTCCTCCCCCTGTTTGTGCTCTCTCTCTCTGGCTCTGCACTCTCTCTCTCAAATAAATAAATAAAATCTTAAAAAAAAAAAAGAAAAGAAAAGAAATGCGGGACGCCTGGGTGGCTCAGTTGGTTGAGCCTTCAGCTCAGGCCATGATCCTAGTGTCCTGGGATCGAGTCCACATTGGGCTCCTGGCTCAGCAGGAAGCCGGCTTCTCCCTCTGCCTCTGCCTGCCATTCTGTCTGCCTGTGCTCGCTCGCTCTCCCTCTCTCTCTGACAAATAAATAAAATCTTAAAAAAAAAAAAAGAAATGGAAGAGCTGATGCTAAAATCCAAATGAAAATTCAAAGCATGCAATCTTGAAAACAATCTTGAAAAAGAAGGACAAAGTTGGAGGACTCATACGTCCCAATTTCAAGACTTACTGCAGGCGACAGTACTCAGGACAGTGTGGTACTAGTGTAAGGAGAGATGACAGATCAAGGTAAAAGAAGGAAGAGTCCAGTAATAAATCCTTACATTTATAGTCAGCTCATTTGCACAAAGGGTTCTAAGACAGGGGCACCTGGGTGGCTCAGTGGGTTAAGCCGCTGCCTTCGGCTCAGGTCATGATCCAGGGTCCTGGGATTGAGCCTCACATTGGGCTCCCTGTTCTGTGAAGAACCTGCTACTTCCTCTCCCACTCCCTCTGCTTGTGCTTGCATGCTCTCTTTCACTTGCTCTCTCTGTGTCAAAAAAATAAACAAAATCTTTAAAAAAATTAAATTTATAAATAAATAAATAAATGGCATACAAATTCAGAAGAAAACATACATTCTGGTTCAAGGTTAAAAAAAGAATGATGGGCGCCTGGGTGGCTCAGTGGGTTAAGCCGCTGCCTTCGGCTCAGGTCATGATCTCAGGGTCCTGGAATCGAGGCCCACATCGGGCTCTCTGCTCAGCAGGGAGCCTGCTTCCTCCTCTCTCTCTGCCTGCCTCTCTGCCTGCTTGTGATCTCTCTGTCAAATAAATAAATAAAATCTTTAAAAAAAAAAAAAAGAATGAGTATTGGGCACCTGGGTGGCTCAGTGGTTTAAGTCGCTGCCTTCGGCTCAGATGATGATCTCAGGGTCCTTGGATCGAGCCCCGCATCAGGCTCTCTGCTCGGCAGGGAGCCTGCTTCCTCCTCTCTCTCTCTGCCTGCCTCTCTGCCTGCTTGTGATCTCTCTCTGTCAAATAAATAAATAAGATCTTAAAAAAAAAAAGAATGAGTATAGATAGAGAAGTTCAAGGAGGGAGCTTTGGGCACCCCAATACTGAGAGGTCAGGGAAATGAGAACTGGCAAAGGAGGCTGAGAAGGAATGGTTAGCGAAGTAGGAGGATAATTAAAGCATAGTGTTGTCTTGAAAGTCAAATGGAGAGTGGGTTTTTTGGTTTGTTTTTTTTTAAAGATTTCTTTTTATTTATTTGACAGACAGAGATCACAAGTAGGCAGAGAGGCAGGCAGAGAGAGAGGCGGAAGCAGGCTCCCCTCAAAGCAGAGAGCCCAATGCGGGGCTTGATCCCAGGACCCTGAGATCATGACCTGACCCGAAGGGAGAGGCTTTAACCCACTGAGCCACCCAGGCCCCTGAAGTGTGTTTTAAGGAGGCAGTGATCAGCGTACCTGGGTGGCTCAGTTGGTTAAGCAACTGCCTTTGGCTCAGGTCATGATTCCCAGAGTCCTGGGATGAAGTCCCACATTGAATTCCCAGCTCAGCGGGGAGTCTGCTTCTCCATCACCCTCTCCTGCTCCCCCTGCTCCTGTGCACGCTCTTTCTCTCAAGTAAATAAATAATTGTTTGTGTTTGTTTGAAGATTTTATTTATTTATTTGATAGAGAGAGAGAGAGCACAAGCGGAGGAGCGGGAGATGGAGAAGCAGGCTCCCCGCTAAGCAAGGACCCCAATGCAAGACTCAGATTCTAGGATGCTGAGATCATGACCTGAGCCGAAGGCAGACGCCCAACTGACTGAGCCACCCAGGTGTCCCAGGAAATAAAATCTTAAAAAGAAAAAAAAAAAAAAAAAGAAAAAGAAAGGAAGGAATGTGGAAGCCTAGAGGTGATTGGTGAACTTCACAAGAGAAATTTTGTGGATCCCTGGGTGTGAAAAATGACTGGGGTGGGTTTAAGAACATAGTTATTTGGGAGGCGGCACCTGAGTGGTTCAGTTGGTTAAACCTCTGCTATCAGCTCAGATCATGATCTCAGGGTCCTGGGATCGAGAAGCTGGTCTTCGGTGAGTATGTTAATATCGGGCACAATATGCTGTAAAGCAGAAAGCACTACTATAGACAAGAGGGTCACATATATATTAGTAAAGGGTTCAATTCATAAAGAGACTATAGTAGTTCTAAACTGTATGCGTCTAATAATATGCATGCAATGTGAACACTGACAGAATTATAAGGAGAAATTCAGAAATTCATCAGCATGGTAGGAGATTTAACACATCTCTGTTTGTAACAGACAGATCTAGCAGACCAGTAATTAACTAGGGTAAAGAAGATTTGAAGGGCACAATTAACTACCTTCACTTACTGAATTTCCATAGAACTCAGTCATTAGAGAATATGGATTCTTTTCAAGCACACATGGAACACTTATAAAAATTGACCACTTACTGAGCCACAAAATAAGCTTCAATAAATACCAAAGAATCAATATCACACAGGCCACACTCTCAGACCACAATGTAATTAAATAAGAAATCAAGACATTAGAATCTGGGCGCCTGGGTGGCTCAGTGGGTTAAGCCGCTGCCTTCGGCTCAGGTCATGATCTCAGGGTCCTGGGATCGAGGCCCGCATCGGGCTCTCTGCTCAGCAGGAAGCCTGCTTCCCTCTCTATCTCTGCCTGCCTCTCCATCTACTTGTGATTTCTCTCTGTCAAATAAATAAATAAAATCTTTAAAAAAAAAGACATTAGAATCTATGCATTTAGACATTAAAAAAAAAAAACACCTTTCAAATACGACTTGGAGTCATATCAAGTCTTGAGGGGTTGTCTCGGGAAAAGGGTAAGTGAAGAGTCCTAACCAAGCAGACACCCCAAAAGGTCTTCACTATGTTCTAGGCCATGTCATCTAGTCATGTGTGTGTGTGCACACACACACACATGCACACACACACACACACACACACACACACCTTTCTCCCAGCACAGCCCAAGATGAGCCCACGAAGCATGACCCAATCACCTCAAGGACAACTACAACTCATGTTCCTAAAGTTAAAAATCATCCACGTCCAGCTCATTTCCAGAGGCACCATGATGAGGTGGCTGTTCCCCAAGTACGTAACCTACGAATGTCTTGTAGTTCAGGCTCAGTCTCACCTCGGTATGGCTCCACATCACCCGTCATCTCCAGACTAAGCATTGAGTATAATGTCCACCTGCCCCACCCTATGCTCAGGTAGGGGCCAAGGGCAGGCCACCCCAAGATGGCTACTTTGCCATGAAGGTTATTCTGATGACAACGGAGACCCTATGAGCTCAATACAAACTTTTGCCCCTCCCTTAACTGCATATAACTGGAAGGTCTTTCCAGAATAAGGATTATTTGCAGAGATGAGTATTATCCGAGAACCCATCTGTCTGGCAGGGCGCACATTTGTTCACCAAACATTGACCCTTTTCCACCCTCCTGTGAATTGCATTTCTTCCCTCTGAAGTCCTCTACCAGACCTCTACCCAGACCTCTACCCCTTCTCTTTAGTTCGGAACGGCATATAGACCTCATTTTGCCTGACTGTCTTTGGAAGTTCCACGTCTGTGTGGATTCCCCACTCACATGCTATTAAATTTGATTTTCTCCTGTTAATCTGTCTCATGTCAATTTGATTGTTGGCCCAGCCAGAGGGACCCTTGCAAAGGACAGGAGTTATTGTTCCCTGATGCTCATGTGGGCTTCCTGCCATGCAGCAAAGCTCTCTGCTGATGCAAAGTGTCAGGATAGACTCATGGACACTTGGTTCCTTTGTGAAGGTGTAGTGTCAAGTCCTTTCGGAGCACGTGGGTTTATTGTATTTCATTTTATCCACAACTTACATCTGTCATTTTCTTTGCACAAAGATAATGAAGTTGTTGGGACTTCCAGCCCAGTTCCTCCCTCTCTCATGATTTAAAAAATGTCAAATGAGGGGTACCTGGATGGCTCAGTCATTTAAGCATCTGCTTTCAGCTCAGGTCATGATCTCTAGGTTCTGGGATGGAGTCCCCATGGCCAGCTCCCAGCTTAACGGGGAATCCGCTTCTCTTTCTCCCTTTGCCTTGCCCCCTGCTTGTTTTCTCTCTCTCTCTCTCAAATGAATAAATTTTTAAAAATTTAGAAAGGAAAGTTTAAAAAATCTTTAAAAATACACATCACATAAAATTTACCATTGTAGCCATTTTTAAAAATTATTTTTTAAAGATTTTATTTATTTATTTGACAGAGAGAGATCACAAGTAGGCAGAGAGGCAGGCAGAGAGAGAGGGAAGCAGGCTCCCTACTGAGCAGAGAGCCTGATGCGGGGCTTGATCCCAGAACCCTGGGATCATGACCTGAGCTGAAGGCAGAGGCTTTAACCTACTGAGCCACCCAGGCGCCCCTGTAGCCATTTTTTAATACACACTCTCTCTCCATCTTAACCATTTTTAGAAAAAAGATGTATTTATTTTAGAGAGAGAGTGAGCACGCATGTGAGCAGGGGAGATGGGCAGAGGGAGAGAAGATTTTAAGCAGACTCCACCCTGAGCGGGGAGCCTGATGCAGGGCTTAATCCCACAATGCTGAGATCAGGACCTGAGCCAACACCAAGAGCCAGATGCTTAACCAACCGTGCCACCCAGGTGCACCTCCAACTTAACCATTTACATTTACGCACCATTACAGTTCGAGGGCATTAAACACATTCACACTGTTTTGTGACCATCAGCGGTGTTCATCTAATTTTCTTGCATTTTTCCTGACACAAAATATTCCTAAACATCCATGCTCACATTAGCATCAATTATAAGGTATATTTCCCTCTATATTACCAACCCTAACAAAATTCCAATTTTAGTTCTGATTGGGAGTACCTACCATTAACCATTACTCATATACAGTAGTGGGAAAGAAAAAAGGTACCCTTAAGCAAAGGATTTAGTGGGAAGGCTCTATGAAAGCGCCATACTTGGCCATTGATCTAGAAGCTATGCTCTAGCTTGCTGAACAAGTCCGTGCAGGTAAATGACAGAACAAGCAAATAGCACAGGTGCCATCATATAACTAACTCTCTGGGCAGTTGGAGCGAATTCCTTGGTGCCTATGATCTACCCGCTTGGAGGACGGCTTTTGTACAACCTGCATCCTTCAAGACTGTCCCAAAGAAGACCAGTGGGTAGGGTTTCCTACAGGGAGTTGTGAGGATTGTGCCTTTCACGTCCTACTACTACTGCTGGTACCCTTTTGATGTGCTTTGGAACAGAGTCTTTGGTTAAGAAAATCTCAGCAACATTGGTTAAGAAAAATCTCAGACCTCTGCTTGCCAGCATTGTACATATTCTTACTAGTGCTACAATTCCCATAAAACCTTGCTGACCTGAGCATTTTATCTGGTGTGTGTGTTGGGGGGGGGTGTCTCTGCTATAAAGCCCAAACCAGAAATCTTATGTTTCTTTGATAATTTCCAGGCCCGGTAAAGAGTCAAGAGTCAGAACCTGGCTTGGCTAGGGTGCTCTGCTCATCTATACCAATTCCTCTTCAGTTAAGGGTCTTAGCCCCAGGGTATGAATGGTACGCATGGCGGGGGTGGAAGTATCTAAGGGGAGCATTTCTCCGTTAATCAGCCTGGAAGGTTAATTAACCTGCACTTTTGCATTCCGCAGCAGTCCGAGGTCTTTTAAAAGGGAGGCAATTTCGCATTTGTCCAGCAGAGGGGGCTCAACGGGAAGATACTTTGGAGAAATCTGAAGTTTGGTTTTGGGGGGTTTGTTTCTGTCCTTTAAACAAAGCTGCTTTCTCTGACGCCCTATATTCCGTCCCAGGAAACCATGCTGGTTCTGCCTCCAGAATGCATCTAGGGTCTGGCCACTTTCCCTGTCTACCTCCACGGCTACCGCTCTGGTCCCAGCCGCTTCCAGTTTCTCATCTGGATCACTGCATGGAATGCCTAACACGTCTGCTTTTCCTTACATCCTTAACATCTCTCCTCCTCCCGCCCAGCAGCCAGAGAGATCCTTTCAAGATATACACACATTACGTCATGCCTCTGCTCAAAATCCTGCACGGGCTTGCCATTTCTTTTGGAACGAAAGCTAAAGTCCTAAAGCCCATCCCCCTTGGTCCCCCGACGCCTGCCTGACCGCCCCTGTGCCTCCGCTCCCCAGTGCTCCCCTCCTGTTGCTTGAACACCTGGGCCTGTTCCTGCTCTTCCTCTTTAAGTCCATGGAACTCACGCCTTGTTTTTTGTCTTTGTTTTTTCATGTCTTTGCTCAAAGCTTGCCTTTTCCATGAAGCTTGCCCTGACCTCCCTATTTAAAATTACAACCACCACCTCTCACTCTCCCTAAACTCCTTCCTTAGCTCTATTATATCCTTTATAGTATTTAGCACCTTTAGAAAATATATTTATTGGGGCACCTGGGTGGCTCAGTGGGTTAAGCCTTTGCCTTCCGCTCAGGTCATGATCTCAGGGTCCTGGGATAGATCCCCGCATCCACATTGGCTCTCTGCTCAGTGGGGAGCCTGCTTCCCCTTCCCCCTCTGCCTGCTTCCCTGTCTACTTGTGATCTTTCTCTCTGTCAAATAAATAAAATCTTAAAAAAATATATATATATAATATTTATTTATTTGAGAGAGGGGAGGGGGTAGGGGCTGAGGGAGAAAGAATTCTAAGCAGACTCCCTGCTGAGTGCAGAGGACCCAATCCCAGGACCTCGAGATCATGACCTGAGCCAAAATCCAAAGTCTGAGCGGCCCAGGTGCTATAGCATACTGCTCTATTCTGACTCTAACAAACGAAATCGTTATGTTTACCGTTTGTCATCTTTTTTTTAAAAAAAGATTTTATTTACTTATTTGACAGAGAGAAAGAGATCACAAGTAGGCAGAAAGGCAGGCAGAGAGAGAGGGGGAAGCAGGCTCCCTGTTGAGCAGGGAGCCCAATGTGGGGCTTGATCCCAAGACCCTGAGATCATGACCTGAGCCGAAAGCAGAGGCTTAACCAACTGAGCCACCCAGGTGCCCCTACAGCGTGGTCTTAATTTGCATTTCTCAGTGAGTGAATTGACCACATTTTCATATCTTTAAAGGCCATTTGTAGGGCTTTTTTAATGTATGAGTAAATTATCACCTCATGCCTTTGCCCACTTTCTTTTTTTAAGATTTTATGTATTTATTTGACAGAGAGGGAGAGAGAAGGAACACAAGCGGGGGGAGCAGCAGGCAGAGGGAGAAGGAGAAGCAGACTACACACTGAGCAGGGAGACCAATGCGGGGTTTAATCCCAGCACCCGGGGATCATGACCTGAGCCGAAAGCAGAGGTTTTAACCCACTGAGCTACCCAGGCGCCCAAGATGTTGTATTCTTTAAAGGTACACATTATGCTGCTGTAACAAAGAGGCCCCATAGCACAGTGGTTTAAGTCAGACAGAGATAATTTCTTTCTTTCTTTTTAAAGATTTAAAAAAATTTTTTTAATTGACAGAGAGATAGAGAGCACAAGTAAGCAGAGCGGCAGGCAGAGGGAAAGAGAGAAGCAAGCTCTCTTATGAGCAGAGAACCTGATGTGGGGCTCCATCCCAGGACCCTGGAATCATGATCTGAGCTGAAGGCAGCCCCTTAACCAACTGAGCCACCCAGGCGCCCCAACAGAGATCATTTCTTTCGCAACAGTGGTAAGAGGTGGACAGCCAGGGGCTTCTAGAGGGTCCCTGTCGCCCTCAACATGTGGCTTCCATTGTTCAGTCTCGGCTGCTTCTCAGGGAGGGGAACATGAAGAGCCAGCAACTTTGCTTCTAGGGAGGGGATCCCGGGGCTGCACACCTCACTGCTTCACACCTCCGGTTGGCCAGGACACCTAGCGGCAAGAAAGGAAGGAAATCTGGCCTCTTGCTGGGCCACCACTCATCCCACTGAGGCTTAAGGATGGCGATTCCGTTACTAACCGGAAGGAAGGGGGAATGGGAAATGCGGAGCACTACAGTGGGTGATTAGATCCCTCTGCTCCCATATGAGATGAGAGAGATGATGAATTCATCCTGCCTGGATGACACACAGTGGAGAACATTTACTGAGTGGTTACTACGTGGACACTCCACTCTAAGCACTTGGCACCTGCAAAGCATTTTATCTGCCCGTAATGTATGGAATGGGTAGTATGCTATTATTACAGAAAGGAAACCGGGGCAGAGAACAATTAATTTGTCTGGAATCACCCAGGTAGTAGGATGGAGCCAGGACAGTCTGGTTCTGAGCAATACCCTTAGTCACTATTTTATTCCACTTCTGAACCATACTTAGGTATTTTGAGATTTTTTTTTTGCTCTCTGGGACCAGAACTTTCTTTCCTCCAGCACATAAATCTATTTTTCCACTTCCAGAAATATGATGTTCATACACTTTTGTGGAAATGTGAATGTTTTCCAGTAAAGGGCTGCCTTCCCACAGGAGCCTCATGGCTACTTGGTCACCCTCCAGTCACCACATGTTGGGGCTGTTTGGTGGCTGAGACTCCTGTCCTCCTGCCTTCCCTGTGTGGCCTCATAATAACCCCCCATTGTACAAATAACTTCAGTGTGGCTCAGGTCCTTGATCCTTGAAAGAGTCCGAACCTCACCCCCTTGTGTGTGAGGCTGGGAGTCTGGCCTTTTTCCTGTGCATGTTGTTATGCCCTGAAATGGTTTCAGTGGGGGGAAGCCAGGAGTAGCCCCTTGATGGAGAAGCATCCTTAGGTAGCTTGGTAGAGGCCAGGTGGGATGGGGAACGGTGGAGAAACAAGGAGGCCAATCCAAGACATTAGGCAAGGGAGGAACCAGCAAGTTCAAAGGTGTTTGGGAATTTGGGAACAGACAGGTCACCGGGAAGGGGAGAGAAGTCTAGTGAAGGTCACCGGGAAGGTCTAAAGAAGTCTAGACCTTCGGGTTTCCAGGGTGGTTGGCGGGGTGCCATCAGTCAAGTTAGAGAGAACGCATGCTGGGGTGGAGGGGAGAGATATTCCTTCTCGGGGGCTGGATGTCGGTTCCCAAAGGACCTCTGGGTGCAGGGGTCCTACAGGCAGCTGGGTCTGGAGCTCAAATGAGAGAGGTCTAGAGAGAGACTGGGGAGGCATGAGGGTATGGGGGGAAAGCCATAACTAAGGAATAGGAGTTAATATAGAAGACAAGAGGTTCGAGAATAAAATTGTGGGAACTTGGGAACATATACTGAGCTCCTACCATATGCTGGGCACCAAGTTAAGGACGTCCTTTCCATACTTTTTTTTTTCTTAAAGATTTTATTTATTTATTTGTCAGAGAGAGAGGGAGAGAGAGCGAGCACAGGCAGACAGAGAGGCAGGCAGAGGCAGAGGGAGAAGCAGGCTCCCCGCCGAGCAAGGAGCCCGATGTGGGACTCGATCCCAGGACGCTGGGATCATGACCTGAGCCGAAGGCAGCTGCTTAACCAACTGAGCCACCCAGGTGTTCCTCCTTTCCATACTTTTATCTCCTTTAATCCTCAAACATCCCCTATATGTGGTATTATTATAATATGTGGTATTAATAATACTTCGGTGGGGGTATTATGTTGATAGTCCCCTTTTAGGGAAGAGGAAACTGGCTCCGTCTTGAAGAAATGACTTGAAGCGACTTGCTCAAAGTCTGGCAGCAAGCTGGTGGGAAAGCCAGTCACCCGCCAGTCCACTTGTACGTAGTCTGTACATAAATTTCATTTTATATGGGATGTGCCCAGAGGATAGAGGGCTCTCCTGGGTCCTCTCCTGCTTTGTCCCACCCCCAACTCACATGCGGCTCCCCCCTACCATGGGCTCAGCACTCATGTTTTCAACTATATCCCTTTGAGAACAGCTGCTGTGTCTCCGTATCTGACGTCATGATCCTGGGTATGTTTGAGTCCTCCTGATGCTGTGTCTTTCTGCACAGCTGGGTCACGGCTCCCTCTCGTCTGCTTGGAAACACGCATTTTTGTTTTCCAAACGGGAATTTCCTCACTGTCCGCCCCACCTGCCTCTCAAGATGGGTCTCGCGCTGTCCCACACTGTGCGCATTCCAGCCACACCACACCTGTCACTGGCCTCCCAGGAGCTTGCCCCTCAGCAGAGCATTGCCTTGGCTCATGAAGTCCCCGTACCCAGAATGCCTTTCCTCCCCAGGGCAGCCTGGCCTCCTTACTCGTCCTTCAAGGCCCAGGTTAAATGTCACCTCTCCTGTGATGCCTTCCATTGTTGTTCCACACTTACTCCCATCCCCCCGTGCTCCCGTGGAACTTGGTTCACACCGCTGGTAGGGTACTCATTGTACCGAGCTGTCATTGTGGGTTATGTGTTTGCAGCGGCTATAAACAAAATGGTGACCTCCTGGAGGATAAGGCTGAGCTTTATGCCTCTTTGTGTTAGCCTTTGTTCCTAGAGCAGGTGCACCGGGCCTGGTCCAGGTAGGTGCTTAGTAAATGGCAGTGAGTTGAGTGGTGGGTTGGATACCCTGGTGGACAGGGCTCTCCCCACCTGCACCTTCCTGGCGCAACCTCTAGAGGGCAGTCACACCACACGCGGCTTCTTGAGACTCTGCCCACCCCCCACCCCCGCCCAGTTGCTTCCTTTCCGTCCTTGGCAAAGACCTAGACACAGGTGTCCACGCTTTTCCAAAGTCATCAGGCCACTTCGCTTTTCCGAAAGATCTACAGTAGCAGTTGTTTTCACTACCTGAAAGAAATCCAAAGAGGATCTTTGCTTTTATGAAAAAAGGGAAAATAGCCCTTGCTCAGCCTTAGTCTTGTAGGGAAGACCCCCCCAGCAGCACGGCGGCCCCCCCAAACTCCCCCTGCCACGGTTCCTCTCAGCCACACTCAGCATCTCAGCACCCGGCAGCCTCCAGGGCTCTTTTTCTCCATCTGTTTTGTGCATCCCTTTGCAAGAAGTGTCCTAAGGTATCACAAAGGCCTAAACGAATTTACCATATAAATTAATAATAATTGCTTCTTCCCTTTGTGTTATTTTGGCTTACAAAATGAGCGATCTCAGGATCGCTCCAGTTTTGGTTATTGGGGAGAAATCTGTGGAGAGATCAGTGGGTGCGTGGAAAGACAGGTAGGGTGTGTGTGGTCCCGGTGGGCTCTGGAGTGGACAAACTCTGGGACCCAGGATCTAACCAAGCCGGTTCAGGTGCCAGAGGCACCGCCCCGCATCCCTTAGATATGTAGGCGTAGGCCTAGAGATCATGGTTGAAATATAGAATGATGTTATTGGTTTCAAAATAAAAAGAGAAGATTGCGAAATGGAAACTCATAGGTATTACAGTAAATGGCGACAAAACCAAACCTCAGCCAATCCACAGCTGTCCCATTTGTACGGTTTGTCTCGAAATCACACTGCATGTGGGATGGGTGTGCCTCTTAGCATTTTTGACATAATGTGGGCACAAGTGTCAAGGGCCCTGATGCCCTTGAAAAGGGTCTGGGAGGGAGTAAACCCACCAGAGTGCTCTGTGGAAGCCCGGACTCCCCGCCAGAGGGCTCTGGGCACCGCTCCAGAGCTCAGCCGCTGAGTGGCTGGGTCAGAGGATGCCTGACCAGAGCCCCCCTTCCTGTTGAGGGCTCTGGAGCCAAGCCCAGGAAGGTAAGGATCAGTAACAAAGGCTGCCCTCAACCACCCTTTCCCGATCTTGAGATGAGATGGAAGAGGGGTGGTATTTCATTTACTTAAATTCCCACCCTGGGGAGATGCTGGATAGGAAAAGATGCTGTCCCCTGGGACTTGGGACTTTCTGGGGTGGCAAGAACAGGAGGCAAGAAGAGAACTGAGTGACTCTGAATTTAAGTCTGAACCAGTCGGCATCCGGTGGGGACCCAGGCAGGCTTCTGGGAGGAGGCAGCATTTTGAGTGGGCCTTGACAGATGAGTCAGCATCCTAAAAGAGCAGGAGAGAGGGAAAGGGAGACTCCAAGCCCGACCCTCCAGGCCTTGTTTCCAGCTGACACAGGAAAGGCCTGAAGCTCGGTGAGTTAGTTATTGTCACAAAAGTTACTTGCTGAGTGTCCCTTTCCAGCCAGACCCTGTGTCAAGCCCCTGACATATATTGTCTCATTTAATCTTCTTGGTAACACTAATGCAAGGTAGATGTTATTGGGTTCATTTGACAGAACGGGAACTGAAGTTAACAGAGCTTAAGGAAGCTGTGGCAAGTCAGAATTCAAGGGCAAGGCTGTCTGATTTCAAACCAATATATATATATATATATATATATATATATATATATATATATTAATTCATTTGAGGGAGAGAGAGACAGAGAGAGCACAGGCAGGGGGAGAGAGAGAAGCAAACTCCTGATGATCAAGGAGCCCGACGTGGGTCTCCATCCCAGGACCTGGAGATCACAACCTGAACCAAAGGCAGACACCCAACCATCTGAGCCACCCAGGTGCCCCGAATGCAGTGATCTTGATTCTGACCTCGTACCCTCTTTCAAGGAGGCCTGCCCAATTTCATGAAGCTCTTAATTAAGTGGCAGAGTGGAACATTTATCAAGAGCTTACTATCATTGAGGCAGACGCTGTTCTCAATGCTTTCCACATTTTCTTTACAGTAGAGACTGTAATCGTCATTGCCAAATGGGGATACTGAGACCGAGAGAGGCTAAATAATTTGCCTGAAGTTGTTGCCAGATGGTCCAGTCCAGTCCCAGGGTCTGGGCTCTTTTTTTTTTTTTTTTTTTTTTAAAGATTTTATTTATTTATTTGACAGAGATCACAAGTAGGCAGAGACAGGCAGAGAGAGGGATGGGGGAAGCAGGCTCCCTGCAGAGCAGAGAGTCGGATGCTGGGTTCGATCCCAGAACCCTGGGATCATAACCCGAGCCAAAGGCAGAGGCTTTAACCCACTGAGCCACCCAGGCAACCCAGGGTCTGGGCTCTTGACCGAGGTACTCGACTAGCCAGCCTCCTCGATGGAGACACAGGTGTGGGGCGGCCGGAACGCGGGGCCGGCCGCAGACCCAGGGGGCTAGAGACGGGGTGGTTTATGAGGTGTGCAGGGAGCTAAGGAAGGACACCCCAGCCGCAGGAGACACGGGGTGTTTTCCTCTGCTGTTTCCTCCGAAGGAATTCAATGCTGACTTCCCAACAAGACTACTGAGTGCATGTTTGGTTGAAGTGGTTTTTAATTAGCAAACCCAGCCATTTTGAAATAGGGGCCCCTTTGTCTATGGCCATATAGTACCCTTGCAAGACCCCGCCTAAAATAGGGGTTCCGTGTTCCTCCTGAGACCGGGGCCGCCAGTCGGCTGGAGCTTTCCTGAATGTCTAGCACAGTCCTCCAGTCAGGGTTAGGAAACCACTTTGTCGAGAAGGGTGGGACCAAGACACGGTTGTCCAGAGGCAGCAGCTGGTGTGGACCTAGTCAGAGGTGGCCTTAAGTGATGGGAAGGAAGCCAGCCTGGGGTCTGGTCCCTAATAACTCTATTCAGCTTCTTTGGCACCAGTTGTAGGTTTCCTGGCTCAAAGGAGAATAATGGCAGGTTGATGGGGGTGAAAACTAGTGAGACACAGAGCATTAATTATGAAGCTCATGGGCTTTGAAGTTGGACTGTCTGAGCTCAGATCCCAACTCGGTTACTATATGAACTTGAACAATTTACTCAACCTCTCTGTCTTGATGTCCCATCTCTAAAATGGGTATATCAATGATATCTTTAACCACTAATTGTTCATTCATTCCTTTGAGATCAATGGCTTGTTGTGGGGATTAAAATCACCAAATACAAAGTGCTTAACCCCACAGGTTTACCACCACCGCAAGCATTCAATGCCAACTAGCTCACTGGGATCCAAAGCAAAAGCACGTTTTGTATCATGGGGAACAAAACAGAAACAATCCTATTGTTCCGGGCTCTAGGAACAGAGACTGAAGTTGGCTCCAGGAAGAATTTACCCACAACAAAGGGTGTGAAGCCCTGAGCATATTGGAAAAACTCCTTGGTTTCTTCCCAAGGGTGGGGTGGAGGTGGGTGAGGGGGGTGGTCATTTCTGGAGGCTGGGAACTGGAGGACTTGCCCTGGTGATGGGTGCGGCTGTTTGGCTTCCTGAATCCACGGCAGTTGATAAACAGATGATCTGTTTGGCTTTGCCTGGGGTTTACGAGCAGGAGACGGAGCGCCTGTATTGCCAAGGTGCCCGCTTAGAGCAATTTCCTGGACACGGGTACATTTCTGTTTTACAAGTACTCCAACACCCTGCCTTAATCGCCCTCCTGCTGAACGTGATGGTTGCTTCTCCTGGGCTGAGTGGGGGCTGAGCTGCAGGGCAGTGGGGTTGTGTTGCGGGGGCGGTGGGGTTGGGTCCCCATGATGGGGGTGATGGGGATCTGGGCGGTTTCAGAAGGATTTATCCTGACTTGAAGGTAGGCTGGAAAGCCTGGCAAGGAAAGGGTTACTGAAGGGGGTCGGTAAGCGGTGAGGCAGGCTCTGGCCAAGCAGTTCTTATCTTCCAGGAAAGTTTCACGGTCATTGTCACTTGCTGGGACTTTCCTGGACTATGAACTTAATTGCAGAGGGGAGAACAGCGGGGTGAGAGGAAGTCAGGCTCGGCGCCACACCCACTCCTCCCATGCCCCACAGGGGGGTTTGCTGTTTCCCCAAACAAGAGCGTTACACACCTAAACCCCACCCCACCCCCCCACCCCCCCACCCCCGCTCTGGCCCCGCCTGCCCAGCTCTGCCACCTTCCTCATCCTCTATAAAAAGGGAATAATGCAGCACCTGGGTGGCTCAGCAGGTTAAGTGTCTGCCTTTGGCTAAGGTCATGATCCCCGGGGTCCTGGGATCAAGCCTCCTGTAGGACTCCCTGCTCAGCGGGGTGTCTGCTTCTCCCTTAACCTCTCCCTCTGCTCCTCCCCTTCCTTGTGCTCTCTTTGTTTCTCTAACAGATTAAAAATCTTAGGGAAAAAAAAAAAAGGATAACAATAGCACAAATACTCAGTATGTGTTGGATTTAAATAATATGATAATGATGAGTTCAGGGGTCAGCTGGGGGTAGGGCACAGAGCAGGAGGCCATCAGAGGTGGGAGGGCAGAACACGACCTCCCCTTCCCACCAAGCAGATGTTGAAGATGAATGAAGACGGATGTGAAATATTGACCTAGGGAAAGGGAAAAGTGCCTGGTGTTTATCCAGCCCAAAGCAGGGCGGCAGCTTCCGTGGGAGGAGGTGCAGGAAAGGGCCCCAGTCCAGAGGGCCACGCTCCCGCAGGCTTGCTGGGGGATCCTCGCAGAGGTCTGGAGGAACACATTCCCCGAAGCTGGGGGATTTAGAGAAGGATGCTTAGGTTGGGAATCAAGCCAAGCACCTTACCTGTGCACTCTGATCTAAAAAATTGGTCTTTTTTTTTTTTTTAAGCTCATAGGAAAAAAAAAAAAACACAGCTGGAAATGTTAGTAGTGATTGTGTTTGCTTGCTAGAACTATACTTGACTCTTTCCGCACTTCATGCATTTCAAACATTCTTTTTATTTTTTATTTTTTATTTTTTAAGATTTTATTTATTTATTTGACAGAGAGAGATTACAAGTGGGCAGAGAGGCAGGCAGAGCGAGAGAGGAGGAAGCAGGCTCCCTGCTGAGCAGAGAGCCCGATGCGGGACTCGATCCCAGGACCCTGAGATCATGACCTGAGCCGAAGGCAGCGGCTTAATCCACTGAGCCACCCAGGCGCCCCTCAAACATTCTTTTTAAAAAAGTATTTTATTTGTTTATTTGAGAGAGAGAGCATGGCTTGGGGGAGGTGAAGGGAGACACAGACTCCCTGATAGGCAGGGAGTCTGAGGGACTTGATGAAGGTCTCTATCCCAGGACCCTGAGATCATGACCTGAGCGGAAGGCAGAGACTTAACCAACTGAGCTCCCCCAGGCGCCCCATTTCAAATGTTCTTGATTTTTAAAAAGGGAGAAAGTAGGCACATCTGCATGTTTGTTCAATTCCTAAAGTCAAGTTTTCTTTCCAGGCCTAGCTGCCCAGTATTTGACACTGTGGCTTGAACCCCTTTCCTGAAGCTGTTTTCTTGCTTGACTTCCAGGCTGTGACTCCTTGCCTGGCTTTTCTCCCTTTCTTGGATGTCTGCCCAACCCCTAAAGTTGATGCTATTCGGGGTCTGTCCTCAACTCATCCTTTCCCTCTTCTCCGTCCAGGCCAGCGCCTGTCCTATGTCAACAGTGACTTCTAGCCCCAACCCAGCCCTTTGTTGGAACATTTCTCTCATGGCCTACTGACTATCCCTATGAGTCCCTCAGACTCAACATGCTTAAAACTGAAATTCCCTCTCTGAAGGCCTTCTTTTTTTCTGTATCGTCTTCCTTGATGGCCTGGGTCAGAAGCCTAGGAGTAGGTCTTCCCTACCTTCCTATAGTGGGTTGAATGGTGCTCTCGACGTCCTAATTCCCAGAACCTGTGATCATTACCTTAAACGGCTAGAGAGTAGAGAGTATTGCCTTATAGGACAGAAGATGTAATCATCTTTTCTCTTGGATTTTTCAAGTGACTCCAAAATCCAATGATAAGTGTCCTCAAGAGACATGCAGAGCACACACACTGGGGAGGAACTAGGGGCATGGAGGCAGACATCGAATGAAGCCACAAGTCGAGGAATGCCAACAGCTGCTGAAAGAACAGACTGTCCCCGACAGCCTCTGGAGGGAGCGGCCCTGCCAACACCGCCCTGGTTTTAAACATCCAAGGGCCTCCGGGATCTGAAGGGTGAGAGAATAATTTTGTTGCTATAAGGAATCCGGTTAGTGTTCATCTGTTATGGCGGCCCTAGGAAATTAACACACCCCCATTCTTTGGCATCTACAGGCTCCCCCAAATCCTGTTGATTTCAACTCCTTGAACAGCTCTGGTTTTGCCCCCTTGTGTATCTCTAATCTGGTCCAGGCCCTGGCTGTACTCAGGAACCACCGCAGGGAGTAGTCTCCTAACTGGTCTTTCTTCCTCCAGGCTTCCCCTGCTTCCTATCTCTACCACCCCATTCATTCTCCACAGGGTTTGTACAACCCAGAACCACACCACAGGGATCATTCTAGAAGACAAACTCGATTACATCATTCCCCTATTAAAAATCTCAAAAGCTCTCTCCTGCCTCTGTTAAGACCAAGCCCACCTTATTCCTCGGAATGGGACACAAAGCCCTTCCCGGACTGGTTTGGACCTTCTTTCCAGCCTCCTCTCTTCCTGTGCCCCGCAGAGGACACTGTGCTCTCATCACATGGACGGCAGCAATTCCTTCATCCCAACCTGCTCTCTCGAAGCTCCTGTTCTTTTGTTAAATTTTTAAAATTTAAAAAAAAAAAAAGATTTTATTTATTTATTTGACAGGGAGAGAAACGGTGAGAGAGGGCTCGATCCCAGGACTCTGGGATCATGACCTGAGCTGAAGGCAGGCCCTTAACAACTGAGCCACCTGGGTGCCCCCCCTTAAAATAACACTTTTAATTTTGAGGTAATTGTAGATTCGCAGGCCAGTTACAGAAAACAGTACAGAGAGATCCTATGTACCCCTTATGCAGTTTCCCCCAACATTTTGGAAAACATTGGTCTAATCTCACAACTGGGATATTGACACGGATACCACCCGACAGTCAACTGAGATGTCCCAGTTTACTGGTTCTCATTCATGTGTAGTTTCGTGCAAGTGTATTGCGTGGAGGTTTCTTATCCACCAGCAGGGGCACGGTGCAGCTCTGTCACCACAAGGACCCCTGGCCTAGCCCTTCAGACCATCCCCCCCTTCCCTTTCCTTCTGAACCTAGCTGCAGCTGAGCCCCAGCAATCACTGGTCTAGTCTCTGTCTCTCTAATGTTGAAGCCAAGAGTGTTAAGTAAAGGAAACATAAAGCATGTAATGTAAAATGTATTGCAAATTTAGCACAATTCTCTGGAGACTTCAGTCAAGTTTTTGCATGGATCCAAGTTTGTTCCTTTTTATTGCTGAGTAATATTCCATCCTGTGTCTTTTTTTTTTTTTTTTTTTAAAGATTTTACTTAGGGCACCTGGGTGGCTCAGTAGGTTAAGCATCTGCCTTTGGCTCAGGTCATGATCCCAGGGTCCTGGGATCGAGCTCCGCATCAGGCTCCCTGCTCAGAGGTGAGCCTGCTTCTCCCTCTCCCTCTGCCTGCAGCTCCTTCTGCTTGTGCTTTCTGTCAAATAAATAAAATATATATTTTTAAAAAGATTGTGTTTATTTATTTACCAGAGGGAGAGCAAGAGCGAGAGGGAGCAAGAGAGCACAAGCAGGGGGAGTGGCAGGCAGAGGGAGAAACAAACTTCCCGCTGAGCTTGATCCCAGGACCCTGAGATCATGACCTGAGCTGAAGGCAAACACTTAACCAGTGAGCCACCCAGGTGTCCCCAAAAGCACTC
Organism: Neogale vison; assembly: GCF_020171115.1. NCBI lineage: Eukaryota > Metazoa > Chordata > Mammalia > Carnivora > Mustelidae > Neogale > Neogale vison. The sequence continues at coordinate 46,657,778 of NC_058095.1, forward strand.
TTTAAAAAAAAAAATTTTATTTATTTGACAGAGAGAGAACACAAGCAGGAAGGAGCAAGAGAGGGAGAAGCAGTCTCCCGACTGAGCAAGGAGCCCCATGCAGAACTCGGTCCACGGACCCTGGCATCATGACCTGAGCCAAAGGCAGATGCTTAAGCTTAGCCGACTGAGCCACCCAGGTGTCCCCAAAAGCTCTCTTATCAGACATCATTGACTTGGGCCTTGGTCACACCTTTGTTAACACTCAGGTCTCACGGCCCTTCTGTCCTCAGTCTGTGAGAAGACTTCCCTTATCTTTGCCTCCTTAAATCGCTTTTGTGGGTGACTGTCTCTTTTCCCCATCAGGTTAGGAGACCCCTGAGCCCTGAGCCTCTCCCTCCCAGCAGTTTAAGCATTCCCTGAGGACAGAGGGACTGTTTTCATTAATCTTGCAACTACCTCAAGGGAAGAAATTTTCTATTTTTTTAAATCCTGGCCCTGTGCTCGTTCTGCACACTGTGGGTGCTTAATAAATGTTGATTGACTGAGTAAACAATAGACTTAGTCCCCGGAGTGTCATATTCCTTCTTTCCACAGGGAGAAAGTAATAACATTAGGCAGAGCAGGCTGGCTCCCTTAATATGATTATCTGAAATTTGTGGCTGGTGACTCTCTCCCCCAACTTTATTGGGTACATTCATCTACACAGAATAGATATTCCCAGAGAGCACTAAAGCTGCTGGCCAAATGGTGGACTACTGATGATTGCCCTGACCCTGTTCGTCATGATTCCGTCATGACCAAAGCTGCTGCTTGCTTCCAGCCCAAGAGAGGGGGAGAACCCCAGGCTGCTGTGGCAACGGGCTCTCCTGGAATAAGTACGCTCTAACCAAATCCGGTAATGTGGGCCCAGCCCACATTAAGACATTTTACCTTCTCTGTAAGACATTCTACCTTCAGTCAGTGGGTGGATGACTTGAACAAGTTATTTTTCTAAACTTTTTTCTTTTTTTTAAGATTTTATTTATATATTTGACTGAGAGAGAGAGAGAGAGAGAGAGATCCCGGGCAGGGGGAGAAGCAGTGGGAGGCAGGGCGGCAGGCTGCCCACTGAGCAAGGAGCCTGATGTGGGACTCGATCCCAGGACTCTGGGATTATGAGCCGAAGGCAGACGCTTAACCGACTGAGCCCCCCAGACGCCCTTTCTCTAACCTTTTAAAAATACTTGAGATAGAACTTGAGATACTTGAGATAGAATTCACCCACTTAAAGTGTGTAATTCAGTAGTTTGTAGTGTATTGAGTTGTGCAAACAACTCCACAATAAATTTTTCTTTACCCTCCAAAAGAGATCCCATACCCATGAGCAGTGACTCTCCTGTACCCCCCGCCAATCCTCAGCCCTAGGAAAACACTCATCTGTTTTGTTTCTACAGATTTGCCTATCTTGGACGTTTCATATGAATGGAATCACACACTATGTGTTCTTTTGGGATCGGTTTTTTCCACTTAGCATGTTTTCAAGGTCCTTCCATGTTGTGAAGCAAGTTACTCAATTCCTTTTTTTTTTTTAAAGTAGGCTCCAAGGGTGCCTGGGTGGCTCAGTGGGTTTAGCCTCTGCCTTCGGCTCAGGTCATGATCCCAGGGTCGTGGGATCGAGCCCCGCATTGGGCTCTCTGCTCAGCAGGGAGCCTGCTTCCTCCTCTCTCTCTGCCTGCCTCTCTGCCTACTTGTGACCTCTGTCTGTCAAACAAATAAAATCTTAAAAAAAAATAATAAATAAAGTAGGCTCCCGGCCCAGCGTGGAGTCCAACACGGGGCTTGAACTCACATCACTGAGATCAGAGTTGGCTGCTTAGCCAATTGAGCCCCCCAGGTGCCTCTTTTTAAAATTTTTATTTTTGAGTAATCCCTACATTCAATGTGGGGCTCAAAATCACAACCCAGAGATTGAGAATCACACGCTCCGTTGACTGAGTCAGTCAGATACCCCTCAATCTTTTTTTTTTTTTTTGCCAAATAATATCTCATCTTCTAGATATACTGTATTTTATTTATCCATTCATCGACTGAGGGACATTTGGGTTGTTCCAACTTTTAGCAAGTTATTTATCCAGGTTCCAACTTATTCATCTATAAAAATGGGAGTTAATAGCTGTCTGCTTCAGAGATTACTAAAGTATATGTGGAATATATGAACATAGTCTGAACTAGGAAGCATGCGTGCAGAGACAAAGTATTAATATTTACATGAGAGCCACTGAGAAGGCTGGGCCTGGTGGCCCAGCGTCTGTGGCCCGTTGTCGGTTACCTCTGGGCAGTTGGGGGTCTCTGGGTCAGATCCCCATGTTGAGGGCAGTTTGCTTTTTCCTGGGTGGCAGTCTGCATCTCTCAGGCCGGGCCTGGCATCTCATTACCGTTTGTTGCTAGGAGACCATGTTAGAGCTGAGCTCGCTGTGGTCCACTGCCGCTGCCGAAGATCACCCAAATCGCAGGGGAAGGATGTTGAAACAACAAGGCCGTTTCATGTCATCCCGATTTTTAGCAAGACCAAGGAAAAGGGCTGAAGCTACAGGTGTTCTGGCGAGGGGGGCGTTAGGCTTCCAGAATATCTTGCCAACTCTCTTTATTGATTTTTTTTTTTTTTTTAAGATTTTATTTGACAGAGAGAGATCACAAGTAGGCAGAGAAGCAGAGAGAGGGGGGGAAGCAGGCTCCCTGCCAAACAGAAAGCCCGATGCGGGGCTCGATCCCAGGACCCTGAGATCATGACCTGAGCCGAAGGCAGCGGCTTAACCCACTGAGCCACCAGGCGCCCCTCCCTTTTCTGATTTTAATTCGCTTCCTCTCACCTCTCTCTCTCTCTCTCACTCACATACACACACACACACACACACAGAGTGCCTGGCTGACTTTTCCCCTACTGCCCGTCACTTGAGTGTGTAAGTAATGCAAAAATGTTTTAATATTAAACCTAGAAGTGGTGAATGAGGAAGGAAAGCTTGTTGCGTAAATACAAAAATGCTAAAATCCAATTTAGGCACATGTGGTTTGCTCCCACACCTTCCTGCTCCTTTCTGCAGGTATTTTACAGCCGTAACATGTGTGGGTGCGAGGAGGTTAGCAGAAGGAGGCTGGGGTGAGGAGTGGATTATAGAAGAATGATTGTTTCCTTTCGCTAAGAGCTGCCTGGAGCAGAATTTCCCCTTCAAAGCCTTGGTAAGAGCAGCTGGGGATAATGAACAGTGGTTAAAGATGCTTTGTTTTACATCCAGCAAAAAGGATCATTAACACTCGGGTTTTTAAACCAAGCCTGTGGAAGGGCTCCTGCTGCTGTTGATAATCACGGTAACCCTCAGGGTAGCGGGGGCAAAGGGGTCGGTAATTCACCAGAAAATGGTATTCACTCATTCGGATTATGTGCACCGCTGCTCTTCTCCATTCATGTGCTTAATTAAGAGCTGACGAGTACGAAATAAATGAAACTGCACTTCTTCACTGGACCGATCTGGGGAGCAGCAGCAATTCTGCAGGGAGGGAGGGTGTCTGCCAGGAAAACAGTGGTACCATCTCCCCATCACATTTCTGTATTGTAGTCTTTTTTTTTTCTTCTTCTTTTTCTTTTTAAAGACTTTGAGAGAGAGCGCGCATGAGAGGGGAGGTGGTCAGGGGGAGCAGACTCCCCACAGAGCTGGGAGCCCGATGCGGAACTCAATCCCGGGACTCCAGGATTATGACCTAAGCCAAAGGCAGTGGCTTAACCAACTGAGCCATCCAGGCGCACCTACTGGAGTTAGTCTTAATGCCACAGGATTCTTAAGGGGCAAAAGCCTTGAGTCCAAGAGACATCTCCGTGAGGTGATAGAGGAGGAGGGGGAGTGGTTTCTTTTCTTAAGATTTTGAGAATGAGGGAGCACAGGCAAGGGGCAGAGGGAGAAAATCTCCAAGCAGATGCCCCACTGAGTGTGGAGCCCAATGGCAGGGCTTGATCTCAGGACCTAGAGATCATGATCTGAGCCGAAATCAAGAGTCAAACACTTAACCAGCTGAGCCGCCCAGAAGCCCCCGGAGGAGTGTAGTTTCATCTTCATTTTATCAAAGGAGAAATGAAGACAAGGAACCATGACTAGGACAATACTAGACAGCTAGTCTAGGGCATAACTCACATCAGGGAAAGCCCCAGAAGGAAGTTGACTCAACCTTATTTGTGACATCATGGTTTACATCATTCAGAAGTTTCTGCAGAAGTCTCTCGAGTGGCCAGCTGGTTGACTTCCTGGAGTCATTTCCATTTGTTCAATCCCGAGGTGGGGGGTGGGGAGTTGGGGGTGGTGGTGAGAAAATGGAATTTCTTTCTTATCGTTCTATTAGGCAGATCTGAATGGAGGGAATTGAACCTAGATCATAAAGCGTTCCCAAACGCACACTGACCCCTTTCACAAAGTGCGTGGAAGGTTCGAGCAAGCAGCCAGGGCTCCAGACTGCTCGAACGAATGTTCCACCACCTTCCTCTCCATCTCCAGGTCACTGCCAGGACAGTCTTGTTGACTAGTTAAGACAAGTGAAATCGACTAGTGGGCTCTACAATTCCCACTAGCCTGTTGGTTCCCCTTTTCTCAGACGCTTAAAACAAAGGACCAGAAAGCCCAATTACCCAGTTTAAAATGAACAATGTCCCCGAGATAGGACGAGTTTATTTTTAGTATTAAAGAGATTAACAATAGTTCTTATTCTGACTTATCCATAGTCAAACTCACCTGCTCAGAAAGTTGCAGACCCCGACAGTTTCTAACAAGTCCTACTAATCATTAAGGACGGACTTACAATAAAGGTTATGTGCAGTTATGTGCACAGGAAAGATCGAAGAGTAGAAAATGCCAAACAGAGGTATCCAGAGAGAGAGAAGGCTTTCTGTGAGTGAAATACTTTGTGTCTATAGTTCAGGAATAAAATGCTTCTGGCTGGGCGCTGAGAAGTCAAGATGAGAAACCTTTGGTATCCCACTGGGATGTCGGAGTTCTCTGCCGTGGCATCTGTGGCTAGTTTAATGCAATCAGTGGGAGAGAGAGACCTGAGGAGGCAGCAGAAATTCTCAACCTCTGCTCGATCACCAGCCGCACGGTTAAGACTGGGAACCGACAATGAACACACTCAAGGCCTGACCTTGAAGGGCACTGGGACAACTTGGAAATGAACTGCTTAGTACTCAAGTCAAGCCTGTTGTAAAAGGGCCAGCTCGATTGCTTGTACAGGGCCCTTGTACTGGAGACCTGCAGAAGGCGGGGCACCAGACGTGAGGATGGTGCAGCTAGTTATGGGATTTAAAAGGTAGTAACCCACAGGGATGGAAGTGACAGCCCTCGCCACTACTCTGCAGATAATCACCATGACTCCGACTCCACCCGTAGGGCCCCAGGATTGATTAAATCCCTAGGAATTTCATGTTAGGCAGGATCGTGGGTCAGAGCTCTAAGTAGAAGCTATAGGTTCTACTCTATAAAAATCGATGCACAGTATAGATCCACGCGTCTGGGACACTTAGAGAGTGTGGCAGAACACATGGTCTTCGAAGATCTGCTTCTCTGTTGCTGGGAAGCTCTTGTCACAGATTGGACAATTCAGACACAGGGTCTGCATGCGCTGCTGCTCCAAGGTGTGATCGAAAATGTCATCAGTGAAGTCTGACTTGCAGGTGGGGCATCTCTTGATGGCGAGCTGGGAGGAAGAGCACAGGCGTCAGGACAGGTCTAAGCTCTCTGCGGCCCCAGGCCATGTCTCAAGTTCTGTTACATCCTCAGCACGGGGCGTACCACTTGGCACATGGCAGGTGCTCAAGAAGTAGAGGGTGAATGAACGAAGTCACATTGGGAGACAGACACTGAGGCTTTCTCTACCCCAGGAGTGAAAGGACCTACAACTTGTTACAGCGTTCGAAGAGCCTCCAGCCCAGAGGGGACAGCGGACACACCTTGCTGGGCTGCCTGCCTAGTTCACATCTGCTCCCTAGTTCTGGTGCCAACCCCAGCTCACAGGCGGAGGTCCCAGGAGCAGAAAGCTGACGGGCGAACTGGGCTTTCTTCTCCCCACCTCAACAGGCTCCCTCAGCTGAGGTTTGACCCAGCTGATCCAGGGGACTTCTGGAGTTATCAAAATGAACCAGTCTCCCTAGGGTTCTCCCATGAACTGGAGCAGGAAGGGGCACTTTTCAAGGATCTGATGTGGGCAGTCTCCAGATTCGCATACTTACCAGGCCTGGGGCCGAACTTTCCTGGATACCTGAGGATCATAAAAAAGGTTTCATTCAATGAGAGAAATACCATCCCTGGATTCTCCAGCTGTGATCTATTAGCTGGTTTCTATAACTCCCTTCGTTTCCCTTTCTCCCCACTGCCTCTGACTCTCTCTCTCCTGTGTACCATTAACTGCTGATAGAGGGGATCTAGGTCAATGCTGAAGGGAAAAGAGGAAAAAATAATGAAATAAGACTTTCGATAGCCATGTTTATGCTACAGAATCAGGAAAAACAAAAAAAACAAAAAACAAAAAAACCCAACCCCAACCTCTTCTCAGTATGGACAAAATGAGATTTAAATAAAAAGTCACAATTTGGGGCGCCTGGGTGGCTCAGTGGGTTAAGCCGCTGCCTTCGGCTCAGGTCATGATCTCAGGGTCCTGGGATCGGGTCCTGCTTCCTCCTCTCCCTCTCTCTGCCTGCCTCTCTGTCTGCTTGTGATCTCTGTCTGTCAAATAAATAAATAAAATCTTAAAAAAAAAAAAAGTCACAATTTAATAAGAATAAGAAAACAATCTGAGAATAGATTTTCAATTAGCAACAATCGCGCCTCGGATAAACCTCATTGGCTACGATACTGCCACTGTGCAAAGCTGAGAATAGATTTTAAGACTGAAGCCACATAAACTGATATTTTTAAATGAAAATGCTTAAAAATATTTTTAAAGAGAAAATAAATGTATACTCCTGCCTTCTGTAAAGATTTGACTGTGACTCCAAGGAGAACATGACTGCTTTACACTGTCCAAGAAAAGGACACGAGGTCTTCTACCACTTTTGGAGACAAAAGAGGAAAAGTTCCCTGTTCCCTCGTCTCTGGCAAGAACAATCTGACCCTCCATCCTTGAGTGACAAGACTAGTTTTCATCCCCATTTCCTGTCCTCTAAACCACCCCGGGCTCTCTGTGGGGCACATTCCTGCTACCCTGGGTCAGGCCATCGAGAGGTTGCCCTAACTGCCCATTCCTGGGCGGCATACCCCACCTCTTACGCTTCCATTTCCAAACCTTAATTAGCTTCCTCAGCTTTGTATGTGTATATCTTCTACACAGACACATTTCTCTGATTTATATATTTGGAATATAGCCACGGGACTCAATTTGTGTCTGCTGCCTCTAGGCGAATGATCTGATTTGCGTCTTCTAGATTCAGATTTATTTCTCAATTAACACTTCTCGCCTGGCAATCTTTCTATTGGGTCCTCGGCTTCTGCCCAGCAAGTCTTAACAATGAGACTGGTCTTAATTAGCATCTCAGACCACAAAAAAGAAAAAAAAAATTAGTGGGGGAAAGGGATGCAAGCAAGGGCCTTCTAGCTCAAACGGCAGTTATCTTACCAGAATATGGGTTTCCATAGACAAGTCCTGGATTTTGTCCATCACCTCCTTGATCCGAAGTAGGCGCTTGATAGGGCAGAGAGTCAAAATCCAGACCCATGTAACTCAGCAATCTGCTGTTCTCCCTCTTCAAAAGCTAGGGAGAGAATGTTCAGAGACACACGTTGGAAGACAACAACAAAGAAGGGCCACAAGCAACTGGCTAGGGGATGCCCGTTACGGGTACTTCTCCATGAACAGTGTGGCGCTGGAGAATCCCAGGAACCGACAAGTCGTAATTCTAATGGGGAAGTAGTAGCCTCCGCACTCGGAAGATCTGAGTTCTTTACTCTTGAACTTAAGTGTATACTGAATTTTGTTTCAATTAATTGCAAAAAAGAATTTTAAGTCTCTCAATATATACCAACCGAGATGGGGTACAAACGCTGTGTGCACAGATGAGGGGGCGGGACCTATATGAAGGTCGAAGCTGCTGCACATTACCGAGAGCAAAATGCTTCTTTTAGTTTCTTTCCTAGGATAATTGTCTTACACAATGGAATATTCATCTGATACAATTTTCCCTTCTTCGTGTTTTATCCTTTCAAAGGGTTATACCAACAGAGAGAGTGAAAGGAGGAAGGGTGGGGGGATGAGAGAATGAGACAAAATAAGCGACATGGAGGACAGACTGCACTTTGAAAGTTCTTAGAAAAAAAAGTAAACTCCCTCTTCATATCTTAAGAGGGCTTTACTATAGCTCTTAACAAAGCTTTCAAATATCAGCTCTTTTCCTCCCTGTTGCCAATTGTGTGTGTCCTCTTCCCTCCCTCCCACCGCCCCATCAGACTATTCCAGAAAATAGAGATTTTTTTTTCATTTTTTTTTTTTTTAAAGATTTTATTTGACAGATACAGATCACAAGTAGGCAGAGAGGCAGGCAGAGAGAGAGGAGGAAGCAGGCTCCCCGCTGAGCAGAAGAGCCCGATGTGGGTCTTGATCCCAGAATTCTGGGATCATGACCTGAGCCAAAGGCAGAAGCTTTAACCCTCTGAGTCACCCAGGTGCCGGAAAATAGAGATTTCAAAGTTAAGCTCTGTTTATCTAAATCAAGAGGATAAAGGTGACGGAAACAGACTCCTAAGGCCCCTACAATGCTGAAAGGCATTGGTATAAATGACATAGTCAAAGCTAGAGATGATCACTTGGAGGCACAGCCCTGAAGGCTTAGAGAGCGGGGCGAGCTGGAGAACCGTGGCAGGTGTAGCTCTAGGAGCATAAGCCAGAGTGCTGGGACACCTGACTTTGATGCAAGGGCAGGAAAGTGCCTTTAAGTAGTTTTTTTTTTTTTTAAAGTTTTTATTTATTGTTTTTAATAATCTCTATACCTAATATGGGGCTTGAACTCACAACCCCGAGATCAAGAGTCACACGCTTCTCCAACTGAGCCAGCCAGGCGCCCCGAGGTGCAGCTTCTTTATTTGCTGCCATCATCCTCAATCAGCCAAGAATAGCTTGTGTCTAACCCACAGCAGAAGATAAATACTGCCTGGATCAATGAATGAATGAATAAAGGAAGGTATGAATGAGTGAGGGAACGAATGCAGAGCATTTTATTAGGAGCCGACCACGGGTCCAGGGCAGGCACAGGCCGTCACTACTGCCCTGGTCTGGAAGCAGAAGAAAAGGAAAAAGTCACGCTGAAGGAAAGGGGTCCCTTAGCTAGCCTAGAAATGACATCGGATATTATCCTGCAAAGACAATACTTACAACAGGTGGGGAGTTAAGAGCAAAATGAATTAAGACAGATCTTCCGTCCAGGTGTTCCTTTCAAGCTGACTACTGCCAGACAAACAAGTTTCAGTTACAGAACCAAGAGAGGGTTCGTGGTAGATGAGGACTAGATTAAATTTACTCGTAGGAACAATGGTTTCACCCACAGTCCCAGAAAGGGCTCTTTTACTTAACTTGTTAATCACCACATGTCTGGGTCACCCTCCTCCTGCTCCTTAAAACCTTGGGGTTTCCAGGGCCGTCTGGGTGGCTCAGTGAGTTAGGCAGCCGACTCTTGATTTCAGCTCAGGTCATGATCTCAGGGTCGTGAGAAAGAGCCCTACATTGGGCTCTGTGCTCAGCGTGCAGTCTGCTTAAGATTCTCTCTCTCCCTCTCCCTCTGCTCCTCCCCACCACATGCTCGCTCGCTCTAAAATAAATAAATCAATCTTTAGGGGCACCTGGGTGGCTCAGTGGGTTAAAGCCTCTGCCTCCAGCTCAGGTCATGATCCCAGAGTCCTGGGATCAAGCCCCGCATTGGGCTCTCTGCTCCGCGGAGAGCCTGCTTCCTCCTCTTTCTTCCTGCCTGCCTCTCTGCCTACTTGTGATCTGTCTGTCAAATAAATAAATAAAATCTTTAAAAAAAAAAATCTTTAAACAGAACAAAACACCTTGGACTTTCTACCCTGTTGTACACACTCACGTCGTTTTCTCTTTCCAATCTCTCCTTCTCTCTCTGTAGAACATTACATACGATCTTGTTCTCATTCAGTGTTTCTGACAGGCCCAAGTTCTCATCCTGTCAATAACAAAAACTGGTTAGGATTAGGCTCACATACTATAATCTGGATCCAGGGTAGGGTACCACAAGGGGCCTGCAGAGGGTCTGGTTTCCCCACGCGGTGGGACTGAGGTGGGGAGAAGGCAGCTGGGGGGTGCGGAGGGCGCACGGTGGAGGTGATGCCGTGGTTTAACAAAATGCCTGAAGGCCTGGCTCGGCATCAGAGATGCTGATGTCTTTTGGTTAAGCTGGTCGTGAAAGTGACCAAAGAGGGGACAAGTCACAAAGACGGACTTGGGGAAAGCCCCAAGACTGACTTATCAGAATTAGGGCTAACCGGAGCCCTATTTAAGGGCACCCAACCATGGAAACAAGCATCTTGGTCTGGAATAAACACCTCACTCAATGTAGCGTGAGGGACTTAGGTTGATGGGACGTCCTCCCAGTGAGGACAGACATCTGGACTCAAAGTTAACACTGAGGAACAAGGAACCTCGGAAGGCACTTATCCAAGGCTACAAGGACCCTGGACTGAGGCCTTGGGCGTCCCGCTGTGACAGGTGGACCTAACTTCATAAACCCCACACTTGGCAGGCATGCGTCCGTGCTTCCCATCTCCTACCTACAGACAGACACGTGCACATACCTCACAGACACACTTAAGCTAATCCTACTAGTTGTGGTTTTTTTTTTTTCCAAGATTTTTTATTTGAACGCTGGTGCCCAAACTGCTGTGCGCTTCTAGCCGACCCTGAGGTAGGAATGCGAGAGGGGCTACCGGATGACAGGGCTGACTGCAGGCTCCTGGCTCCCCATCCCCATGGGCTCTTGCTGGCTCTTCGGGTCCTGCTTCACTTCCTCAAAAGGCAGAAATAAGAAAGGGCTATCTGAGTCTGCACAGAAACCTGCTCAATGGTTACCACCACCTTCCCTGAGACCCATGGCTGGACGGGGGCCTCTACTTCCGGGGACCCCCAGATTGGTCTCTGGCCACACACTTCATCCCTCCTCTTTTTAACAGGAAGAGAAGTGTTTCTCCTCAATGAGGATGGGCAGTCCTCTGGGCTTTGGTCTAGGAACCGCAGACCTTCACACCCCTGGCTTCCTGGGCCCCCTGAGCTCTGGCACCTACCAGTTGCGCAGCTGCCCTGAGTTTCCTGATCTGCCTGTGGAGTCGTTGACACTCTTTGTACTTCTCTAAGCAACAGGCTTTCCCGGCCTCTACCTTTGCCTTTAGGCGCTCCACCTCTTGTACTAACTGCTCCTCCACTGCTGTTTTCTTGCTCCTAGGCGCCTGAAGCATAAGATACACAGTCCTCACAGTGAGGGGCGCTCTGGGTATGTGAGGAATCAAGAATCGAGCCCCTGGGTCTTGAAAAATAGGCCACAGAAACCCAGGAAACCCCTACCTGCCACAAGGAGGTTCAAACCTTTGAAGGGCGGCAGCTTATGTGAAATAGTGATTTCTCGCTACAGCAGAGGCCACGAGCTGCGGTGTGCTGGTGGGGGCCAGGCCCGTGACATCGCTGAGAGGCGGAGGTGAAGGCCACGGGGGCCGGTAGAGGCAGTAGGGGAGTGGAGAACATGGGGCCCGTCTAGAGGGAGCCGTAGCCACGCAGGCTGGGCGTTGCTGCTGTGCGGGAATGGGGGCTCTGGGCTGCCAGAGCCCAAGTTTTCAAGAAGCTAGAAATACACTTTTTTTTTAAATGGGAAGTGTTCCCATTTTTAGATGTGGCAACCAATTCGATTTTTGAAAAACACCATCTAGGCTAAATAACACGTTTCTCTGGGCCAAACTCAACCTGTGAGCAGCTGCTTTTCTAACTTTGTTCTCCTCTTTTTCATGCGATGGTATCTAGTAGCTTACATATGGGAGGGATGCCTCTAGCTGACTGAGTAATGGCCAAGGGAGTGAATGATATGACTTATCCCAACAGCTGGATATCCTCCAGACAGCAGGATTTCTCATACCCTTGCGAAATTCAGAAAATGGGGCTTCCTGGCACCCGTCATCACCACGAGGCCTCTTTTCCAACAAGCTATTCTAGAAATTTATCAATTAGGCTTTCACTACTACATTACTATAGCTCGGAAGAATTTAGAATGATAATTGCTAATATTATATTAATCGTAACAAAAATTTTGATTGCTGTAATATTTTCTAACCATAGAGCTTGACTTTATCATTATTCATTTGTCTGCCCCCATGATAAGAAAGGGGTAGGGGTGACTCTGGGTGATTCCTGGCTCAAGGCTCTACTGGACAACCTGTCACGAAGTACTTTCAATCCCCCTCCGCCATTCATCACACAGTAGGAATGGCCACCTCTCCTTCTTCAACGTTTTGCAAATGACAAATTCTCTTTCCGTCTGGGATGATGTCCAGTGGTAAACGCTATTCTCCTCTGTCTTTTTTATCCTTTCTGCCACCTGAAAATAGACCCATCCCTTCCTTCCCGCAGGCTCCCTCCCACAAAGCCATCCAAAGACAGACGTGCCGTTAACTGCTGCTGTTTCTTCTTGGCAGCTGCTGCTTCCTGCTTCATCTCCTCTACTGTCTGCTCCATCTTCTTCTGGTGCTCCCTCTGCACAAAAACAGATGTCAGGACCACTGCTGGGCCAGCACAGGCACGCGCACGTGAGCTAATGAGCGAGCAGCCGGCAGAGAGAGAAGCAAGTCTTTTCCTAGGTTTCTGAGAAGAGCCATAAGCTCCCTCATCTCAGATGGCTTCCTCTGAGACCTTTCCCACAGCCACCAATGGTCGGCGTATGTGACAGAGTAAACAAAGAACCATGTACGTATTTTCTCGCGAATGCCTAAAAATGTTGGTTCCATTTGTGACTCTACCTGTTGAGCCAAAGTGAGGAGGAGCTGGCTATTCTCCTTCCTCAGATGTTCCAACTGCTCTGTCTTATCTTGATCTCCCTGCACGAGCTTCTCCATTTCTTTCTCTTGGGTTGACAGCTGGGCCTAAAGCAAAAACAGCGAATATAATCAAGATATAAAAGGAAGAAAACTGAACAGTAACAATGCTGTTTAATGTACACTCACACAAAGAAATGCGTACTCCTTGGCAACGCCTGACTGCCAAATATCCCTAGAACACCCACTTTTCAGCTCTCCCTCACACCCTGCGCCTAAGACTCAAATGAGGAAAAGTCAACACACCCCTCTTTAAGGCACAGCTTCCTAAAACCAATAGTGATTCATCTGATATCTGCTTTACATTCCAGCTTTTTTTTTTTTTTTCATTCTAGGCTTTTGAGAAAGACTTTGAAGAGATTTTGTAGCTAAAAGAAAAAAAGTTAAGAAAAACAGTGGTAGGGGCGCCTGGGTGGCTCAGTGGGTTAAGCCTCTGCCTTCGGCTCAGGTCATGATCCCAGTGGTCCTGGAATCGAGCCCCGCGTCGGGCTCTCTGCTTGGCAGGGAGCCTGCTTCCTCCTCTCTCTCTCTCTGCCTGCCTCTCTGCCTACTTGTGATCTCTCTCTGTCCAATAAATAAATAAAATCTTAAAAAAAAAAAAAAAAAGAAAGAAAAGCAGTGGTAGAGCTGACAGTGCTCCATCTTAAGAATTCATGATAAATATAAACTGAATGAATTATTCAGTTCTTGAGGGCCAGGACTTTAAGAGTAATGGTATGTGTGTGTGTGTGTGTGTGTGGGGGGTCCAGAACAGAAAACTCTGTGAACCTGCAGACTAGCGCTTTGACCATTAGGCACCCCCACAGCGGAACTCACGGAGCAGCACGGGCAGGGTAAGATGACACACTTTGGCAAAGGTCTGGCGTTACCCACCTGGAGCTGATCCACTCGGACTCCCACCTTCTCATTTTCTGAGGACATCTTCTGGTTTTGTTCTTTCAGTCTGTGGAGGAGAAGAGGACTGCGTGAAGGATAGGCTGATTCCGGGTCAGATCCCCTGGGCCTTCAATGAGTGAAGGCTGCCTTGGCCCTAAGGCTGTGGAATTAGTTTAAAATCCTTTCTTTTTGGGGTGCCAGGGTAGCTCAGTGGGTTAAAGCCTCTGCCTTCGGCTCTGGTCATGATCTCAGGGTCCCGGGATCGAGCCCCGGGTTGGCCTCTCGGCTCGGCAGAGAGCCTGCTTCCCCCCCCCCCCCCCCGCCACCTGCCTCTCTGCCTACTTGTGATCTGACTGTCAAATAAATAAAATAAAATCTTTAAAAATAAAACAAAACACCAGCTTTAAAAAAAAAATCCAAATGGGGGGTTGGGAGAAGGGGGGTAGGGTTATGGACATTGGGGAGGGTATGTGCTTTTGGGTAAATTGGAAGGGGAGGTGAACCATGAGAGACTATGGACTCTGAAAAACAATCTGAGGGGTTTGAAGTGGCGGGGGGGTGGGAGGTTGGGGTACCAGGTGGTGGGTATTATAGAGGGCACAGCTTGCATGGAGCACTGGGTGTGGTGAAAAAATAATACTGTTTTTCTGAAAATAAATAAATTGGAAAAAAAAAAATCCATTCTTCTTCAGTCCTTTCTTGGCTTCCTGACCTCAAGCCACATGTACTGGACATTTCACATTAATACCTGAATTCAGGTTACTTTACCTTACCATTCGGATACTAATGCTCCAACCTAGAATCGCACCTATCACTGCCGTAACAGGAAGACTATCTAACGAGCTCTGGAGATCTCATCTGTGACACCCGGGAACACAGCAGATCCCCCCTCTGGGAATCACTCACTGGAGCAGCTCGGTCTCCCAGTGGTCCTTCTGCGCCTTCAGCTGCTGTTCCAGTTCCTTATTGGTGCCCTTTAGAGTTTCCAGCTCCTCCTGCAGATTGAGACATCAAAGGAACAGACCATTTCTAAGTCACTTTTTAGTACCGAGGCCAGCTGACATGTATTTATTGAGCATTTACTGCATGTCAGGCCCTTATTCAATGTCATGACACGACGGTGAATGAAATATCCAAGGAAAGGGGTTTCCATATTAAACTGTTCTTAATCTATTTTCTCCAAGCAATGCATTCACCTTAATTTCTCTTCCACTGGAGCTTGTATTTGTCCATTAACTCAGTAAACAAATATTTAACGAGCGCATATGAGGCACTGTTCCTGCACTACGGACACAGCAGCAAATGAAATAAAGTGGGTTTTCTCTTGGAAAGGTGCTGGCCAAGAAGTTCATGGATGCCGCATATGTAATTCAAGTTTAGGAGCCACATTTTAAAAAGCAAAAAGAGGGGTGCCTGGGTGGCTCAGTGGGGTAAGCCTCTGGCTTCAGCTCAGCTCATGGTCTCAGGGTCCTGGGATCGAGCCCCACATCGGGCTCTCTGCTCAGCAGGGAGCCTGCTTCCCCCTCTCTCTCTGCCTGCTTCTCTGCCTACTTGTGATCTCTCTGTTAAATAAATAAAACCTTTATGATCTCAGGGTCCTGGGATCGAGGCCCACGTCGGGCTCTCTGCTCAGCGGGGAGCCTGCTTCCTCCTCTCTCTCTGCCTGCCTCTCTGCCTGCTTGTGATCTCTGTCAAATAAATAAATAAAATCTTTAAAAAAAAAAAAAGTAAATATATGAAAATAAAAAGCAACAAGAAACAGCTACGCTTAATTTTACTAATAGTACATTTAACCCAATATATCTAAAATATTGTTTCAATATGTAAATAAGAGGGAAATATTTTAACTTTTTTCATAATACGTCTTCAAAATCCGATATACCCTTTATGTTTACGGTGCATCACAAAACGCCATGTTTCAAGTGTTCGAGAGCCACAGGCGGCTGGCAGCCCTGCCACTAGGCTATACATTTGCTTTTTTCCCCCAACTCCATTCTGCACCAAAGCCAGCCTCGTGCATCAATAACAACTCCCTGCTTTTAGCTCCAAGATTTATACATTTATCATCCTTTTAAAAAATAATTTAAAGAAATTGTAGGAATATGTACATAAAATTTCCCACCTTCATCAACTTTAAGCCCCTAGTTCAGCGGCATTAAGTACATGCACACTGTTGTACGACTGGTCCTATAACCACCCACAGAACTATTTTCATGTGTACAGCCAAAGCTCTGTCCTGTGAAAACACTGACTCCCTGTTCTCCCCACCCACCCCCTCTCCCGGCAACTACTACTCTACTTCCTGTGTCTGCGAAGCTGGCTACTCCAGGTACCTCCTGAGTGGGATCACATGCTATTTGTTTCCCTGTGTCTGACCCATTTTGCCCAGCTAATGTCCTTGGTGTTCATCCATTTAGTAGCATGTGTCAGAAATTCTTTCCTTTTTAAAGCTGAATAACAGTCCATTGTTATCTACATGCCAAACAACGTGTATCCTTCTATCTGTCACTGGACACCTGCCTCCTCCCTTTAGCTGTTGGGAAAGATGGTGTTATGAACATGCGTGTACTAGTCTCTCAGAAAACAAATATCAGCAATACTTTTATAGAAAGGGGAAACTGAAGTTCAGAGATGTTAAAAAATTTCCCCTGCTTCATCAGACATTAAGTGGGAGAACAAGTCTGTGTGACTCCAAAGACGGGGTTCTTAACCAGTGAATGGTCCTGGCTCTAAAACACATGCGTTTTCTTCCCCATTCTTGTTTTTAATTTTAATTCCTAAAAACATGGCTTTATTTATTTAAAAAAGAGTTTATTTATTTATTTGACAGACAGAGATCACAAGTAGGCAGAGAGGCAGGCAGAGAGTGAGAGGGAAGCAGGCTCCCCACTGAGCAGAGAACTGATGCGGGGCTCCACCCCAGGACCCATGACCTGAGCCAAAGGCAGAGGCTTTAACCCACTGAGCCACCCAGGTGCCCCAAAACATGGGTTTTAATATCAGAAAAGTCTGAGGTCAAATCCAAGCTCCTTTCAAAGTCATGAGCTGACTTTAACATTGGGCAAGTCACCTAAACTCTGAGCTGTTGGGTGGTTTTAAGGATTAAGTGAAGCGATCTGCTTAATTACAGTGCCTCGCTAACAGTACACATAGTAGGTACTAAATAAATACTGGCTTGTGTTATCATAACTAGTAGCAAATCGGCAGGAGAGCTAACTCGAGAAGCCAGACCCTTTGATTCCTTGGCTAGAACCTGGCAGGTGAGCTGTAGGGCTCGTGGCCAGATACTGGTTCTTGACAGACAGACTGTGAATTATACCTCTGCCACCTGTTATCTAACTGCCTGGAAGAGGCCAGATCTCTAGCCTGGACCTGTTACCCACACTTCTCAACCAGCCCAGGGCTGAGGATATCACACAAGGCATTTGTGTGACAGCAATGTATTAAAAAACAGTCTGTCTAGGAGACAAGAGAAGTGGGTCCCAGCCCAGTGTGATCACTAACCTGACCTCTTCCACTCTCCTTGGGGTCTCAGTTTGCTCACCTGTATATCAAGGGCTCTACAGATGGTGACTGCCAAGGTTTGCATGTTCTGGAACTTATAAGGTACGACCTCAGTGTAATTAGTTTATAGTCCCAAGAGAAGACTCTCTTCTTTAAAGCTCCTTGCATTATCAACTCTCAATTGCCACCTGTTAACTGGAAGGATGTTTCAAAAGAGAAGTAGCAAAGAGTCTGGATAACCTGCAGCCTTGCTTTTATACTCTCTACTCTCTCGAGGTCCACAGTCTAGCGAACCAAAGCGAAGAGATTACATTCTACATAGGAATAAGGAAGCAGCAGTCAGACTGCTTGGTTTGAATCCTGGCTCCATCACAGATTAGCCATATAAGGGATTATGTACCCTTCTAAGCCTCAGGTTACTCATCTGTAAAATCAGGGTAATAACAGTACCTAATCCAAAGTTTAAATAAAGTAATCCATATAAAAATTTTAACACGGTGCCTATTCAAAGATATTAGTATAGGGGAGTAAGATCACAAGCAAAAGAGGTGAGGCTGTATAAGAGACACCATCCAGTTCTGACCTCTGTGGTCCAGGTTCATGTTTTCTGTTTGTCTGTTTGTTTTCAGGTTCGTGTTTCACTAGCAGCCATACCTCCTTCTTGTGGAGCTCAGCCTGCATGTCTGAGTTCTGCTGCTGGAGGCCGACGCAGCTGTCCTTCAGCTCCTGGTTTTCTTTGCGGAGCTCCTTATTGTGCTGCTCAATTTCTTCCACTTCACCCTACGAAAGAGCATCCCATGAATTCATATTTGACCCTTTATAGCTTGATAAAATATTCAAGTCCCTCTAGTGGAACATTCCCATGGGCTGGGATGCTGAGGGTCTGGTGGATTCCCACTCATAACGGCGACATCTGTGTCCCCTGAATGGGAGCACCTGCTCAGTATGTAGGGTAGGGGATAATGGAGGCACGTCCATATAACTGCAACATTGAGCCTGTCATTACCAAGAAAGAAAGACAAACAAAATTAAGACCATAAAGAGTTAAAAGGTGGAATAACAGAAGAATGTAGATTCTTCTTGCAAACACTTACTACTGTTTGTCTCTCCTAATGGACTTAGCTCCTAGAGGCCAAGAGAGCCAAGTGATTTAATTGATTCTTCACTGCCTACCACAGTGCTGGACGGAAAGAGGGTGTCCTGTGAAATAACTGAGTAAGTAAATGGATCTAATACTCAGAGTAGGATGGGCTCTGTGTCAGAATGGAGATGGGGTGCCTGGGTGGCTCAGTTGGTTAAGCATCTGTCTTCAGACAGGGTCAAGATCTCAATCCCACATCGGGCTCTTTCCTCAGTGGGGAGTCTGCTTTTCCCCCTCCCTCATCCCCCACTTGTGTGCTCTCTGTTGAATAAATAAATGAAATCTTAAGAAAAAAAATAAAGACAGAACTGAAAGATACAAAGCATATTTGGTGCGTCCCTCCCCAAAGGAGCTTATAATTTACTGTGGTGGTAATATGTGCAGATGACCAAAATTAAGCAACTGGCAAAGTTAAGGAAATAACTGAATGCCAACTGAGTTACAGCAGCTTTTGAGAAAGGAGGAACCACTTATTGTTGTGATTCTTTTCAACATTCCTAAGTTATTCCTGAGTAGGTTTGAGTGGGTACTGTATGCATTTCTCCCCATAGTATCTATTAAGACATTTAATAAAGGCTTTATTGATCCCAATTCCACCCTATCCTGAAATTACTACTCTTACTGGCAGGAAGGATGGGGGTGAGATGTTCACAGACCTGAGTGGTAACAACCAGGATGTCCTCCTCATTTTCTGGACGAAACTGGAAAGGGATGCTTGCTCCCCGGACCACACCATCCTGATCCACATAGCAGAACTGGTAATACTCATCATCCTTGGGCAGGTAATAAGCTGAAAATACAACATGATTTTTAAACCAAAATAAGGTCCGTTAAGAAAACTAAAAATCTGCCAGTCGTTTATCTGCCCCAGAAAGCTTCAGCTCAAGGGAATTTGTCTTAGGGGCTGTCTTCAAACACCTTTGATCCAGGATTTTTCTCACCTTTGAACTGGACTTCCTGTTGTTTGGCTGATTCACTGTTTAGGTCAACGGGCAAAGTGACCCACATGAAGGTGTAATACTCACGGGTTGTCTTCCACCCCACCTGCAATGACAGAAGGCTCTCACTCAGCATCTGAAAGTGCTCGGGGGAAAACCCTTATTTGGGCGAGGTCTCTTTAAAAAGCACTTACTTTTCATTTGTTTATATTGAAAATACAACAGAATGAGTCCCTTATGATACAACTAGGAATTGGCACACATGTGCACACGTGTGCGTGCGCGCGCACTCACACCCACACACCCACACACACACACACCCCATTCAGAATACTTGGCTCAGAAGGAAATGAAAACTGACATGACACCCAGGATGAAGGTTCCAAAAATCCTGTCACCACTTCAGACAGAGAATGGTCAGTGACTGGGGAACACAGTGAAGAAAGTTCTGGGCTTGTGACTCTGATCCCACTACCTTCTCCCCAGTGTTCTTAGAACTTCTTAATCAGAAAGCCCTTCTGACCCGCTGTCTCTGTGGGTCAGTCCTCTCCTGTGTGCCAGCCAGTCTTGTCACCCACACTGACCTGGTTATACTCATGCATTTTTTAAAATGCTGGTTTTGAATCATGTGCATGCAGGAGTGGAGGGGCAAAAGGGTTTTTAAATTATGAGGTAGGTCCCAGGTAACAGTCCAGTCTACAGAATTTTCGTCAGTATTTTTCTTTCTTTTTTTAAAGATTTTATTTATTTATTTGAGAGGGAGACAGTGAAAGACATCATGAGAGGGGAGGAAGTCAGAGGGAGAAGCAGACTCTCCAAGGAGCAGGGAGCCTGATGCGGGACTCGATCCCAGGACTCTGGGATCATGACCTGAGCTGAAGGCAGTCGCTTAACCAACTGAGCCACCCAGGCGCCCCACATCAGTATTTTTCTTAATGCGAGCTTAATGAAGGCTTTTTGGTGGCAGATATTGACAACAATCTGGTGGTCACAGAGACTTCTTCTAGGTCTTGAATGCGGTAAGTCACGATATAAGGATACTATAAAATATGCCTCAGAGCAGAAAGCTGGCTAAGTGGAAAATACTCTCAGTAAATGTGAAGAGGGGTAAAAGATGGCTCAAGCCATATCTGGAAGATAAGGGCACACCAGAGACTAGAAAGGGAGCCACTGTGTCTTCGAGGGGAGAGCACTCAGCAAATGAGAAGCAAAATTGCATTTATTGCCATATTTTGACCCTGCCTGAGCTCAGTGGGAGGAACAAGAACTAAAAATAAATTCCATTTTTATATATGAAGGAATCAGTGCAGGGTTGAAAAGGCTACACTGAAAGCGCCTGAGAACATACCGGGGCATGTTTTAGTGTCTCATTAATACACACCCCATTGCTGTAAGCAGCTCACAGCCGCCGCGGCCTGTGGTGGTACAGGAAGCGGGAATTTTATGGAGTCTTCATTCACATCCTGGAGTTTCTTAATGCACTGTGACCAAAATATCATATGGGAAGGCCCAAGAATTACTGCAGTGTTGGAGCAGGGAAACAGCTTCTGGGCACCTGCAACTTCTGCCCTCGGTCCTTTCACCTGCGTGGTCCTGGGCCCGGCGGGCCTCTCGTGACACAACATGTCCCCTCTTGGAGCCCCTCGAAATATTTAAATGCCCAGGGGAAGGGGAACTGGAGCACAGGACTGTGCACTAAAGGCAGGAAAGGTAACTCCTACTTTAGGCTCTATCGTTGCTGGTAGCTTTTGCTGTATCGAGAAGACGAAGCACAGAGCACATTCAAAACCAGTTCACAAGCGCCTGCCTGGTACCAGGAAGGACCCGTGTTGGGACTGCTGAGGAGCTAAGGAATATGGTTGAGCCCGGCACTGCAAATGATTCAGCTGATGAAGCATGCGATTTTTTTTTTTTTTTAAATTAGAAAGAAAGAAAAAAATTTTTAAGTGCTCTCTACCCACAATGTGGGGCTTGAACTCATAACCCCGAGATCAAGGATTGTGCAGCTCTGCCGACCGAGCCAGTCAGGCACCCTGAGCGTGCGACTCTTGATCTCGGGGTTGTGAGTTTGAGCCCCATGTGTGGTGTGGAGTTTACTTAAAATAAAATTAAAAAGAGGGGCGCCTGGGTGGCTCCACTGGTTGAGTGTCCAACTGTTGATTTTGGCTCAGGTCATGGGACTGGGCCATGCACTGGGCTCCACACTCAACGTGTGGTCTGCTTGACATTCTCTCCCTCCCTCTGGCCCTTCCTCCCCCTGCTCTCTCTCTCTCTCTCTAAAATAAATAAAACCTTTAAAAAGAGAGAGAGAGACTGCACTATAAGAACACCAGGTGAGGGGCACCTGGGTGGCTTCGTTGTTGAGTGTCTGCCTTTGGCTCAGGTCTCAGGTCTTGGTCCCAGGATCCCAGGATTGAGCCCAACCAGGGTTGGGCTCCCTACTCAGCAGGAAGCCTGCTTCTCCCTCTCCCACTCCCCCTGCTTCTGCTTCCTCTCTTGCTGTGTCTCTGTCAAATAAATAAATAAAATCTTAAAAAAAAAAAAAAAAAAAAAAAAGCTCACACAGGTGAGCTTTCCAAGGGAGATACGGAAGATAACACTTTAAATCAGTTCTTAATTTTCCAATTTACCAGCTGTTCAGATGAATTCAGAAGAGGAAAAAAAAAGCAGAGGTTTAGGAAACAAACAAACTCATTTACCACTTACTCACTGGGAAAGTCACCACCTTGAGTATATCCATTTTGTTCATCTGTGCACGAGGTAACACCCCCCGTCTGAGGGTGTTGCTGGACCATGAGGCTCAGTGAGCACATACACGCACGTGCACACGTACACACACACACACACACAGAAAACCTCATCAAAGACACAGCGCATCATATGTTCTTAAAAATTTGTGTTACTAAGTTCTCTTAACACTTTCTTTCAGGCTTCTAGGTAGCTGTTCAGGTCAATAGCTTTACGGATAATGAACACAAGGGGACACTTTTTGTATTAATGGTTTTCTTTATGGAATCACTGCGCTATCTCTGAAATGCACAAAGCACTCCAAATACAGAGGCATTTTTCAAAAAAAATTTTTTAAGAATTTATTTATTTGACAGAGAGAGAGATCACAAGTAGGCAGAGAGGCAGGCAGAGAAGAGAGGCGGAAGCAGGCTCCCTGCTGAGCAGAGAGCCCGATGCAGGGCTGGATCTCAGGACCCTGGGATCATGACCTGAGCCGAAGGCAGAGGTCTGATCCACTGAGCCCCCAAGGCGCCCCTTAAAAATTATTTTAAACATTTGTTTTTATTTAATTAATTTATTTACTAAACAAATCTTTTATTTACTATTTTAGTGGGGAGGGTGGACTATTCCTGGAGGTACTGCAGTGCCAGGCCGACGTGTGGAGTGGATGGAGCAAGCTCCAACTCCCTACTCCAAAAATCCATTTAATGTATTGTCCTCAGATAGAGGACATATCAGATTTAAACTGATAAGAACAGATGCTACACTTGATCTTAGCCAAAAGGCTAAGAAGCAAATAAACATTTGTTTGTTTTTTAATCCTTTTTTTTTTTTTTAAGATTTTATTTATTTATTTGAAAGAAAGAGATCACAAGTAGGCAGAGAGGCAGGCAGAGGGAGAGGAAGGGAAGCAGGCTCCCTGCTGAGCAGAGAGCCCGATGTAGGGCTCTATCCCAGGACCCTGGAATCACAACCTGAGCCAAAGGAAGAGTCTTTAACCCACTGAACCACCCAGGTGCCCCTAAACATTTGTTTTTAAAAAGCATAAGATTTTCATCTGGTTTATGGTCAAGTCCTCACTGGAAATTGCTAAGTCCCTGGAAAATACAACCAGTCTAGACAAAACAGAATTATAATTGTTAGGGGGGGTCAGGATTACATTTCAAAGGCAAACAAGCAATTTTCAAATTGTCCTCTTTCTTAATTATCTCTATCTGCACTGTCCAGAATGATAGCCACTAGCCACATGAGGCCATTTAAATTTAAATTAATTAAATTTTAGTTAATTCACTAGGCACATTTTAAGTGCTCAACAGCCACAAATGGCTAGAGGCCATTGTACTGGACAGTGAAGGACAGCTCCGTTGCAGAAAGTTCTACTGGACAGTTTTGCTACATGTGGAGAAGAAAAAAAACCAAGAATCATCTTCCAAAATAGGAAACAGTCCAGTGTGTCAAGACATCCTTTAGTCTAACGAGTCCATATCCTGCATCTCAGGAGGTGTCCCTGATACTCGCCAGTGTGTCTCTGATTGTCTGCTCTCCTTGCCTCTAAACGCCAGCTTCCACGGTTCCGTTAGTTAGCTTAGAATTCCAAACAATTATGGAAAAGTAACTCTATGAAGGATGGAACGAGCATGAGCTCCTCCACAGTGCAGTCAAGAATGATGTCTGGTTTCAGGATGAACAACAAGGCAAACAATCACATGACATATGGAGATGTCAAAACAAAGGTCACTGATGTTGGAACTCAGCAGTGTAAATTACTTAAATTTGACCTTTATCTCCTGTCTCTAGATATAATAGGAAGATCTGTCATTATGGGTGTGTGTGTGTGTGTGTGTGTGTGTGTGTGACGTGAGAGATGGAGAGAGACACAGATAGGGGGAGAAAGGGAGGCAAAGAATAAGCTGACTATACTAAAACAAAGTACCATTTCTGTACTTGAACTGGCAGGGTGTTAGGCACCAGGAGAGGTCCCTGAGGGACCTCAGAAAATTTCTATCCATGGAAATCTTTACAAAGAAACAAGTCATACTTATTCAGGAACAAACTTCTTAGATGCAGCATGTCAAACCCGGTAATTTCTCAACCTCCTTTTTAGATATGTAATACTCATATTAAAACAAGTTAAACATTCTTCTAAGTAAGAAAGCAATGTTTAAGGTCACAGAAATTACATAAGGGGCCACTCATCCTAGTCAATTCACAGATGAGTATTTCAAAATAGGATAATTTTAAAACATTTACAATTGGTCTTTAAATTAAAATTAAAGTTAAATTAAAACTTGAGTCCCACAGCACATGTTGGTGTGTGAAGGTGGAAGTAGGGAAGTACCAGGGAATTGAGTTTAGGATTTTAAAATTGGACCAGGGATGCCTGGGTAGGTCAGTGGGTTAAGCGTCTGCCTTTGGCTTAGGTCATGATCCTGGAGTCCTGGGATCGAGTCCCATGTTGGACTCTCTGGTCAGCAGAGGCCTGCTTCTCCCTCCCCCTCTGCTGCTCCCCTTGTTTGTGTACTCTCTCTGTCAAATAAATAAATAAAATCTTAAAAAAAATTTTTTTAAATGGCCAGACCAGAAAAAAAGGCCGGGGGGGGGGAGCACCTGGGTGGCTCAGTCAATTAAGCATCTGACTTCGGCTCAGGTTATGATCTCAGTGAGGACCTAGGATCGAGCCCCGTGTCGGGCTCCTTGTTCAACAGGGACTCTGCTTGTCCCTGTGCAACACCCAAAACTCTCATTCTCTCTCTCAAATAAATAGATTTAAAAAAAAAAAGGCCAGACAGAAGAGGCAAAATGCTTATAACACACAGACAGTCACACAGTCAGGAATGAAGAGTCACCTCTAGTTCCCAGTCACTTGGTACTAAATTAACCACTTACTCGAAAGATGCCAATCCAATCCTTTCGGCGGGGAA
Organism: Neogale vison; assembly: GCF_020171115.1. Classification (NCBI taxonomy): domain Eukaryota; kingdom Metazoa; phylum Chordata; class Mammalia; order Carnivora; family Mustelidae; genus Neogale; species Neogale vison. The sequence continues at coordinate 46,682,952 of NC_058095.1, forward strand.
TGAAATGCTGGGTGAGCGTATAATAGCATGTGACATCCCCTCCAGGGACATAGAACTTCTCCACGCTATTAAAGATGACCTGAGAGAAATGACAATGATCCAGCAAGACAGCTGATGTGGGGGGATCTTCTACTGTCTCTTCCATGGTGGGCGTCCTGTTATGAGATACGGGATAGAATAAGGCTTAGAGTTGTCTGCAATGTTGGGAGATTTCTGGGCTCTCACCCAGGGAACATTCCATTCGAGGCGAGTCAGGAAAAGCAAAAGCCTGACAGGGATTGAGACCATACAACTTGCTTTCTGTTTCACTTCATAGCTTCCTATGCTAAAAGAACTTTCTAAGAATGTCTTTGATCTCCACCACAGGCCCCACCACCCTCTCATACCTCACATACCCTCTGCTCATGGCTGTTTGTGGCACTTCTTCTAATGCCTTAAATAAGCAAGGCAGCCTAGAGGAGGAAAAGAACCGGAGCTGGGAACAATAAGACCTAGAGTCTTGATTTTTTATCCCATCAAGTCCTGTGACTTCTGAAGATCAGTTGCTCTACATTTCGGCTTCTACCTTCAGTTCCATTCATCCTGTAACTATCGAGTCCTTGCACATGCATACTAAGGCACTCTGCTAGGAGCTGGGTTCTACCTTCAGTTCCATTCATCCTGTAACTATCGAGTCCTTGCACATGCATACTAAGGCACTCTGCTAGGAGCTGGGCATGGGTGCAGGAAGAAAGGGAGGGTTGAGAGATTATCTGATAAGCACGGGCATATCAAACAAGCACGGGCTCTGAAACCAGAATGGTGAGGTTCCAATTCCAGCCTCGCTACCTATAAACGCATGAGCTTGAGCAACTCACGTCATCAGCTGGGTTCTCTGCCTGCTGCCTCACCTGTAAGACGGGGCTATGAACACCTAGGTCATTTGGTTTTTCATGAACGTTAACTGAAATAATGTAAAGTCGGCAGGCCTTTAAATCACTACCTGCCATAGAGTCACACAAAGTAGAAACATGTAGAATGACAGAATAACGTACAAGCAGAGTCTACAAGAGGAAAGGGCTTGCCAGATGCTAGTGATTTTCTTAACATTGTGGGGTGTTTTGTTTGGTTTCCTGGCATAGTCTTCGCCCTGGAAGGGTCCTGATGCAATATGGCAGTTAGATGAGAAAACGAGTGACCAGCAAATGAATGCAATCAATACAAAGTACTCTGGGGTTCAAAAGAGGGAGAGATGCAACTGGCTAGGAAAATGAAGGAGAGCTTTGAGGGGTGAGAAGAGTCCCGGATAAGCCCTCAAGGAAGATGAGCCTTAGGATTTGGAGGTGAGGAAATTCCAGGTGAGTGAAATGGCATGCATAAAAGCAATGAGAGAGAGAGAGAGAGAGATGCTGCCCATGTTTGGAGGACAGCAAGCAAGTCGGATTCCTATTTGTAACACTGGGGATATAACCTGTATTTCACCTTTGCAGGTCACAGTACAGAGAGAATGTGATCAAGGATGGCAAACTATCAGGAAGGTAAAAACAATACAGAAAAGAAATAAAGTCTTTTGAATTGCTGAGATCTGACACTTCCTGCCTCTCAAAAGTCACATGTTCCATCTTCTAAATGCTCCCTGAGTCTAACATTTAGTGAGTCCAGGATCCTCAACCCAGGATTTCATGGGGAAATGGAAACAATATCGTGGCTGTTATACAGGGGCTGAAGGAGAGCTGCATACAGGGGACTACCACGTGATCCCTTACAAATTCGGCTGCTGGAACATGTTGGGAGATTGTATACAACTCAATTTAAAAAAAAAATTTTTTTTAAGATTTTATTTATTGGGACGCCTGGGTGGCTCAGTGGGTTAAGCCGCTGCCTTCGGCTCAGGTCATGATCTCAGGGTCCTGGGATCGAGTCCCGCATCGGACTCTCTGCTCAGCAGGGAGCCTGCTCCCTCTCTCTCTCTCTGCCTGCCTCTCCGTCTACTTGTGATTTCTGTCAAATAAATAAATAAAATCTTTAAAAAAAAAAGATTTTATTTATTTATTTGACAGACAGAGATCACAAGTAGGCAGAGAGGCAGGCAGAGAGAGAGGAAGGGAAGCAGGCTCCCTGTCGAGCAGAGAGCCCGATGCGGGGCTCGATCCCAGGACCCTGAGATCATGACCTGAGCCGAAGGCAGAGGCTTCAACCCACTGAGCCACCCAGACACCCTACAACTCAATTTTTAAAAAATAAGAACAACCAAAAACCACAGCCCTTCTAGTCCTGCCTAACCCTACTTATTTCCTGCTTTTATTTCGAACTATAAACAACCAGGCCTCCTCTTCCAATTCTCCTAGTAGTCAATTTTCTCATAGAGAAGGCAAGGGGATTTTTTGGTGGCACTGAACCATCTGTTCTTGGGACTGAGCTAAGGAACCAAGAAATGTATTAGCTTTCTGGTTTGTGACAATTTTGCCACATCCTTAACCTCAAACCTCAGATCAGTTTTTCCGAGGAAGGGGGTGGTCACATTCCAGTCGAGGTCAGAACTAGTTCCTCATATAAGCAGCTGCTTGTGTGATCTGTTGGATGCTAAGGGAGGGTAGGCAGAGTTCTCAGCTTGCAGACCCCTCGCTTTCCTAGGGGTCTCAAGTCTTCCTGAGGTCAGCATAGCCCTCTGTCCTCAGCACAGAGCAGTTTTCATCTGAGCTCATAAAATGACTTAATCTGTTGTCCGTGGATCATAAAGAACACTCAGGTAAGAGTGGCTTCAGGGCCTGTCTCTTAATTAACCTAAGTGCCCAACTCTCACTTCTTTTACTTCCTAACAGGATCACCCCTGGACACATGACATAATGCCTAGCCCATAGTAATTGCTGATTAACTATTCACAGAATAAGTGAAATGCATGGGATTCATCAAAAAGTGAAAGGAAGGGGCTTTGTAGGTAAACAATGGTGGGAATGACCATGGGGCTAATTCTTTTTTAAGCCCTGCTCTTCATTTGTGGGATACCCTTGGAGAAGCTGCTGTTTCTCAGCTTTCTCTTCTCTAAAATAGAGTGAAGAGGGACGCCTGGGTGGCTCAGTTGGTTAAGCAGCTGCCTTTGGCTCAGGTCATGATCCCAGCGTCCTGGGATCGAGTCCCACATCGGGCAGGGAGCCTGCTCCTCCCTCTGCCTCTGCCTGCCATTCTGTCTGCCTGTGCTCGCTCTCTCTCCCTCTCTCTCTCTGACAAATAAATAAAATCTTTAAAAAAATAAAATAAAATAAAAATAAAATAGAGTGAAGAGATGATAATCTCCAAGTGCTATGTCAATTCTTGGTATGGCTGGTTCAGCTGGCATAGCTGGTTCAAGTGGCACAGTGCCAAAAAAACAAAAGGCACAGATTTGATTTCCTTAAGGACCCATAAAATTCACACTCCATTACCCACCTTCTACACACTCAAACTCTGGCAAGCTGTTTTGCAAATGGATGTTACTCTGAAAGGCAAGACCAGCCAAGGGTATGAGGGCTCCGTATACCCTCTTTCCTACTAGAAAAACAATCAATCTATAAGCTCATGAACAGAACAATGAAGAAAGGACATGCATGTGTGCACACGCACACACGCACACGCACACACACACAGGCAGGCACAAAAGAGCTCATTTTCTGAGGCCTGAGTGTAGGTATAGCCAGTGGAAACTAGCTCTTTTCATTCATCTGAACACCTAATCATCTATCTGGAAAAGTCGACAGTCTTGGTTCCTTATTAGAAATGTAATATTCCGGGGCACCTGGGTGGCTCAGTGAGTTAAACCTCTGCCTTCGGCTCAGGTTGTGATCTCGGGGTCCTTGGGTCGAGGCACTCTGCTCAGTGGGGACCTGCTCCCCCCCCATCAAATAAATAAATAAAATCTTTAAAAATTTAAAAAAATTTTTTTTTAATTTATTTATTTGACAGAGAGAGATCACAAGTAGGCAGAGAGGCGGGCAGAGGGTGGGGGGGAAGCAGGCTTCCCGCTGGTCATGACCTGAGCTGAAGGCAGATGATTAACCCACTGAGCCACTCAGGTGCCCCTAAAAAAATTTTTTTAGAAAATAAAATTCCATGAAGTTTCCCATTTCAGAGATCTCATCACCTTCCTGGGATGACTCAGAGGGCACCTAGTGGCTCTCTAGGTATTTGGAATTCAATTGTTTTTGAAATAGGAAACTCTCTTCTACCGAGACTGGGGAAGGGGTTGAGGAGTTGGAGTGGAGAGCAGCCATGGCTTTGCTTCTCTGCTTCTTTTTTTTTTTTTTTTAAAGATTTTATTTATTTATTTGACAGAGAGAGATCACAAGTAGGCAGAGAGAGAGAGAGAGGAGGAAGCAGGCTCCCTGCTGAGCAGAGAGCCCGATGCGGGACTCGATACCCGGACCCTGAGATCATGACCTGAGCTGAAGGCAGTGGCTTTAACCCACTGAGCCACCCAGGCGCCCTGCTTCTCTGCTTCTTACCAAAGCTGAGGACAGAAAAGGCCACAGGGTGAAAGGCCATGAGCATAACCAAGCTAATCTGAACTGGGTCAGTGAGGAGTTACCACATTTAACTTTTCCTGGAAGGAAGGGATCTACTCTAATTTTTAAGGTCAGTGACCCTTAAAACCCTTTCCTCCCTCCCAGTATCAGATTCCTTGGGGGAAATAGGTTCTGACAATGGCTGGGGAAATCACCTTGCTATCGAAACAGTCCAGAAAGGACCATTTGTGGAGGGGACAGAGAGGATATGGAAGAAAAAGCAGAATGACTTAAGAATCAACTTCCCCTTCTTCTTCTTTTTTTAAATTATTTTTTTTAAAGATTTTATTTATTTGACGGAGATCACAAGTAGGCACAGAGGCAGGCAGAGAGAGAGAGAGAGAGAGAGAGAGGGAGGGAGGTGTGGGGAGGGAAGCAGGCCTCCTGCTGAGCAGAGAGCCTGATGCAGGACTTGAGCCAAGGACCCTGATTATGGCCTGAACCGAAGGCAGAGGCTTAACCCTCTGAGTCATCCAGGTGCCCCTCAACTTCCCCTTCTTTAACTGCTCCTTCCACTATAGAACCTGTCTGCCAACCATCTGTAGTTCTGACCATATCCATGGAGGGAAATGAAAAGAAGTAGGAAAAGAGCAAAAGTTAAATTTAGAAGCCTGGAGAGCTGTGGAGTCATAAAAAAGCAGGGGGATGAATTAGGCCCCCTGGAAATCATGGGATGGTATTCAACCTAATTCCCTCCTCCTACTCTCATGCCCAAGACTAGCCAGCCACATGAGGAGTGAGCAGGGAAAACAAACGGGGATGTCCAAAAGCCAGCTACTGAGTAGGGGAAAATAATGCAGAGAGTCTATGGACTGTCAGAAGCACTTTACTCGGACTCTGATTTTTTTTTTCCAGCTCAGTTTCCAAACGGATTAGGGTCCTCAGAGGATGTATGCAATAACAGGCAACATGTTTTAAAATGAGTCCCCTGAACCGGCTTCTGGCTTCTATGAAAACCTGACACATTTTCATCTAATGAGCTTTTCAAGCCTAATATACTAGTCCCAGGACTGTTCCATGAGGGCAGACATTCTCTTACATTCTTCTGATGAAAAGGAACAGCTAATTCAGCCTCTGCTCTGAGCCAATCTGTAAAATACACTAATACGCTTTTTAGCAGAAAATTTTTTAAAATATTATAAACCTTCCTGGTTCAGGTTCTAACAATGCAAATACGCAACCAAGTCAATTCACCAATTTTCCTAAAGTTTATCCCCTTGTGTGCTGAACCACGAAGAGGAAATAATCTTATTTAAAAATAACTGATTCTGGGGTGCCTGGGTGGCTCAGTGGGTTCAGCCTCTGCCTTTGGCTCAGGTCATGATCTCAGGGTCCTGGATTGAGTCCTGCATCAGGCTCTCTGCTCAGCAGGGAGCCTGCTCCCCACGCCCCCCACCTCTCTCTCTCTCTTTTTCTCTCTCTGCCTGCCTCTGTAGCTACTTGTGATCTCTGTCAAATAAATAAGTAAAATCTTTAAAAAAAAAAAACAAAACAAAACAACACTGAAGTTCTACCGTAGAGTATGCTCAACATTTTTACCTTAGCCTTTTATGCCCATGGGCACATGTTTTAGAGAAATCAAAGACTATCAGTAGTTTATCCGGATTAGTTCACAGAAGGAAACCGAAAGTTCCCACAGCCAAGAAAGAAATGCAAATCAATTCTTCATCTGGGATCAGTAAAAACAAAAGATAAGCAAAAAAATCCAAACCGCATTTCATTTAATTCCTTCATCCTGCTGATTTAACTTTCTAAACTAGTAGCCATTAGCAAAACGGATGAACTGATCTGAATCTCACTCCTCCCGGGCCCTGGAAGAGATGCTTGCTCAAAACCACCCTCAGAGAACCTGGACAGTAGCTCCTAAGGCCCTGAGCAAAAGCAAAGACTCACCATCCCTTGTCTTTAAATTCTTGAGCTATTTGTTTTTTTGTTTTTTTTTAAGATTTTTATTTATTTATTTGACGGAGAGAGATCACAAGTAGGCAGAGAGGCAGGCAGAGAGAGAGGGTGGTGCAGGCTCCCCACTGAGCAGAGCACCCTACATGGGGCTCGATCCCAGGACCCTGAGATCATGACCTGAGCCAAAGGCAGAGGCTTAACCCACTGAGCCACCCAGGCGCCCCTTGAGCTACTTGTTCTAAACCCAAATTTCCAAGTTCGTTTTAGTTCTTTACCTAGTATCTTTCAGAGTGCCTTAGAGAATGCGTATACCTCCAGGAGACCACAACTGTTGGGACTGGTTGCCCCCGCTTGTTTGACATCCCACGCCAGCAGTACCAGCAGGAGGAGAGAAGGAAAGAAAAACAGTCATGGGGTATGAGATGCGGGCAATCAGAAGAAACTGTGTGAAAGCCTCAACGCTGTGTTCTAATCCTCTCTTTAACTTAACTGAGATGGTACACTTTTTCCTTGAAAAGGGGTGACAGGGCTAACCGCTGAAGTCACATGGGTGGTGACGGGTTTAAAGTGCTGTGGAAAGGGAACCAGGCTGGGAGCCAAGGGACCTGGGTTCCTGTCTTAGGTCTGCCACTAACTAGCTTTGACGTCTTGGCTAAGTCGCACAACCTCCTTTTAGGCCTCAGTCCCCTCATCAGTAAAACGCACGGATCAGGCTAGAAAACCTCCAAGAAACTTTCCAGCTACAATGATGATCCTAAGTGAAAGAAAAAGAAAGTGAAAGAGGTTGTTTTAACAGTCTTTCCTTTCATCTAAGGAAATAAGGAACCACGGCATTGTATCAACAAGCACAAAGTGTTTCAAGAGCCCTAGAGGTACTATCTGACTTGAAAGATGATACCTATTAGGGCTATGTAACTCTCACCACCTTTCTTGGGGTCCTTTCCACTCCACAGCTGTCATACCTACTAAAAGGTAGAGTTTCAGGTAGCGGCCCTTTGGAAATATTTGTGACAGTGAGGCACCTGGATACTCCCTAATCATGTACTCCATATATAATCTACAAAGACATTGAAAGTCCTCGGTTTTTGATGGTTTTTGCAACCAGGTAAGTAAGTTATAATACACAGCATCTGTATTATTCTACTCAGCACCAGCGAAGACCACTTGTTGGCTTGCATCGGGAGCGAAGAATCCAAGTGATAGAAAAAAGTTAACATGCCCGGAAGGCGCTGAAATCTTAATGGGGGAACGTTAGCCCCCAAACTGGGCTCATGGTAGCGGTGGGGAGGGGCTTCCGGAGATCAGCGGTAAAGCAGCAGGTCATTACTCTCCAGTTGCTCTTTGTTCTGCCTAGAATATCTCCGATTAGAGAAGGCCTCCTCTTAAGGAAAGGGACCTTAGCGATCAGGGAATAGACAGGGAAACTGAGGCCCAAAGAGAAGGGAACTTGCCTAGCGTGTAACTCGGCCTCGTAGCAAACAGCGATGTTGAAGCCTTCAAGGACAGGGATTAAGTAACTACCCAGACCTCGGCCCGCGGGGGGAGGGAAGCGTTGACGGCGTGACGTCAGGACCCCCGACCCCCGTCAGAGCGGTCCCTTCTGCTCAGGGAGCCTGCCACTCGGCCACAAGCACTGAAATTCTGCCCTCCTCCGGAGAAAACTGGCCCTCGACCCTCCAAGGCCGCGGAAGGGGCTCCAGGGGCCCCATGACGCCACACACACACTGTTACCCTGTAAGGATGAAAGGAAGTGAAAACCGAAACCAGCCGCACCACTGCCTGCCCAAGGTCCTTTCTGAAGAGTGGAAATCTTAATTTGGAGAACCCGAAGGCCCAACTGCCCCTAATTGCCCTCCTTCACTCCAGGGACTCACCGGGGGTAGCAGCCGGCGTCGGCGCAACAGCAACAGGGCAGAGCAAGGCACAGGGGCGGGGCTAAAAGCCCAGGGGAGAGCCGATCCCATCTGGTCCCGCCCACTACGTCACAACGGCTACCAAGCCCCGCCCCTGAAGCGGCGCTTGCTGGGATTTGTAGTGCTCAGGTGACTGGGCCCCAGGGGTGCTCCGTTGCACTCTGTGGTTTTCGCTCATCCGGAAGAGTTCCCCAAGGAGCCTATTTCTTCCCCTAGAATGAGCCGTTTACTTACCTTGAAAAAAAAACCCAAAAAACAGAAGTTTATTTCTTTCAGTCCTGAACAAAAAAGGGCCATCTGGAGGTCTTCTTCATTGTTCTCCTGCCTCTACATAGCACTTCACTAAGAGCCCTACAGATGAGACCCTCTTTGGCATTTAGTCATACTTCCGCCTGCTCCTAAAGGAGACCCAGAAATATCCCTGGATGCCCCTGTTTCTGTGTTTCATCTTTCCCTTCCTATAAAGAAATTATTTTTTAGCATTAATTCTGCCAAGGTAGTGTTCTTAAATACAATAAGAATAAAGTCATTAGAGGGAATTCCTTATCCTTGATAAGTGATCAATCCCTGGCCTGTCTTCAGCAAGTATCCTGTTAAGTCGGTTCAGCAGGAATCCCCCTCCCCCACCCTTGATGTCTTTTCTTAGTAATTTTCCACCCACTTGTCCTTATTGTATTTGGAGTGGAGCGCAATCTTTATCTATTGTAATGTTCCTATGGCAATACTCCTAGATAAAGCCTTTCTTGGTGGTTTAACAAGTGTCAGAGTAATTACTTCTTTAACACCGCAATTGCTATCTATGGGTGGTTAGAAGTGCCTCTTCTCCAAGGTGTAGTATCCTTCTAAGTCTGGAAAGAAACTTTCCATGCCATCTAACTGGGGAATTTATGCCCCTGAAGACACTTTACATTTCAGGCAGAAGAATAAGCATTCCTTATACTGCCTTAGCACAAAATCGGTGGCATTCAATTGAGAAGAATGGATGGCAGAAAATAGTAAGCCAGCAAACTTTTACTCGGGGTTCTGTTGAAAGTTCAAATCACCTTCTGTGTCACCAAAATTATGCTCTTCCATTTTAAACTCTGTCTACAGGGATAAGTGTCTTCAGTATCCTGGATATATCTCCTTTAATTTTACTTACTGGCTTTTTAAAAAGCCCTTATTATTGACATCTCCTACACCCACACACCTTACCATCCATATTAATACAACTATTTCATGGAACTTTTTTGCCTGGATGTTAAAAATGCAAATGAATCCACTGTGCATTTTAGATGAACCACCAATTAAAAAAAAAAAAGATTTTATTTGGGGTGCCTGGGTGGCTCAGTTGTTAAGCGTCTGGCTTCAGCTCAGGTCATGATCTCAGGGTCCTGGGATTGACCCCATGTTGGGCTCCCTCCTCCGCGGAAAGCCTGCCTCTCCCTCTCCTACTCTCCCTGCTTGTGTTCCCTCTCTTGCTATGTCTCTCTGTCAAATAAATCTTAAAAAAAAAAAAAAAATTTACTTAGTTGACAGAGAGAGAGCAACAGAGGGAACACAAACACAGGGGAGATGGAAAGGGAGAAGCAGATGTGAGACTGGATCCCAGGACCCTGGGATCACCCAGAGCCACCAATTCTTCAATAGAAAGCATCACATGATGATAGCTCTATACTTTTCAAGACTCTTAGAACCCCCGGCCTCAAAATCCTTGTTTGGCTGTGCCCACCAATCCCAAGCTGTTATATCATGACTCTTACCCTATCCTAGTCAACTTTTGCCTCTACCCTCACATTGAAAGATCCACCCCCTTCCCCAAACCAAACTTCAAAGTCTCAATAAATACCACTATTTTGTCCTTCTGCCCCGAGCTGGTACTACAACTTTGCCAAGATGGTGTATTCCTCACTAAGGTAAGAATAATCTTAGGTTTGTCTTTTTAAGAAAGATTTATTTTTTTTTTTGCCAAAGACAAGGGAAGCAAGGGCAAATATGAACTACTGGGATTTCATCAAGATCAAAACTTTTTGCACAACAAAGGAAACAGTCAACAAAACCAACAGACAACTGACAGAATGGGAGAAGATATTTGCAAGTGACATATCAGATAAAGGACTAGTATCCAAAGTCTATAAAGAACTTATCAAACTCAACACCCAAAGAACAAATAATCCAATCAAGAAGCGGGCAGAGGACAAGGACAGACATTTCTGCAAAGAAGACATCTAGATGGCCAATAGACAAATGAAAAAGTGCTCCACATCACTCGGCATCAGGGAAATACAAATCAAAACCACAATGAGATACCACATCATGCTAGTCAGAAGAGCTAAAATTAACAAGTTAGGAAACAACTGATGCGGGTGAGGATGCGGAGAAAGGGGAACCCTCCTACACTGTTGGTGGGAATGCAAGCTGGTGCAGCGTCTCTGGAGAACAGTATGGAGGTTCCTGAAAAAGTTGAAAATAGAGCTACCTTATGACCCGGCAATTGCACTACTACTGGGTATTTACCCTAAAGATACAAATGTAGTGATCCGAAGGGGCAAGTGTCCTCAAATGTTTATGGCAGCAATGTCTACAATGGCCAAACTATGGAAAGAGCCAAGATGTCCAACAACAGATGAATGGGTAAAGAAGATGTGGTATATATATATATATATATAATGCATATCAAAAGAAATGAAATCTTGCCATTTGCAACGATGTAGATGGAACTAGAGGGTATTATGCTGAGCAAAATAAGTCAGTCAGAGAAAGACAATTATCATATGATCTCCCTGATATGAGGAATTTGAGAGGCAACATGGGGGGAGTTGGGGGGGCTAGGGAAGGAAAAAATGAAACAAGATGGGATTGGGAGGGAGACAAATCATAAGAGACTCTTTTTTTGTTGTTGTTAAGATTTTATTTATTTGAGAGAGAGAGAGTGAGAGAGAGCATGAGCCAGGAGAAGGTCAGAGGGAAACACAGACTCCCCGTGGAGCTGGGAGTCCAATGCAGGACTTGATCCTGGGACGCTGGGATAATGACTTGAGCTGAAGGCAGTTGCTTAACCAGCTGAGCCAGCCAGGTGCCCCATAAGAAACTCTTAATCTCATAAAACAAACTGAGGGTTGCTGGGGGCTGGGGGGATAGGGAGAGGGTGATTGGGTTATGGACGTTGGGGAAGATATGTGCTATGGTGAATGCTGTGAAGTGTGTAAGTCTGACAATTCACAGACCTGTACCCCTGAGGATAATAATACCTTATATGTTAATTAACAACAACAAAAAAGATTTATTTTTTCAAGGAGGGGAGGGGCAGAGGGAGAGAGAGAATCCTGAAGCAGACTCCCCCCTGAGCGTGGAGCCCAACAGAGGGCTGGATCCCAGGACCCTCAGATCATGACCTGAGCCAAAATCAAGAGTCAGGTGCTCAGCCAACTGAGCCACCCAGGCGTCCCTCAGTTTTGTCTTATCAGTAGGTTGTTTTGGTGATACTTTGGGAAGCTAAATTTGATAGCATAGAATTAAAAAATTAGTCTGATTTATTTCTGATAGGAGTGTCAAGGGAGGGCTACAAGTACAACCATTTAGAACTGGATAGTGAAGGAATGGGAATTGATATCACACCTACAGGGAAAATCCTCCATTTCTATCTTCAAGTGTTAGGAATGGAGACAAACAAAGACTGGGGCTGGGAGTAGTTATTCTGTGCCTGAAACAGTGGGTTTTCTCATTTACTCCTTATAAGGAAGCCCTTTTATTATCCCCATTTCACAGATGAGCCAATTGAGGCTTGGAGATGTACAGTTACTTGCATGGGCTCACCTGGCTAGTGTTATCAGAAGGCTCTGTACCAAGCATTCTGATTCCAGCAACTTTGGTCCTAATCGTGACACTCACTAGACTCTTTGGTACCAGAGTTCAGTAATCCATAAGGGAAGACCAGGGCATAAATGAGTATGATACCACATGACAGTGGCTTTAGAAGAGGGATTACACAGTGTTAAGGTAGCATGGCATTAATTTTAAAGCTTCAAAAAAAGGTGTTAGAGAAAAAATTATTCTGAAGCCTATTAAAACAGTAAGGAAAATTTTATTTGGGATGACTGCAATAAGAACATTACAAAAGGGGAGAGAGACTGTGCTTAGTTCCCCCCAAAATGAGGACGAGTGGGGATTTACAGCTATCAGGGAGGATGAGGGAGTCAATGGACGGAAAATTACAAGAAGAGACTTCAAGAATGGGGGATTCTGAGACGCCTGGGTGGCTCAGTTGGTTAAGCATCTGCTTTCAGCTCAGGTCATGATCCCAGAGTCCTGGGACTGAGTCCTGCATCGGGCTCCTTGCTTGGCAGGGAGCCTGCTTCTTCCTCTGCCTGCTGCTCCCTCTGCCTGTGCTCTCTCTCTCTCTCTCTCCCTCTGACAATAAAATATTTTTTTCCTTCAGAAGGCTCTTTTTTTTTTTTTTTTTTTTAGATTTTATTTATTTATTTGAGAGAGAGGGAGTGTGAGAGGGGAGAGGTTAGAGAGAGAACAGACTCCCCGACGAGCAGGGAGCCTGATGTGGGACTTGATCCTGGGACTCCAGGATCATGACCTGAGCTGAAGGCAGTTGCTTAACCAACTGAGCCACCCAGGCACCCCAAATAAATAAAATCTTTAAAAAAAAAAAAAGTGGCAGGGGGATGGGAGGTTGGGGTACCAGGTGGTGGGTATTATAGAGGGCACGGCTTGCATGGAGCACTGGGTGTGGTGAAAAAATAATGAATACTGTTTTTCTGAAAATAAATAAATTGGAAAAAAAAAAGATGGGAGATTCTTCCTGAACTGGTTTAATAGGATTCTTGCTGACGGCAGACTAAGGATCGATCAAATTTCAAGAATAAGGATTCTTGGGGCGCCTGGGTAGCTCAGTGGTTAAGCGTCTGCCTTCAGCTCAGGTTGCGATCCTGGGGTCCTGGGATGGAGCCCCACATCCAGCTCCCTGCTGCTTGGGAAGCTTGCTTCTCCCTCTCCCACTCTCCCTGCTTGTGTTCCTTCTCTCGTTGTGTCTCTCTGTCAAATAAGTAAATAAAATCATAAATAAATAAATAAATAAATAAATAAGGATTCTCTCTAAGCTGATTTTTGCTGAAATTGGACTTGAAAGAGGATTTCAACTACCTCCATTTTGACCTCAGTCTGTACTTTCTAATTAAGTTCTTTCCCACCTATCTCTTAACTCAGGCAAAAGGCCCTGCAGGCAAAGCATCCCGCTACGGGAACTGAAACTACCCCACCCCTCTCCAAGCTACAAGGACCGCCCAGAGCCAGCAGGACCCAACAGGACTAACCCCCAAGACAATGATCGACCTGACCTTTACTGCCCACCTGTTTGTACCACCACCCTTTGTCTCACATTTTCCCTATCTAAACCTCTAACTATTTTCAGGACTTTGGAGACGGTCCTTGAGACTGTCCACTGACTTCCTCATGTTGGCCTCCCTGAAATAAATTTCTTTCTTGTTTCTCCATGACTTGTCTCTCTGCCTTTGGATTTTGTCAGTGGTGAGTGGAAGCACCTGGTCTGTTTGGGGATCCCAGAACCCAGGGCCCTTGCACCCCTGGACCCCAGCTGCAGACTTGGCAAAGACAGACACAAAAGCCCAAGGTTGAGGCCTCATCCAGAAGAAGGCTCAGAGAAGCCTAAGTGACTAAAGTTTGGTCAAAGAGAGAGTCTTTATCAAAGGAGACCTTTGATTTACTTGAATAACAAGCTTGACCACAGAAAAAGGGATGGGAACAAAATTTGACATGGAGGGAATAGTTATCTACAGCAGTGTTGTCCAGTAGAATTCTCTGCGGTGACGGAAATGCTCCTTACCTACACTATCTGATCTGGTAACCACTAACCACATGTGGCTACCGAGTGCTTGAAATGTGGCTATTGCAACTGGGAACTGGGTTTTTTATGGAGTTTAAATTTATTTTACGGGAGAAAATCAGATTTAATAGGATATGTATGTACGTATGGGGAAGCCAAACAGACGTGGAAATTCTCTATTCAACTGAAATTCATTCATGTACTTGTTTATTTATTTTCAAAGATCTTATTCATTTTTTTGATAGAAAGAGAGACTCAGCGAGAGAGGGAACACAAGCAGAGGGAGTGGGAGAGGGAGAAGCAGGCTTCTACCAGAGCAGGGAGCCCGAGGCAGGGCTCAATCCCAAGTCCCTGGGATCATGACCTGAGCTGAAGGCAGACACTTAACGATTGAGCCACCTAGGTGCCCCAGAAATTTATTTTTTAAAAAGATTTTATTTATTTATTTGAGAGAGAGAGAGAGTGCACGAGGAGGGAGAGAGACAGGAGAGGGAGGGGGGAGAGAATCCCAAGCAGAGTTCTGCCTGTTCTCGAGCCCTACTCAGACTCAATCTCATGACGCTGTGATCATAACCTGAGCCCCATTCAAGAGTCCGATGCTTAACCGACTGAGCCACCGAGGCGCTCCTGAAACTGCAGTTTAAACAGACATACATGATCACTGTCCTTGCTGGTGCGTATCTGGAGCATCTGGGTGACAGGCGAGTGGACTATGGGGAGAAGAGGCAGGCAGCCTACAAGGTGTCCACGCAGCAGTAGTAGCTGCTTACTTTCACCTCTGCCCTCAGCTCCAGCCCTGCCCGGCTCTACCCAGTGGCAATGACTCTGGCCTTTGGACTCTCAACTCCATGAATAGAGAGGGTGAGGGAGGAATGTTATCACGGAAGCTTGCTGTCTCTGTAACCCACCTAGAACTCTAACTGGAGGCCTTACAGAGTACAGAGAGTTTCTATGCCTGGATTTGAGAAAGAGGAGGACTGAACAATCATTGGAAAGAAGGAGACTACTAACTAGGTTAGGATGCTGTTGGGTTTTCTCCATGTGCAGGTCAGCTATGGTGTTTTATCACCTTCTGGAGAAACAGGAGCCGGTATGCCTCACCTTAATCCTGTGTCTAGAATGTGTGGGCAAACTAAGTCACCTGTTACACACTTCAGGGAATGTTAATATTTAAAGGTGCTTTGCAGGGCACCTGAGCGGCTCAGTGGGTTAAGTCTCTGCCTTCAGCTTAGGTCATGATCTCAGGGTCCTGGGATTGAACCCTGAACCCACACTCCCCCCCATCCTCTGCTCAGCAGGAAGCCAGCTTCCCCCTTCTCTCTGCCTGCCTCTCTGCCTACTTGTGATCTCTCTCTGTGACAAATAAATAAATACGATCTTAAAAAAAAAAAAGGTGTTTTGCAGGGGTCCCTGTAAGAACTTGGGAGGGCTATCTGTTTTAAAACACAATGTTAAATAAACTAAAAAGGAGAAAGAGAGAGATTTCTTCATCCCACCCATACTTTCAAAACTGCTGTCTGTAGAGAAAAACCTCTCTGTTGGACCCCCTCCCTTGGTTAGCTGATTTGAATTGATTCTATAAGAATTATTTTACAACTCTGTAAATTGTAGGTAACTGATAGGCAAGGAATTCCTGTCTGGTTTGACTGTTTTCCCTCCTTCCCTTGGGGGGGTGGGGGGGCAATTTTTGCATCCATTTACAATTTCTTTCAATATTCCTTTTGCCAGGCAAATTCTGCTGCTTTTTTTGAACCGTTGGTTCCCTCACTGACTGAGTTACATAAAATCTTTAACACGTGCACATTTTTTAAATTAAAGATTTTATTTATTTGAGAGAGAGAGACAGCAAGAGTGGGGGGAGGGACAGAGGGAGAGGAAGAAGCGATGTGGGGCTCCACCCTGGGATCATGACCTGAGCCCAGGGCAGATGCTTAATGACTGAGCCACCCAGGTGCCCCAACAATAAACGATTTTACCATAATTTACTTCACCATTCTCTAACCATTGAATATTTAAGTTCTTCATTAAATAATTTTTTTTAAAAGATTTTATTTATTATTTGGCAGAGAGAGATTACAAGTAGGCAGAGAGGCAGGCAGAGAGAGAGAGAGGAGGAAGCAGGCTCCCTGCTGAGCAGAGAGCCCGATGCGGGACTCGATCCCAGGACCCTGAGATCATGACCTGAGCCGAAGGCAGCGGCTTAACCCACTGAGCCACCCAGGTGCCCCATCATTAAATAATTTTTTGAAGAGCAAAGATTCTATGTGAATTTAACTGCCTGTAAGTCTGGATTAGACTAGATACTATTTTTTTTACGTATAAAATGATACCACTGGGCAAGAAAGAGGACTTCATACTATATACTCACTTCATGCACACACGTATTGTTGGACCCACCAAAAATAAATGTTCACAGGAAATGGATGCTCCAAGCTCTTTGAAGAAAAATAAAAAGGCAAGTGTGACCGCAGGGGTTCCTTCGGCTACATGTGGTACACACATTAGTGCGTGTGTCTGTGTGGTTTCCAAGGTGCCCGGCAAAATGCTTTGCACACAGGAAGTACTCAAGAAACGCACCTTCGACTTCACATGCAAAAGGACACTTTTCTATAGAACTTGCTTCTAAGAGCCATCCACACCAGGAAGAGGATGGGCTGAAAACAACCATGAACAGCTCATTTCAGGGAGAGTGGTTTCCCCCAGAAGGAAAAGGGGAAGATGACAAAGGACAAGATAAAGGCAGAAGCCCAGAAGTTCCATTGCTCGAGGGCAAGCAGCCCCATTCCCTGGGGCTCTGTCAGCCCCATCAGCTACACAGCAACGTGCGAGTGCTGGGCAGTAGTCTCTGTTTCTGTTTCACCAGTAACGGGTAGTAAGATTGTGTGAAGGAGGGAGTAGTGGGTTCTAAGAACTCACTGCAAGGCCTTGGTCGAGCCACTACATTTTTCTGGGCCTTGATTTCCTTTTCTAAATAGAATTCAAGGGAAATACTTGGTTTTTAAGAGCGTTTCTGATTTAACAGGAATTCTGATTCTGTGATTGTACACACTTCCAGAACATGCCCTCATACCTTGCAGAGACCTAAAGCAAAGAAACAAAAACAAGACAACAAGACAACAACGAAACCCCAAAACTGGGGTATGGGGGGAAAAAAGATTTTCTAAGAATATTTGTCTCATTTCCACTCCCTATTCCATTCCGGGTACATATACCAAGACTTTCTTTGGCACAGACAGGAGCAGGACGCTCTTTGATTTCCCCGTTAACACCTTAGAAGGAAATTGCCTGGGTGGCTCAGTGGGTTAAAGCCTCTGCCTTTGGCTCAGGTCATGATCCCAGATTCCTGGAATGGAGCCCCACATCGGGCTCTCTGCTCCGAGGGGAGCCTGCTTTCTCCTCTCCCTCTGCCTGCCTCTCTGCCTACTTGTGATCTCTGTCAAATAAATAAATAGAATAATAAAAAACAAAACAAAACACCTTAGAGGAAGAGTCCTAAGCTGAGAAAAAAGAGTGTGTGTGTCAACTGTAAAGCAAACAACATTCCGAGGATTTTGTTATTGTCTTGTTAGTTAGTCAGGTAGGTGTCTTAGGAACAAACAGCGAAAACAAGTTTCATACCTCTATGTCCTGCTGTCTCCCTTGTACACTCTGGCCTCTTGAGCTCAGGGGAGGGGACACAGTCCCAATTTTCTGACTCCTGGAAGGGAGACTCCAACATACTCCTTCAAACTTTCACACCCAGGCCCAGAAAAACCCTGGGTGTTTGCCTAGGGGATTGTCTCCCCCCCCCCTTTTAAGATTTATTATTTATTTGTGGAATGAAGGGGAGGGGCAGAGGGAGAGAGACTCTCAGGCAGACTTCCTGCTGAGCACTGAGCCCCACACGGTGTTCAACCTCAGGACCCCACCCCCACCCCAGCCCCCCGATCATGACCTGAGTGGAAATCAAGAGTCAGATGCTAACTGACCTAACCCCCCAGGTGCTCCGGATCTCAGGGAATTTTCTGTTTTGGGTTTGCCTGGCACAAATCACTGATGCTTTCTGATTTCCTGGCTGTCACTCTGGCCCTGGAGGGGATGCCTGACAGGGTTGAAGCCGGCTTTGCTCTCCAGTGAGGGCAGGTGTACGGTTCATCCCATGTTTGTTCCCGTCATCACCCCTGAAAGGACAGGGGTGCCAGCCTCTGGCCTATTAACTCCCGCTGCCGCCAACCCTCTCATAAATAACCAGTTGTCAGGGATTTTAATGGAAACCCTCTGGAAGCTGTAAATCTTTGCGGCTCCGTCCAGCATCCTTTCCCTCATTTCCATCACAATATCGCTCCAGAGGGACCCGAGACCAAAGCTGGAGCTTGGCAGGGCAGATTGGTAGGACACTGGGGAAAGAAAGAGGCGGGGTGGGGGAGGGGAAAAGAGCTGGGACAGTTGGTCCTAGGGAAGCATCTGCTCTGGGCCAGTTGATGACAGTCACCTGGGCCTCCTGGGCCCTGGAGAGGGGGCAGGGCAAGATAGCCCAGGGCCACCTGGAGGGAAGGGGGAAGAGGGAAGAGGAAGAGGATAGGATGGCAGAGAGTTTCTGAAAGAGCAGCAGATGGACTGCAAGATCCACCTCAGGCCCTCCAGGGTCTGTTTAAGCATCTTGAACCAGACTTTCATTTTCTGCTGGGGGCTAAGCCATGACTTTGCCTGCCCAGGCAGATAAGCAGGTAAAAGGGCAGTGTCCTGCGCTGGCAGGAAAACTTCCTCCAACTTGGGTCCAAAAGGCAACAGTTTATTTCTCTGCATAGGAGAGCACTCAGTACTGAGTAACTGTCCAAATAGCTAGGCATAAAGGTTGATCATATATCCCTTTTCTAAGGGGTGGGAGTTAGGGCTTCAAAATGGGCCCCTAGTGAGATTTGTTTACACAATTTTTGGCCTGTCCATATGTCCAAGGACAGAGCCTGCCTGCCTGGAGATTTCCCCCAGGGTTTAGGGGATGTATGAGCCAGAGGGCCAGCTGACTGTTGTAATTATACATTCCCGCAGCATCAATTCAAGCATCTGGAAATCTCCAGAACGAGAGGGATGGATATGGGCAACAAGAATCTTTGACTCGATCCCTAAGAGAGTTTCCTAAAAACACTGTGGTTCAGGAATTTTAAACCGATCATTTTTCACCAATCCCTAACTAACCCAGGCAGAACCAGGTCTACCAGCTGTCAGTCCTTTGCAGGCAGCCTGGCACGCATGGGTCTGGGCTTAGACAGGTGGAAACGGAAGGAAACCACATTTGAATCCAGATTCCCTACCTGCCAGACGACAGCCAAAATGTCGCTGGGAGAAGCCAAGACCCCAGAGCTCTGGGCGGCCCTCTCTCTCTTCGGCCAGGCTCCCCACTCTTTGAGATGTCATGATTTAAGAAGCCAGAGCGGTTCATTGGCAGGTTTACGATTAGCTACTTTACTGTTAGAGACGCTGAGCCCAGAGAGAGGTTCGATGACACACGTGCCTGAGGTCTTGACTGGGGTCTCAATCCGGAGCTCTTTGCAGGGCTTTCCCCCGGTCCTGGTTTCGGTTATTTACCCTCCCGCGAGGGCCTGGATACAGAGCGGCCCGGCTCAGCGCAACCCAACCGCCGACCCCTCCGTAGCAGCTGCAGCTTCTGAAGCCCGCGGTTCGAGTCCGCTGGGCCCTGGGGCTCCGGCTGCGCCTGCGCACGACGCCCCGACGGCGCGGGCGGGGGAGGGTGGGGACCCCCGCGGGGCTGCGGGTAGTGGGGCCCGCGAGCGCAGGGAGCGCGGCCCAAGCGTCCTCCGCGTCTCCCGGGACAACCTCCGGCGCTGCCCTCTCAGAGAGCCGGGCGGTTAATTGGATTCGGGAGGTGGGGGCACGGCAGCCTACTGCTGGGGCCAATCGACGACCTAGAAAGCCCTATATGCAAATACATGAGGGCTGGGCGCACCCCAAGTTAGGAGGAGCGAGGGTTGGGTGCGCGGGTTGTCGAGCAGCCAATGGGAGCGTGTCTCCTTAATCTTTTGAGGAGGGGCCCCGCAGGTGTAGTTGCCAGCGGTACGGGCAGCAGAGCCCGGGCAAGACCGGGGAGTAGGAATCGCGGGTAAGAGCCCCCCAAGCTCGGTGCTGGCCCTAGATCGTGGCCTTCTAGTGTCTCTCCGCCGAAAACCGGGTCCGTCGTACCCCCCAACCCCCCTCAAAGCCCAGTTCCCCAGGGTTACCCCTTTCCGCCCTCCCCAGTGGCGCTCTACCTCCAAAGCCACTCACCCTCCCGGTCCCTGTCCTCCCTTGGCGGGGTAGCTCGTCTCTTCCCAGCCCCATCCTCGCGTTCACCTCTGAAAGACCCTCGTTCCCTTTCTCATCCTCAAGACTCCGATGATGCCAAGATCTTGTCCACACGCCAACTCTTCTTTTCGTAGCTCCGTAGTCCCTCCTGTCCCTCCTGTCCCTTACTTCCTGCCCTCCCCCGATTTCCCAAACCCGGTACGCCCGGGGAGCTGTTCCGTGGATACCAGAGATCCCTGGGAATCACAAAACTCTCTCTGCCTCCTGCTTCCCTATCCCTGGGTCCTTCTCCCCATCACCTTTCTTCCTTTGTCTGGAGAAATCTTTCAGAGACACACTTCTGTTTTGAATAGCCAGCGCAGCCCTCTGCAAATATTCCTACCTCCTTTCCAGACCCCCTCCTCCTTCCAGTATTCTTTATCACCTCCTTTAAAAAAAATTATTTATTCATTTGATAGAGACACAGGGAAAAAGGGAGTACAAGCAGGGAGAGTGGGAGAGGAAGAGAGAGAAGCAGGCTTCGGCAGAGCAGGGAGCGCGATGTGGGACTCGATCCCAAGACTCTGGGATCATGACCCATCCGGAGGCAGACTGTTAACAACTGACCCACCCAGGCACCCCTATTTCTCATCTTCTGAAGGAGAATTCTTCTAGGCTTGAGGAATGTTCTCCTTTGGGATTGGAATAGTAGGGAAAATGTAACTTACATCTGGGGACCACGTGGAAGAGAGCTAACGTTTACTAAGCCCCAGCCTGTGCCAGGCACCTCAAGAAGTTATTTAATAGGTGCACCAACCCTACTGTTCTATTTTTTATATATATGTATTTTTAAGATTTTATTATTTATTTATTTATTTATTTGACAGACAGAGATCACAAGTAGGCAGAGAGGCAGGTAGAGAGGTGGGGGGGGGGGGAACAGGCTCCCCACGGAGCAGAGAGTCTGATGTGGGGCTCAATTCCAGGACCCTGAGATTATGACCTGAGCTGAAGGCAGAGGCTTTAACCCACTGAGCCACCCAGGTGCCCCATTCCTCTCCATTTTTAGCAGAATAAAAAATGTCATCTGAGTCCACAAGATTCTTAGTGTTTCCAGGGAATGGGGCGAGTCATTCTCAGCACTTCTTACTGGCCCATTCCTTGAACAACTGAGTTCCCCCATCCCTCCCTTGTTAGTCCATGTCTTGCTAAGAACCTATTCAGTCCCTGTACTGAAAGTTCAAAGGTGGCTAGAATGGAAAGCCAAAAGGTCATAAAAAGCATCTTAATTTATCCGGCTTACATTCAAGCTCAAAGCACTTTTCTAGATGTCAAGTTTTTATCTTCCTAGTGGTCCTGTAATCGCAGAAAAGACACGGAATCAGGGTACACCTGAAACTAATGTAACCTTGTACATCAGCTATTCTTAAAAAAAAAAAAAGAAGAAAGAAAGAAAAGAAAAGAAAAAAAAGATAGGAGATAAGGGAGGAGATATTACTTGGCTTCTTATGGCATATAAAGTCAAAGAAGCAAAGCTGGAAGCAAGATCCAGAGTTCTTACCTCTACACCTTCTCCCCCCATCTACTTTGACCTTTTCCAAGAGTTGGCCACTGGAAGCCTTCCGAGGGATGCTTCTGGTAGGGGAATGAGGACCAAAAGATGAAAAGGCGAGGAGGTGCAGGAAAATATATTATTTGTGAGAAGAGAAGGAAGTCCTCAGCAGACACAGTAGGATAGCTCTTCAGTGTCATGTATAGGGCTACAGACTGAAAGAAAGGTCCAGGCTCTGGGGTGCCTGGGTGGCTCAATCATTAAGTGTGGGCATTCGGCTCTGGTCATGATCCCAAGTCCTGGAATCAAGTCCCGCATCAGGCTCCCTGCTCAGCGGGAAGCCTGCTTCTCCCTTTCCCACTCCCCCTGCTTGTGTTTCTTCTTTCACTGTCTCTCTGTCAAGTAAATAAATAAAATCTTAAAAACAAAAACAAAAACAAGATCCAGGCTCTGAAGTTCAGGGGAGAAAACTCAGTTAAAACTTTAAACAAAAACTTTTAACATGCTCTACTCTGTTTTTAATCAACCTCCAAATGATTCTTTCCTCCAGTTTCTTGGCACCTGTATTTGAATTCAGCCTTGCAAAAGAAAACCCTAAATATTTTCCACGCTCTGCAGCACCTCTAGGAGGTAAGAAGTGTAGTTGACCTGTAGAGTCCTTCAGAGCTGGAAATGAAATACGGTTCCTCCTTTGAGATTTTCCAAATAACCGGGATGTGGTTGCATGAAGCCATCCCAAGGCTCATTTCCTCCCCCTGGTGGCCAACGAAGTACATTTTCATGCTGTCTGACCAGGGTTTGGTTGGCTTTGTCTGGCTTGGAAGATCCAAGATTAAAGCCCACACTAAAATGGAAGGAAACTTCAGCTGCCTCTTAGCAAGGATTTAACGTCACATCTCTGGGGGGTGTCTGGGTGGCCCATTTGCTTAAACATCCAATTATTTTTCTTTTTTTTTCCCTAAGTAGGCTCTACACCCAGTGTGGGACCAAACACTGGGCTTGAACTGATGATCCTGAGGTCAAGCCATGAGCTGAGATCTAAGAATCAGATGCTTTGCTGGGGTGGCTCAGTTGGTTGAGCGTCTGACTCTTGATCTCAGCTCAGGTCTTGATTTCAGAGGTGTGAGTTCAGGTCCCACATTGTGCCCCACACTGGGCATGGAATCTATTTTTTAAATAAATAAATAAATGTCACTTCTCTGACTGCAGAGGCACTTAGACAGGGTATGTGTATGGCTCAGGATGCTGGCAGCCCCCATTTCACTCTTTTGTATTCTCCTTAGGCTTTGTCCTTAAAATTTAGTGCCTCTCCTCCTCTGATTCCTCAAGGCTGCAAGACTGCTTTTGACAATGAAATTGTTGGGCAAGAGAGTAGTTGGGGACCCCCGGGTTAGCAGGGAGTGGCTGCTGAGACTAGCAAAGAGAAGGCTGGTGGAGTCGGAGGAGACCTGAGAGGTTCTGGGGCAAGCAGCTTTTGCTTTAACTCATTGCCACTTGGGGGCCAGAGGTGTGTTAAAGGAGGACAGCTCAAACCAGGGGTCCAGGAGGCTGGGCCTCTGTCCTGAAGAAGAGAAGTGATCCGGGCATACAAAAATGTTGCCTCTCACTTAATGCTACTGTAAGGAAAGGGATAGCACCAGGACAGCTGTCGCTTGGCTCCAGGATTAGGGAGACCATCGGGATGGAATTGGGGCAGACTGGAAAGTACCCAAAGAAGGAGCCATGACTTGGCTCTGTGGATTGCTGGCATGAAGCAATGGGGCCCTACTTTCCCAAAAGAAGTGGAAGTCTGGATTTTTATGAGAAATCCACATTGTCTAGTTGTTGGCAACTACTTGTATTTAAAACTACAAGGATGCACAGTGGTGGGCCAAGTGAACATTTCTGCGGACTAACTCCCGCAATCCCCCAGCCCCCCAACTCCCACCCCAGCGAACCTGGAGCAAGATATTCCCTGTTAGGAGACTTTGAGAGAAGTCAGCGGGGATTTAGCATTGGGGATGGAACAGGAATGAGAGGACTGGGGAAAGAGAAAGCTAGGGGGCCAAAGGCAAAGCCAAAAGAGATGCATGTGGCATTGACTGCTCTCTACCGTCTTGTGCCCAGCTTGGGTACCATTCATGTGGATCTCATGTCATGGACAGCATAGAATCCGGGGGAAGGTAAGTATGCTGCGGGGACCAGTTCCTTGAGAAGTACATGGGCTCAACTCCTTGGTCTCTGTGCCTGGGGCTCTCTCGTGCAAGAGTCAACAGAATCTGATCTTTTTCCTGTTGTTGTTTTTCTCTTTGAAGCAGACAAACAGCAGCAGCCATGACTTGTTCGTATCACTTGGGCAGCGACTCAAGAAAGAGCAGAGACAATTCGCAGCTCCAGAGGCCAAATTCAGGGTCAGTTTTCTCTCCTCCGTTAACATTAACGTTTGGGTAAATGGAGCCACTCCTCCAGGGCTTGGTAAACAGAAACCACTTGTGGAGGGCTAGGGGAGTGGAAGTGGCCGTTTACCTGGAATCGAGGGAGTAGCTCAAGGTCAAGATTTCAGGCACCTTGGTGCTCTTGAATGAGAATGTGCCTGGTCACTGGGAAAACGGACTCACAAGGGCCAGGTGTCATTGGTTTGTTGTGCTGCGTACAACTCTTTCACCCCCTGCCTGGGTGTCACCATAAAGGGGGTTGGCTGTAAGTGGCAGCCCTCCTGAGCAAGAGAGAAACCCATGGTGACTCTTGGTTGCCCTTCCTCTTGGCGATGGCTGTGAACATTCAGTGTGACTGACGGTGTACAGGGTAATTCTCTGAAAAACATAAAGAAGTACCCTCACATAAAGGCTTATGATTACGTTATTTCTAGGTAGCCTCCATGTTAGAGCCCTCCAGTCCCCAGTTTTGGTTTGGGAAAGGGGCAGAGACGCACAGAAGGGTGCAGTAATGTTAAAAACATGACCTGTAAGGTACAAAATGTTGGTGAGAATTAGCAAGTGCAGGTGTGGAGGAAATGTGATTCCCATGAGATTGTGTGGCCCTGCTGGGCCTGCTGTTATCATGTATGGTGGTAATCCTGATTGTTGGAGTCCCTCTGGGAAAGAACATGGCGGTATAAATAAGATAGATAGATAGATCGATCGATAAAGCCAGAAGCTATATAATTTTTACATTAACCTAGTAATCCTCATTCTGGATATTATCTTAGATAAAATAATCCTCAAGAGATAAAAGGCCCTCTATACATGAAAGTGTGCGTTTCAGAGCTATTACTGTAATAGCAAAATTGGAAGCAACTTACATGGCCAACAATAGGGCAATGGTCGGTCAAATTCAGACACATTCCTTCAGTGCGGTGTTATTATACAGTCGTGGAACACTGGAAATATGTAAACTTTGTCACCACCGAAAGGATGTTTCTGATATGATATTAAGTGTGTGTGTGTGGAGGAAAGCAGATAGAAAATGGTTTCTATATTATTGTTATGATTATGGAGGAATAATCATGCTTAGAAATTAAGAATCAAAGAGAATATGCAAAAGGAGCAAAGTTGCTCTTCCAGGGTAGAAAAGCCACAGGTGGACTTCCCACCCTATCCTTTTCTAAACTCCCTTTGTTGTTTTATGATTTCATTGTAATAAATTATCATAAAGATATTACTATCTTTTTTTAAAAGCAAAGACTTGATGAGGGAAGAGCAGGTAGTAAGTGGCAAAGACATCAAAGGGCAGGGGTTGCCATGGTGAGGAGGTTGGCCAGGTTTGGGAGGTAAAGAGGAGGAGGAGCCCCAGAAAGTTGGCTTTATGGTCACAGGAGCCTCAGATGTGAAGGAGATGGAGTAGTTCATTGGATCTGGCTGTTCCGGGCTAGCCAAAGGCACACGAAGCATATTCCTAAGGACTACTGAAGCAGGGGCATCAAAAACCATGAAAAGAATTTGATTCAAGCAAACGACAAAGAAGTCATCCTTGGAATGGGGGAGGGACAAGAACTTTGCTGGACCTCCTTATTGGTATTTTGCCATCTGGTCTTGTTTTTGTGTTGAATCACATGGTGCGGGAGACACCTGTACCTTTGCTGTGTGTGAGATCTCTGAAGGTCTCCGTCTGGCCCTGGGCTTGAAC
Organism: Neogale vison; assembly: GCF_020171115.1. NCBI lineage: Eukaryota > Metazoa > Chordata > Mammalia > Carnivora > Mustelidae > Neogale > Neogale vison. The sequence goes on from NC_058095.1 coordinate 46,709,031, forward strand.
TGTGTTCAGTTAGCTACGCATTGACCTTGAACTCCGTGAGTGACTGTTGTCTTCACCATCAACAACAGGCTGGGCGTGGGAGGTTCTGTGTAGCGTCGAAACAGTTAACAGACCTCCTCAGAGCACCCCATCTGCACCCTGTGGGACTCACTCCCTCAGTTGGGAAGGCTTAGGGCTTGGTTCTGAGGCCGTCTCCAGACACTCTCACTTTAATAAGATTGTTTACCAGCTGGTGCCATGCATAGCATCTCAGCCTGCTCCTGAAAATCCCAGGAGAGCAAAAGCTAAAGCCAGGGTTGGCTGAGTGAGTCCCCAAGGTCAGCGTCCCCAAGGACAAAAGGTGGAATCAGCTCTCTCTCCCTGAGCTTGTACCAACCCTGGAGGTCGGGTGGCATTTTCTAAAGGGCGATGGTGCCTGGTCTTGGACTGGGTCTACCACCCACATGAGCAAGGGAGGGGGTCCCCCTGCAGGCGGATCCGAGTAACTGCTGCTCCCTCTGCTCTCTCCCCAGGGTGCTCGGGGATTTCCCCAGAGCCGCTTCCCAGCCTGGGGAGATGCTCCAGTGCCTGCCTTTAGAAGGCGAAGAAGGGGCAGACTCTGAAGAGCGGGAGGACAGTTCCCTAGAAGATCCGAAAGAAAGCGTCACCCTGGCTTTCGTGAGCGAGAATGCTGGGGGGCAAGAGGGGCTTCAGAACGCTCAGCAGCAAGGCAAGAAGAGGAAGAAAAAAAGGTTAGGATTGAAAGATGAGAATGGGGATCTGTGTTGTTGGGAGCAGAAGGGACCTGGAGGGGAGGGGACTTTGGCCACTGATGAGAGGTTAAAGAGATGTTGTGTCCTGGGGTCTTCAAAATCACACCCCCTTCAGTTCTTGTGAGAAGAATCTACCTGGTGATCAGTTTGATTAACTGATTGATTGTTCAAAGATTTTATTTATTTATTTGTCAGAGAGAGAGAGCACAAACAGGAGTAGTGGCAGGCAGAGGGAGAAGCAGATTCTCTGCTGAGCATGGAACACCCCCCACCCCCTCCCCCACTCCCCAGTGCAGGATCCATCCCAGGACCCTGGGATCATGACCTGAGCCGAAGGCAGACACTTAACTGCCTGAGCCCCTCAGGCACCCCAGTGATCTGTTTTATAGGATCAAATATGATGTGTGTTATCTCAAACCACATCTTGTTCTAATCTTCATTCTATTTGTGTTTAGAATGCTTGCTTTTTTAAAAAATTGTGTGGGGAAAGACTATTTCCTTGTTTTAAGGAAGTGCTTATTGTCCTGGGAACTTGGTACATTTTATTTTATTTAAGATTTTATTTATTTATTTATTTAAGAGAGAGAAAGAGAGCGTGAGAGCGGGGAAGGTCAGAGGTAGAAGCAGACTCCCCACCAAGCAGGGAGCCCAGGACTCCGGGATCTCGACCTGAGCCAAAGGCAACCGCTCAACTAACTGAGCCACTCGGGTGCCCAACTTAGTACATTTTAAAAATAATGAAACTGACGCTGACTTCTTAGGATCTGCCTGTGGCTTCTGCATTCTGGTTCCTATTTACTATTCCATTACATTCAGGGACATGTCTCCATTCGGGGACAACGGGTCACTCCTCAGATTCACTGATCCTAGAAAGCTTGTCCTCCCCCTTCCTTCCTTCCTTTCTTTCCTTCCTTCAAGATTTTATTTATTTATTTGACAGAGAGAGACACAGTGATAGTGGGAACACAAGCAGGGGAGCAGCTGAGGGAGAGGGAAAAGCAGGCTTCCTGCTGAGCCAGGAGCCAGATGGGGGACTCTACCCTAGGATCCTGGGATCATGGCCTGAGCTGAAGGCAGACACTTACCGACTGAGCCACCCAGGCATCCCTCGTCCACTTTCTAACTCACTGCTTCTCTTAGTGGGGGGCAAGAGGAGGGAGACCATGAAGTAATTTGGCCCCAAAGATTTTCGCTTCCTGTTCCTGACGGGCCGCTGGAGTAAAAGGATTGAGGAGGTGATAATGTTCATATAAAGCGGAAGCAGAATTAGTTACAACAACAATACAGAATTTCTGCCTCTGTGGGCAGGGTCCTGGTACAGTCCATGTCTGCCACCCCTGGGATCTGTGTCTTCAGTCGCCGGGGTAGTCAGACCAGGCTTCGTGTGGCAGGATGGATCTCATGCAGCCCCGCCTGTGATCAGAGGCTTCTGGGTGTGGTCACCCATTCTGGCAAGCGTGTCTGTCTCTGTCTTGCTTTCCTTTTTCTCTTTTCCAGATGATTGGTGATCAATCTCTCCACCTGCCGGTATGAGAGCGGTGAGCACCTGCGTTCAAGGGATCCACGACGGGGACCCAGTGGATTACCCCAAAGGGTTGGGAAGGGTCATTCTTGTGTATTCTTGAGGATGAAATGGGGGTGTTTCTACATCCCATTGTCTCCGTCCTCAATTAACTATTTGAGGAAGTTGGGGATCTCATTCCAAGGAAATATGGGGTTTGGCCCCAGTGGTGTGTATAGCTCCTCTCCAGGGTGATTTGGGAATCTGACTGTAGAGAAGGCAGCTGTTGCTTCTTGTTAGAGCACGAGTTAGAGACTGGCAGTCCACAGACCGAAGACGACCTACAGACCTACACTGAGTTGTGGAACAGAGCAGTCATTCTACCGATTTCAAGTTTGAATGTTTTAGGCTGGTGCTGACTCCCCTGGGTCACTGGCACTTCTCTCTCAGGCCCTTGAAGGCATTTGTATTGTGTTACCAGTGCTAACAGGAACAGGGGAAGAAGGATGCCATAGCATATATGTGATTTTGAAATGCATCGTATACTTTTTTTTTTTTCCTGTCAGTTTACCTTCCTAATTAAGCTTGGCTCTGACTGATGTTAAGGATTAGTTTATATTCCCTGAACATTCTGTGCTTGGTGTTTGGAGGAGAGCCAGAAGCCTACTTCCTGGCAAGGGGAAGCCAGGGCGGGTAAAACATTCTTCCCAGAGAGCCTTCTGTGGGGCTCACTGGGTATTGGCCGAATGCCTCAATGGCTCTTCTTGTTCCTTTCTTGGCAATGGTGCGTTCAGACCAGGCAAGATGGCTTCCAGGCTCAACGAGCTGAGGCATCTCTCTCCAGCACACCGTCTGAGAGAAACGAGAAACATAACCCATAACCTCCCTACCCCATGCTCCTCCCCCACTCCCTGGGCTAACAGGCCTTCCTTTTTCCAACTCCATGGCAGTGCGCAGGGCAGCCCAGCGATATGGCCTTCGAGAAGGAGGGGAGACCAATGACTGGACTCTCTACTGGACAGACTACTCGGTGTCGCTGGAGAGGGTGATGGAAATGAAAAGTTACCAGGTATTATCCGGGGCAGAGCCGGTCCTCAGTATAAGTCTGGCATCTACCCAGTGGGCCCCCAATTTTAGGACTGTCCCCTGAGGGCATCTCATGGGTACTCCCATGGACGCCATTGTTCATGAATTCTGGCTTCCTTTGCAGAAAATCAATCACTTCCCAGGGATGAGTGAAATCTGCCGCAAGGACTTGCTGGCCAGGAATATGAGCCGTATGTTGAAGCTGTTCCCTAAGGATTTCCACTTTTTCCCTAGGACCTGGTGTCTTCCTGCCGAGTGAGCGCCCACCTGTATTCCCTTCCACGCTACCCACCCCCAATTTACGTTTCCCTCTTGTTCCAGATTCCCCAGTGCTGCTTTCTCTTCCCAAAGGATCTCCCCGTCTCTCTCTCTCCTTTTCAGGAAGAGAAGGCATAAAGGGTGTGTCCAAGGTTGAGAGAACAGAACACCAGGCTCTGCTATAAAAAATGAGATGACATTTCAGGGCTGGGTGCCTTGGATCCTGCACCTGCAGTTGGGATGAGAATTTGTTCTGACCCTGAAAGCTGTTGATTTTGAACTTGTTCCAACCTTTTAACTGTGCAGTTTCTGAATTTTTAAGGACTGTGAGCACTTCTGGAGTTGGATAGTGGTTAGTGCCCAGATTAGGAGCAGGGAGGGACGCCTGACCTCTGGTCCTTGGTAGGATCAGGAACGACAGCCAGCCTTTCCCTGTCTCCTTTCTCACTTTATCCATCTTAAAATCGGGCATCCAGGCATTAATACAGAAAACGCTCTGGGCCCCACCACCAAGAAACAGAGCAAAGGTGAGATGACACAAACGTAACCCGGGTCTGGTCTTCGGGATAAGGACGAGGGGACAGAGAGGCATTGCCACTGGAATTCTTTTCACAGGGTGAGAATCCCACTCTGTCCTCTATGCCCAGTACTTTTCCAAACCAAGAGCTCCAGGATCCCCAGACTTCCCTAGCTTGTCCGGAACAACTTTCAAGACTTAGTAGCAACTTAGAAGGAAACATGTTTGCCTTCAGACCAATGGGCACCTCCAGAGTTTAGTGGCCACTGAGGAACACTGCCTTGAAGTGAGTTCGCCAGTGGTCACCATGCCGATGAGTTGCAACGCAAGACAAGAAGTGTAGCAAGACTGAGATTCAGAATGCATTAAGTTGGTTTCTTTCTTCTGAAGATAGTGTCTTCAGGGTGTGTTCAAGGAGAGTAGTTATGCCACGATGCTCTGGCTGGAGTGGAGATGTTCCCTGGGAAGACCTGAAGCCTAGAGCAGGGGAGGAGACTGGTTGATCCAAGGTCATGCAACCTGTCTGGGCTGAACTCCACATCTCTTATCTGCAAACCCAGAAAGCCAAAATCCTTGGGTCACAGCTACCTTCATGGTGCATGTCGCATGTATCGGAAACCTTGCCTGCATTCTGTCACGTGATTAAACTCTAGACAAGACAGGGGTCCTCATCCTCAGTGTGTAGATGATGGAAGTGAGGCTTACAGAGGTCAAGTCCTTGCACAGGGTGACACGGCTGGTGAGTGGCGTCACCTGGGTTTAAATCCAGGCCTGAGTTTCCTCCAAAGCCCACCCTCTCTCCACCATGTGTGTACGTGCTTGGCTGTCTCTTCTATTGCCAGATCTCCCAACGTGTGTCTGTCGACTTTAGAGTTTTGCCGCATTAGATAGCTTTAGTGGTTTTTTGTCGTTGTTACTGTTTTCGTTTTAATAAAGACCTAGTGTTCCTTTTCACTGCTCCCCCCGCTAAAGGTGTCTCTCGTTCCCTCCCTGCTGCTCTGGTAGCTGGGGAGATTTGCAGAACTACAGCAGGTCAAGAAAAAATAAGACATTCATTTGTAAGCCGGATTCGGGCTGCCAAGGGAGAGGTATATTCATCACCCGGACAGTGAAAGATATCAAGCCAGGCGAAGATATGATCTGTCAACTCTATATTTCAAAGGTACTTCTTCATGGTGATCGTTTCTTTCTCGCCCACAGCAACCTTCTAGCTCTGCCACAACATGGGAAATGAGGTGACGGGGGCAAAGCCATATCCTGTCTTCAGCCTTGAAAGTTGTCAGACCAGGCCTTCTAACTGGGATGTGACATGTGTCTGGCCCAGAGCATCACCCTTGAACCCTTGTAGCTGGTCTGGCCTTACTTGGCTGGGCCTGTCGCCTCTAGCAGATGACCCCTGGAGGACACTGTTGGTCTGTGGATGTCCAGCTTCATTTGGGAGAAGGCAGTAGTCCTGGAGGGATCATGGTAACCGGGTTTGCTCTGTGGCTGGCGGTCAGAGGTCATAGTGGCAGAGCCCACCGCAGGGAGGGAGCCCTCTGGAAGTGTGCATGGACTGGGAAGGGCTGGTTAGCTCTGCAGGAACACTCTCTTGCCGAACTGCCATGTAACACAGCCCTAGATGGTGACAACATGTCCTTCATCACGGGACTTTTAATAAAAAAAAAAAAAAATATTTATTTATTTGAGAAAGAGAGACAGAGAGAGAGAGTAGGGGGAGCAGCAGAGGGAGAGGGAGAAGCATGGTCCTCGCTGAGTAGAAAGCCCAGTGCAGGGCTCGATCCCATGACCCTGGCATCATGACCCGAGCCGAAGGCAGACTTCACCCACTGAGCCACCCAGGCGCCCCATCACAGAACTTTTTAATGTTACTTCGCTTGGTTGCCCAGAGATCTCTGGGAGGTGGTTATTGTGCTGTAGGAAACCGAGGCACAGTGGGGTTTAGTGACTCCCACAGGTCAAGGCCCCTTGTCTTCTTCCCCTCAGCCCAAACTGTGCTCTGTAGTACCAGGCGAAACCAAGCCAAGGTACTAATCTTCAAGTCTGAATCTCCCCTCTGAGGCTTCTGTGACTTCTCTTCCCTCCTTGCAGCCCTTTATCATTGATGGCTTCAAGTTCGACCTACGGATTTATGTGCTGATGACCTCCTGTGACCCTCTCAGGATTTTTGTGTACAACGAAGGACTGGCACGCTTTGCCACCAGCTCCTACTGCCACCCCAGCCCAGACAACGTGGTGAGCTCCAGGGATGGGCCCTGCCCCCTCTTCCTTAGCGGGATGAAAAATCCCACTTCAGTCCACATTCTCCAGGCACTGTGGATGTGGCCGTCATTTGTTGAACACTTACTATGTGCCAGGGTGCGGACGTCCAGATATCCTTTCCTTTAGCCCTCTCAGGAGCCCTCAGAAGCAGAGATTATGATCTCCATTTTACAGATGAGGAAATGAAAACTCACTTTCATTTCCTCATGAAAACTCAAAAAAGAGTTTGAGGAACTTGTCCAAGGTCACAGAACTGGGAAGAGATGAGGCTGCGACTCGTGGCCGGATCTCCCTTCTGCAAAGCCAGTGCCCCAGATCTCTGATGCGTGAGGAGAGAAGGTCATGGGCGAGCCCCCGTCTCTCCCCCACTCCCACCCTTCACTCTTTGACCCCCCCAGGATTCCTGAAATGTCCCTCGGGCAGTGAACCCCCAGTCTTGGGAGTAGCTAGACTCTCTTCTACCCCAGGCTGAAGGCTACCATATTACTTCCTGTTTTACCAGTTTAAGCCCCAAGGCGGTCCCTCTCTTTTCCTCCTCTTTAAGCCCCAGCGGCCACAGGGGAGGGCACAGAGAAGAAGCAGGAGGCCTGCCCTACCTCCTGATGACACAGACTTGTGTCTCTTTCCCCAGGATGATATCTGCATGCACCTGACTAATTATTCCATTAATAAGCACAGTTCCAATTTCATTCAAGATGCTAATACCGGAAGCAAGAGGTAAGGAGGCTGCCTCATTTCTGTCTTCTTGCTCTGCCACACTCAGAGCTCAGATCCTGCCTGTCGTCCGTCCACATTAGTGTTTCCATCTTGGGTCACCTGGGCTCAGCAAATATTCCTTTGCCTCCTTATTCTCTGCCCTCTGGCTGTTAATCATTAAAAGAAGGCTACATCGTAAACCTAGAAGGTTGGGAGGAGGAGAGATAAATATCCCCAGCTGGACACACACACACACACACACACACACACTCACCACATACACACCAAAACATGCATTTATTACACCGGGCCCTTCTGACATTTCCAAACCAATAGATATTTATCTGTTGCTAGTTGGCCAAGGGAGAGGGACATGTCAAGCCATTGTTCCTTTGGCCTGTGGTTTCCCGGGGTGATGCTCCAACAGAGATTCTTGAGTGATAGGTCATGATGCCTGCTGTGGCCTGGCCGTGGCTGGCTGGCTTTGAGACTCCCCAGAAGGGGGGAAAGGCAAGGAATGCGTGAGTGTCTTCCCAGTTATCACTTTCACGTTGTTGTCTGATCCTGTCTCATTCGACATTTAGGCAAAAGGGGGGACTGGAGGAAGTGAACATGGGCCAGGCCCAAGGGGAAGGCAAGGCAGTATGTACTAAGGCCTCCTGTGTTGGGGGGCCCATGCCGGGGGCTCTGCACATGTTTTCCCCCTTTGCATCTTCTCTCTTCTATGACCGAGGCATCGTAATCGGCTCTTTTTAGGTGCAGAACCATGAATTAGGTACCATCTCCATTTTACAGACAAGGAAACTGAGACTCTGAGAGATTAAACTGCCCAAGATAACATGGTCGTAAATTCTAGAGTCGGGTGAGAAGGTAGGTCTGTTGAATTGCAAGGTGTGGCTCCGTTCCCTGCCCCGGGCTTCAAAGGCCTGGTAAACACACAGTCTGTTTGGCTTCAAAGCATCAGAGAGGCACGTGAAATTTCACAACTCCCCTGGTGGCAGAGTTCCAAAAAGCAAATGGAAAATCGCCAGCTGAAACCAGCTTGGAGGGGCAGTCTCCGCTGTTTCAGAGGGTGCCTGAAGCTGTCCTGCCTCCTTGGCTCCCCACCTGGACCCTGGGCACCAGGTCAGCCGAGAGTCAGTACTCAGCGAGGCCTGGCTCTCAGGCCTGGCCCTGACTCTCACCAGCAGGACACACGTGGGTTCGTCTCTTCCTCTCTCTGAACTGCTGCTTCTTCACCGCCCCCCCAGGGTCATTGTGAGGCTCAGATGACCCGCGATGGCTGCTTGGACACTGCTGGTGTTTACTGTGATTTTTCCTCGGTCGGAAGGCATGTAATCTAAGGGCCTCCATTTCCCCTCCTCTTACAAGAAGACCTCCCAGCGACAGGCTTTGGACTCTCAGGCCACGATGGAGGGGGTGTTAGGGGGCCAGGGCTCAGGGGAGAGTGTGCAGTATTGTTCTGTGATGCCCACCCCCCCTTCCTCCTCTTTTCCCTCACCTCTGCCCCCTCCCCACCAGGCAAGGCCTTGCCCCTCTGCTCCACTCCCCTAGCCTCCACACTGCCCCTTCTCCCTGAGCTCCAGGCTCATTCCTCCTCGGTGCACCCTGACATCTGTTGCCCCCAACTCAGCGTTTTCTTGCTCCTTGCTCCCAGCCCAGCCTTCCAAACTGGCTCCCCTGCCCAGCTCCCCTTCTCTGCCTCCTGACCAGCAAGGTTAGAGAGTTTGATGTCATCTCCATAGTTGAATCCTGAACGTTCCTCCTGCAGATGTCCCCGTGTCCCTTCCTTTCCACCAGACCCAGGCCTCCCTTCAGCCTCAGACCTGACGGCTGCTTGGCCTCCTTGCCCTTCTCCCTAAATCCAGGCTTCGATCTCTCTGTGCCTCCATTTTCTCATCTCTAGAATGACAGAAATGTACAATCCTGGCTGGCCAGCCTCAGACATGCTGTTAAGGACCTATTGAGAGGACATGTATGAATGAGCTTCAGAAGCAAAAACCCCCACGCGGGGAGATGCTGTGGATATTCTGTAGTCCTTATTCTGTGTTTGTATCACTGGCTAAGGTTAACTGAGGTCCGGTAATGGATGGTCTTCCTTCTGATGCATCGTCAGAAGGTCAATGGTAGCCTAATGCTAGGTCACGTGCCTGTGTTGTCCTCATTCATCTGACCAGGTAGGCGTCTCGTCATCTCACATCATCCTCATAAGAAAGGCGAGTACAGCCCAGGAAGCTATTTTGAGAGCCCAAGAGAGAGAAACAACATTCACATTACATTCATTATGGTGTAATGTTGTAATTTTTCTATTTTTAGTTATTATTATGAATTGCTTACTCTGTCTCATTTAGAAATTAACCTTTATTATAGTTGTATATGTATAGGAAAAACCAGTACCTGTAGAGTTGGGTACTACCCATGGATGGGTTCCGGCATCCTCTGGGGGTCTTAGAACATACCTTCTCCGAGTAACGGGGGGACTTCTCTGCTGCTTACTTCCACATCACTGTGGCTCCCGGGTGCCTAGAGCGTCAAGTTCAAACTCTTCTGCTCAATCTACAGTAATGTGACCAGATACCACTTTCCATTGTTGTCCCGCTACACGGGTAGGGGGCTTTCTATTTGTTGAGGGCTTGCTAGGTTCCAGGCACTGTTCTAAGAAATACACACACCTCATCCCCTCTAATCCTCATAACAACACTCTAAGAATTATCATCAGCACGATTTTGCGTATTAGAATTCTGCGGCAAAAGGGTTAAGTAACTTGCCCAAGGTCCCACAGCCAGGAGGTGATAGAACCGCCATGAAAATGTCCGAGTGTCTACCCTTCACCACTAGGGTGCGCTGTCTGTCAGTCCCCTTTGTGATTATCCGCCAGGACGCTCTGGCTCACATTCAGTATATAGGCCTTGCCCATTCCCGCTTCTCCATCTTTGCTCAGCTCCAACAGAATACATGAGAGAACATCCTTGAAGGCCCTCTGGCTTGCTAGGCTTCCATGTTGCCTTCTCTGATCTGGCTGTAGGTCCTGGTCCGGCCACAGAGCTGCCGTGCAGCCCGTCTTCTCCGTGAGTCTCTGCTCACTTGATAATCAGATGAGAGAACTGGGGGTCAATCTCTGAGGACGAGCCCGTGGATCTGAAGGTTCTGCAGGAACATTCCCATCTCTGGACTCCTTCCACGCTCTGGTCAACATCGACCATAGCCCATAACTGCTTTGGCTTGGTGCACACGTTTTCATGTGTTCTCCATTATGCTTAAGCTCTCCGAAGGTTCGAGTGGCTTCCTGGCCTTCCGAGCACTTCCCATGGGACAGGCAGAGTCTTCCTTTTCTTCTGTGCCTCCCTTTTCTTTTCACCTTTCCTCTTCTTCTTCTTCTTCTTCTTTTTTTTTTTTAAAGATTTTATTAATTTATTTGACAGAGACCACAAGTAGGCGGAGAGGCAGGCAGAGAGAGAGGGGGAAACAGGCTCCCTGCTGAGCAGAGAGCTCAACGCAGGGCTCGATTCCAGGACCCTGAGATCATGACCTGAGCCGAAGCTTAACCCACTAAGTTAACCCACTAAGTGGCTTAACCCACTAAGCCACCCAGGCGCCCCTCACCTTTCCTCTCTTCTTCTTCCCCATCTTCTGAGGTGATCTGCTTCTCTTGTTGACTGTCTCACCTGTCCCCAGTTTCCCCGTCCCCAGCAGGAGGCCAACTGCGCTCCCCAGTAGACTCCCCCCAACCAGTCATGCACTCAGCAGGAACAGTGAAGGGGAAGACAGAACAACTGGATATCTGGCAGGGCTTGGGGGTCAGAGATCAGGTCCTCTGCATCTTCTGGGGTGCTTGGCACATAGCTGATGTGTTCAATTGAATTGGCTAACCATGGGGCATTAGGAAATTATACAGTAATGTACGCTCATTGTGATGCGCCTGAGTCATCAAGAAGAGGTTATGTTATGATTTGCAGTGTCTGTTATACGAAGGCAGGGAAGTGTATAATCTATTTTGGGAAAATTTATTTCCCAATTAGGCAAATTAAATACATTTTTATTTTGCACTTGAATGGCTTGGCTTCAAGCAATCTGGAAGATTCATTTATGTGCCACACTTCCCTGGCATTGGCAAGTAGAGGAAGGGCCTCTGTATCGAGTGGCCTTTGCTAATGTGTCTTTATATAAATGCAACCTTGGTTGTTTCCTATGTGAGTTGACCCCCCAAATGGTCCTTAGGCTTCCTATGACCCTGGGGGTGGTTTCTTGGGGTTCTCTCATTTCCTGAGCTTTGCATGGACAGCAGGCCCTCAGCAAGTGTACATTCCTGTTTCCTTCTTTTTGGCTCCACTGGCTGGGGTCCAGTGAGCTCTTTGAACAACCTTGTGAGCCATGTCTCTTGTCTTGGTCTCTCTTCTTTACTCTTTACGCCCCTGCCTCTTCCTCTCACTTTCTCACTTCCCATTTCAACTCTCTGTGCGCACGCGCGTGCCTGTGGGGGAGAGTGTGTCTGTGTCCCCATCCTTGTCTCTCAGACCCTCAGCTTTGCCTCTTTTCTGTAGCGCCCAGCTCAGAGCTGACCAGAGCAACCCTTCAGATGTTTCCTCATGAACCGTAGACATCCTCCGATCTCTGTAATAGGGTGACAAGCCACCTCAGTTTGCCTCTGCCTGAGGGGTTTCCCATGATGTGAGACTTTCAGTTCTTTTTTTTTAATTTATTATTTTTAAAAATTTTAGCTTATTTAAATCCAAGTAATTAAAGTATACTGTATCATTAGTTTCAGAGGTAGAGGTCAGCGACTCATTGTTGCATATAACACCCAGTGCTCATTCCATCCCGTGCCCTCCTTAATACCCGTCACCCAGTTACCCCATCCCCCTACCCACATCCCCTCCAGCGACCCTCAGTTTATTTCCTGTAGTTAAGAGTCTCTTACGGTTTGCCTCCCTCTCTGATTTTGTTTTATTTTATTTTTCCCATCCTTTCCCTATTTTTTGTTTTGTTTCTTAAATTCTCTCTGTTTTGTTTCTCAAATTCCACCCATGAGTGAGATCATGGGATAATTGTCTTCCTCTGATTGGCTTATTTTGCTTAGCATAATACCCTCTAGTTCCATCCACGTGGTTACAAATGGTGAGATTCCATTTTTTGGATGGCTGCATCATATTCCATTGTAGATACACACCACATCTTCTTTATCTAAACAATTGGGACCATCCTGGTTTGCTGGGACAGTTGGTAACCCTATCTGTGGAAATGCCCAGGGGCTGCCTTTTCTCTGCGAATAGTCCTCAAGCAAAGTTTCCGTGTCTTTGGTGCCCCCCAGAATCCCGTCAGATGGCTGGTGGGGGGGACCCAGGGATTGGTGTTCTTAAAAGGCTCCCTGTGAGTTTCTAATGACCACCAAAGGTTGTAAAATATTTGCCATCAAAACAAAACCATGATGTAGAATGGTTTTTTTTTTTATATTTTTTTATTCACCCATCTATTAAGCTTTCCACCTCAAATACCCAGTCCCTGCCCCAGCCTCCCATGTATTTTCCGGGTCACAGGGACAGTGCCCAAGCCAGGTCTTCTGTGTCATTATCTGCACCCACTTCTGGGCTATAGAGGTTCCTGAAGACCCCTTCTGAGCTGTCATAGCCCTGGTTGTCACCCTGGGTCCTGGGCATCTGTCCCCATTACCTCTGGGGTCTTAACTTCTCCAGAGGTTTCTGGTTTCCAGCAGGAGATGGCCTCAGATGACCAGAAGGTGGGCTGTCTCGCCTCACGGCCTGTGGTTTCCTTCCAGGAAGCTCTCCACCTTCAACATGTACATGGAGACCCATGGCTACAACATGGAGCAGATCTGGAGAGACATGGAGGACGTCATCATCAAGACCATCATCTCCGCCCACCCCATCATCAAGCATAACTACCACACCTGCTTCCCCAACCACACCCTCAACAGCGCCTGCTTTGAAATCCTGGGCTTCGACATTTTGTTGGACCACAAACTCAAGCCCTGGCTGCTGGAGGTAGAGGGGATGGGGTTAGGGGTGAAAATTGGCTGCTGTTCCTGGGGATCAGCCGGGGTCAGGCTCATGCCTTCATCTCTGGTTCAGCCAGTCATTTTAATCAACTTCCTGGCCAGGCCCGTTCATCCAGTGGTGCTGGCTGCCTGGGGCTTCTCTCTGAGCTAAGAAGTGGCCACCAGAGGGGGGTAGATGGCCGGGAATTAGAGAGCTCCTGTGCCCTCTTGAGGTCCACCCAGACCTGGAATCTTTGAACTCAGGCACAGAAAGACTCTAGAGAAAACAAGAAAGACTCTAGGGACAACTTGATTTTTTGGTCGCAGAATCATCTTCCAGAAAGGGGGTGTTCTTCCTCAAAGCTGGGTGGTAGGGTTCAAGATCATACAGGAGCAGCCAGTCCTCGATCTCAGGGGCTTGGGCCACTCGGGGCCTGGTGTCTGTGGCCAAGGGAAGGAGTGGCGAACCACTCAGTGAGTTTCCTGCCTCCCCCAGACCCATGGCAGAGTGGTTGGAGGAGGAAGGAAAGCATCTGGGTGGCTTCCCCATTACACCTGAGGTCAGCAGCCCTCAAGGGGCCCGTCAGTTTGCATTATAGGAGAAGGGGGTTGGCCGAGCCAGGTGCCAAGTCCCAGCGGTTAGGGACGGTTGGCACAGAGTCAGAGTCTTTAGAGGGCAGAGCCCGAATCATGTGTGCCCTTCCTGGGGCCTTGGCTTTCCTCCATTCCCAGCCTTTGTTCTCAGATATAGGTAGGAAGGAGAATATGGCTGTTTGGACCGCTTACCCAATGAGTGGAATTGGCCACGGGACACAGGCCTTCAGAAATCACTAAAAACCTTCAAATGTTACAGAGTGCGTCTGAATGATCTGGTCTTTTCCGTGAGCAGGAACAAGGCCTCTCCCTCCTCCCACCTGCCTCTCCCTCAGTCCTGGTGAGGGTCCCAAAGACATCAGTCTGGTTTCTTCCCCACCTCCCAGGCCGGTCCTTTAGACAGCACCCTTCCCTCTGCTCAAGGCCTTGCCATGTACGTGGGAAAGCACACCCACCAGGTGCAAGAAAACCAGACACGGTGGCCCTGATGCTTCTCAAGAGGAAAGGACCGAAATCGAAGCTGGTTAAACTAGAGGAGGTTCTGCTTCCTCCTCTCCTCACCGCGCCTCTGGGGCAGACTCCCTCTCCCTCTTCCCCCCCACCCCCCCCACCCCTGTGTGGTAGCCAAGGCCCCATGCTGGGCTTAGGGAGCTCCCTGGAGGTGGCATGTGGGCCTTACTCCCTGCTTCCACACCCGACAGCCCGGCCCCCTGCTGCCCTCACAGGTTAACCACTCTCCGAGCTTCTCCACCGACTCCTGGCTAGATAAAGAGGTGAAAGACAGTCTGCTATATGACACCTTGGTCCTGATCAATCTGGGAAACTGTGACAAAAAGAAAGTCTTGGAGGAGGAGAGACAACGGGGGCGATTCCGGCAGCAGTGTCGTTCTCGGGAGACCAGGTACAGAGGTGTCCCCTCACTCTGGGGACCCCATTCTCTATGACTTTCTTGCTCCCAATAAGACTGAGTTGTCCTGGTCCTCAGCAACCTACTAGTTATATGGCCTGTATGTCTCTTCTCTGAGCCTCAGTGTTCTTTCTGTGAAATGGAGCCAGTGATCTATAAGGTGGAATTAAATGAGATAATGTGTAATAAAAGGTTCATCATAGTGTCTGGCACAATAGCGTATATTAGAGGTGGTGAAAAGTCTTGCCTGGCAGGGGGCAGTGGGCAAAATGAGTGAAGGGGCTTAAGAGGTACAAACTTTCAGTTATAAAATAAGTCACGGGGAGGTAATGTAGGGCATGGAGACTCTAGTTAGTAAGGCTGTGTTGCATATTTGAAAGTTGCTAAGATCTTAAAAGTTCTCATCACAAGAAAAAAAACATTTTAAAAAAGATTTTGTTTATTTAGTTGAGAGAGAAAGAGAGCATGAGCAGAGGGAGGGGCTGATGGAGAAGTAGGTTCCATGGTGAGCAGGGAACCTGACGCAGGGCCTCATCCCAGAGCCCTGGGATCATGACCTGAGCCAAAGGCAGGTCATTTTTTAAATTTTAATGCTTAACCTACTGAGGCACCTAGGCACCCTGGAAAAAAACTTTGTTAACTGTGTATGGCGACAGATGTTAAGTAGACTTATTGTGGTGTTCATTTCCCAATACATACAAGTAGTGAATCGTGTTTGCGCACCTGAGAAACTAACAGACTGTTCTATATCAATTATACTTCAATTTTAAAAAGTCATTACGTTTTAGAAAATAATCTTGCTTGGAGTTGGTGGGGAGTGGAGTCAGTTCTAACAAATGATAATCCTATTTGGAAAATCAGTTTATATTTGCAGAATGTGGCAACTTCTATAGTTTCACTCTGAGCCTTTTTTTTTTTTAACCTAAAAATAGGAGATTAAGTTGTAGACAGAACTAGACATTATGGGTATGAGTTTACGAATACAACAGGAAGATTCAGGGATTACCAATCAAAAATTAAAACTGTTGCTTTACTTTTATGGAAAGACACATGAGCCCTACTACCCACCCCCACTACCCCCTCACTCCCTACCCCCCATCTCCCCGCATCCCTGGATTGACAGGAACAAGTCCCTGGGTTGGTGGGGGCGAGTGTGCCCAGCTCCCTGCCTGGCAGCATTTGCCTGTAAATAGGGGCCTTCATTCTGTGGGGTGATTCTAGTGTCTGAAGACTAAACCCGGCCGAGGACATGCCTTTGTTTCTTTTCAGATCCCACAGCAACCGCCATGCCCACATGAGCAGAGCCCACTGATTCTTGGGGCCAGAGTTTTGGGAACTGGGACAGTAGCCTCTGTATTGGGAGGACACTGAGATTCTCTCCGTCTGTGCTCTCTGTCTTCCCTCCGAGGCGGGTCGGTAGCAGGGGCTCTTGTGTGGTCCTGTCGCTGGAGCTAAGGAGACCAGGCTTCTGGAAGGGGAACCGACTTGTGTGCAAGGTCCCCTTGCTGGGAAGGGGCAGGCCTGGGGCCAGAGCGCAGCGAGTATGCTCTTTAGGATTCCAGAATGCCTTCTGCTGGGCCAGCTCTCTCTCCACTGCTCAAGGAGGAGGCAGCATCCATCCACCAGGGAGAAGCTGGGGCCCTCCCCCGAGTCATTCTCTTGGTCATGAATTGGCCCTGGTAGCTCAGGGCTCTCGGTTTCCCTCCTGTGAAAGGGGTTTCTCATTCCTCCCTCCCTGACCTCCACCTCCCTGAGGGGCTGTGAAGGAGAATGAGATCATCACAGCTCTCATAAAAGCGCATCCAAAAGGCCCTCACATTTAGCCAAACACAAGCTGCTGCCGTTCTCCAGAGGAGGGTTGCCGGGGCTGTGAACAGGGAGGTGATGACGGTCTGCCTCCTCAGAGCTGAGCCAAGGGGAGATGGTTTTTTGTGTGAGGAGAGAGTCTCATACAGAAAGACCGACCATTCTGATCAGTTCCTGTGCATTAGGACATTGGCCGTCCTGAGAGGGCTAGGATCTCCTTTCAGGGACACGTTCACACGTTTATTTAGCAAATACGGGTTGACCACTGTTGTGTGCAAGGCCTCGGCCTGGCCCCACGGGACGTCCGGCTTGGCATGTCCCTTCCAGGCTTCATCCCGAGAAAATCTACGGCAGCCCTGCATTCTGTTCCCCCACAGGATGGAGGAAGTCAAGGGTTTCCAGGCTGTCCAGTTGGAGAAAACTGAGAAGTATGAGCAGGAGAATCGTGGGGGGTTCCGCCTGATTTATCCTACTCTGAATTCGGAGAAGTATGAGAAGTTTTTCCAGGACAACAACTCCCTCTTCCAGAATACTATTACCTCCAGGGCTCGGGAGGAGTATGCCCGGTAGGAAGGCTCCGGGCCAGGTGGATGGGTGTTGCGATGGATTGGGTCATGCTTGACCTTCTGGGTGACGGGCCTAGGATGGTGAGGAGGGTCTCTGAGCTTCAATCCCCAACCTAGATATTGTCAGGGAAGCATTTGCTTTAGTCTCACAGGGACCAGGCATCATAGGCATCGTTGGTGTGGGGTGTTCAGTATGTAGCTGCTTCTAGAAACTCACTTCTAAGACAGGAACCTGCACCCTCCTCCAGAATTCCCAGGGAGCGATCTCCTAGATTCACATACGCCTAAAATCTAAGAGCTGAAAGGCACTCATCCTGTCCTGTCCAGTCCCTACCCATCACCTCATTTTATAGACGGGGAGGTCGGAGCACAGAAGGGGTCATAGAATGATGATGACCAAAGAGGGATTGGGATCCCTGTCTCCTGACCCATGTGACTGTGTTATTCCCACTACATCATTAGCCAGAAAGGCCCAGGATATAAAGTGGCCCAACGTAGGGGCCCCTCGGGTTGGACCCCTACCCAGACCCTCTTCCCAGCCCCGCCACATGTGGGATTTGGCCTGCTGGGAAGTGAAGAGAGAGAGAGAAGGTGGAGGAGGTGGGCAGAGGCCCCGACTGTGTCCACTCCTTAGATGCTATTCCCCAGACTGGGAATGGTATGGTGGGAGGCACGGCTGTCCCCTCCACCTCCTGCGTGGGGCCCTATAGTCATTTGAGCAGACTGGACACCCGGGGGCAAGACACCACACTCTTTGCCAAGCATCAGCGACCCCTCGGGGAGGGGTGGGGGAGCTCCCACTTTTGCAGCCCATCCCTAACCTCGGCGACCCACCCTGTTCCACCTGGACAGGCAGCTGATCCAGGACCTGAGGCTGAAGCAGGAGAAAAAGTCCTTCCCAGTGAAGGAGAAGAAGGTGGAGATGCAGGGGGAGTCGGCGGGCGAGCAAGCGAGGGGCAAGAGGACGAAGAGCTGCCGACAGAAACCCCAGCAGAAACCCCAGGCCGCCACCTTCACCTTCAAACAAGTAAACCCCGCTGGGAGGGGAGCGTGTGTGCCCGGCACCCTTCCCCGGCTGGGGCCGCTCCGTGGGGGGGTGCTCAGGAGACCGCTGCTCAGAGCCCTGACGCACTGAACGAAGGGGGCTGACAGAGGGCCAGCCCACAGGAAGTCACGACGTGCCGGGCATCCTTCAGAGGACTCTCGCTGCTCTGTCCTAGTCTCCTCCGTCGGGAAGAAAAGCCACTGGGAGGCTGAGCTTGATTCCCCGTGTAGGGAGCGGGCTCCGGGACCATCCTACTCATGGGTCCCAAGCCCAGTTTGGGCTGGAGTGCTCCCCTCTAGCAGGCCAGGGGTGCAGCTGAGAGAGGGGGCCGCAGAGAAGGGCTTCACGGAGGCAGGACCCTCACCTTTATGTGGGGTAAGGCGCCACAGCTAGGTCCTTCCAGCCTGCTCTCTGCTCGAAGTGTGGACCAGCACTGGACGTGGCGGGGCGGGGGGCAGCTGTCCTGTTGTCTTCCAGTCTGAATCTTTGGATTGACCTTCTCTGCCTCACTATTTCTTCCGGCTCAGGGGAAGGACTCAACTGGCTTTTTGGTCCATCTCCTTTTTCTTGAACCCTCACCTGAAGGGACAGGATGACAGCAGGATATTTTTAGGGTTTTTTTTTTTTTTTTGTAACTTTGCTAGGGTCATAGGTCTTTTAAGAAACTGATAAAAAATGATACTCTCTTACCATAAAGTATACAAAGATACAAAGTATACAAAGTTCTAAAACTACAGGTTTAAGCGGCTCAAAGATCCTGTGAAACTGTCCATGAGCCCTCTAGGGGGTCCCTGCACCCCAGGATAAGAACCTCAGATTAGAGAGACTTTGATACCTGTTGCTTTCCTTCTCCTCCTCCTCTCCTCGGCACCTACCCTTGGTGCAGATAAATCTGGAAGTG
The DNA here is from genome assembly GCF_020171115.1 of Neogale vison. Taxonomy (NCBI): domain Eukaryota; kingdom Metazoa; phylum Chordata; class Mammalia; order Carnivora; family Mustelidae; genus Neogale; species Neogale vison. The sequence goes on from NC_058095.1 coordinate 46,727,914, forward strand.
GACAGAGCTGGGTTCCCACGGGCTGTGTTTGGTTTCCTCCTTCCCAGCATCTCCAGCCAATGGCATTGGTATCCTGCACACCGGACTTCTTCCTGAGTGTCAGAGACGCAAAGACAAATGAGACAGACAGCAGCCTCGACCCAGAAGGGGCCAGCCCTCCTCCTTGCAAGCCTATAGCTGCAAGGCGTTACACATCTGTACCTGACCTCAGCCACTCGAACCTTCTCAGCTGCCCGGGGCTGGAGCTCAGTCAACCCATCTCCAGAATCGAGGAGGTCAAATCTGCCTCCGCAGTGAACATATTTCCCAGCACAGGGGTGAGTAGAGCGGTCTACCTCCCCAGAGGGCTCTGCTCACTCAAGGGGCAGTGGTAGGAGTCTTGCTTTCTGAGCAAGCCACTTAAGCCTCGGTGTCCCCACCTGGGAAGTCCAAGTTGTGCGAGAGCGTACATGCTAGGAGAATGGATCCATAATTTTAGGGCTTTTCTAGTGGCTGTCTTCTGCACCCCATCTTTAGGCATGTTCTCACCTCTGGCTGCTGGAGCAAATCACCACCGACTTGGGGGCTTAAAACACACATTTATTTGTTCATAGTGCTGGAGGCTAGAAGTCTGAAAACAAGATGTTGGTGGGGCCGTGCCTCATCTGAAGGCTCTAAAGGGAGGATCCTTCTCTTCCTTCCTTGATTCTTGCTAGATTCTGGTGGCTGCCAACAATCCTTGGCGCTCCTTGGCTTGTGGCACTGGGACTCCAGTGGGACTTGTTGAGTGTTTCTTCTGTAGGTCTTCACGTGGCCTTCCTGTAAGCACACCACCAGTCATTGGACTGAGGGCTCCACCGGATCCAATATGACCTCACTTTCACCTGCCTCGTGATATCTGCAAAGACCCTGTTTCCGAATAAGGTCACAGTCTGAGCTTTGTGGCAGTGTCGAACCCAGCTCATCCCCTTACACAATGTTTCTCAAACTCCATTCGTGTATGGACACCTGTTAAAGGAGAGAACACTCTTTCAGATCTCCACGGGAGCCCTAAATAACTTTTATAGATATTTATAAGCAGAAAACCAGATGTATACAATCTTTATAACTCTTCTACAATGAGGAAATTAAAACAAACATCACCCATAAAGTTCACATCAAGAACATTAATTAATGTGACAGTCGATTTTCTATTTTTGTGGACACTAGGGTGCCGCATAAATGTGGTCCTGACAGCTCTAGAATGGGTCCTTTTGTGTTTACTGTAGTCAGGCTATGTGATGACTGTATTGTAAGTCCTGGAAAATGTTCGGCTTTGCTGGGCATTGCTAGACCCAAGTGCAATACGGAGGAGTGCAATGCTTTTCAAGTTCCTAACCATAGCCTGCAGTAGAAATCTGTTTCATTTCATCCGTCCATACACACACACTGGAAAAAAGCTTCTAAAACAATGATGAGCCATACTATGGATGGTGACTCCTTTGATATTTTTTATTCTGTTCTGTTCTTTCAAAAATACCAGTTCCTGGGGCAGCTGGGTGGCTCAGTTGACTAAGCCTCTGCCTTCAGCTCAGATCATGATCCCAGGGTCCTGGGATCCAGCCCCATGTTAGGCTCCCAGCTCAATGGGAAGTCTGCTTCACCGTCTCTCCCTGCTTGTGTTCTCTCTGTCTCTCTCAAATGAATAAATAAAATCTTTAAAATAAATAAATAAAAATACCTGTTACAACCCACTAGATTAATTTCATGACTTATTAATAGGTTTACAACCACCATTCCATAAACACCTTTAAGAGATTAGGCTTTGGGGGCACCTGAGTGGCTCAGTGGGTTGGGCTGCTGCCTTCGGCTTGGGTCATGATCCCAGGGTCCTGGGATGGAGCCCCACATCGGGCTCTCTGCTCAGCAGGGAGCCTGCTTCCTCCTCTCTCTCTGCCTGCCTCTCTGCCTACTTGTGATCTCTGTCTGTCGGATAAATAAATAAAATCTTAAAAAAAAAGAGAGAGGTTAGGCTTTGAAGCTTCATGACACTGGATTTCACACCAAAAGCAGGGCTGCCTGCCTGGTTCAGGCAGAAGACCTTGTGGCTCTTGATCTCAGGGTCGTGAATTCAAGTCCCATGTTACATATAGAGATTACTTAAATTTATTTAAGTAATTTAGTTTTATTAAGTATTTAAGTATTTATTATACTTAAATAATAAAGAAGGAAACAAAACTTAAAAAAAAAAGCAGGGGCGCCTGGGTGGCTCAGTGGTTAAGCCGCTGCCTTTGGCTCAGGTCATGATCTCAGGGTCCTGGGATCCAACCCCGCGTCGGGCTCTCTGCTCAGCAGGGAGCCTGCTTGCTCCTCTCTCTCTCTGCCTGCCTCTCTGCCTGCTTGTGATCTCTCTCTGTCAAATAAATAAATAAAATCTTTAAAAAAAAAAGCCATTTCTTAAAAAAAAAAAAAAGCAAAAGTAGGTAAGTGGGACTATATAAACTTGAACAGTCAACAGAGTGAAAAGGCAACCTATGAAATGGGAGAAAATACTTTCAAACTATGTCTCTGATAAGGGGTTCGTATCCAGAATATATAAAGGATTCTTACAACTCATACCAAAGATAACCTGATTTTTTAAATGGCTGAAGGATTTATGGGTGGTCCATTTGGTTGAGTGCCTGACTCTTGGTTTCCACTCAGGTTGTGATCTTGGGGTCGTGGGGTCAAGTCCCCCATTGGGCTCTGCCCTCAGTGTGGAGTCTGTTTGAGATTCTTTCCCTGTCTCCCTCTGCCCATCCTCCTGCTCTTTCTCAAATAAATAAATAAACAAACAAATCTTTAAAAACCTGAGGGGCACCAGGGTGGCTCAGTTGGTTAAACATCTGACTCTTGGTTTTAGCTCAGGTCCTTGCTCATGGGTGTGGGATCAAGCCCCAGGTCAGGCTCCCTACTCAGCAGGGAGTCTCCCTGGAGGCCTGTTGCACAGTGATGGGGATATTACTGATGCTACTTACTGTATACTTAAAAATGGTTAAGGTAGGGGCGCCTGGGTGGCTCAGTGGGTTAAACCTCTGCCTTTGGCTCAGGTCATGATCTCAGGGTCCTGGGTTCGAGCCCCGCATCGGGCTCTCTGTGGAGCGCCTGCTTCCTCCTCTCTCTCTGCCTGCCTCTCTGCCTACTTAGGATCTCTGTCTGTCAAATAAATAAGTAAAATCTTTTTTTTTAAAATGTGGTTAAAGTAGATGGGGCACCTCGGTGGCTCAGTTGTTAAGCGCCTGCCTTCAGCTCAGGTCATGACCCCAGGGTCCTGCTCAGCGGGAAGCCTGCTTCTCCCTCTCCCACTCTCCCTGCTTGTGTTCCCTCTCTCGCTGTGTCTCTCTCTGTCAAATAAATAAAATCTTTTAAAAAATGGTTAAGGTAGCAAATTCTATGTCATGCGTGCGCATGTGCATTTTTTCCTGCAATAAAGGAAAAAAAAAGAGTAAAGAGTATGCATTGATCTGGTTGCCTCTATTTGGATCCTGGAGTCTCCTCTATGACTTGTGTTTAGTCACTCTTATCTCCCCACGCCTCAGTTTCCTTAACTGAAAAAACTGGAATTTTGGCACCTGGGTAGCTCAGTGGGTTAAGCGTCTGACTTCAGCGTAGGTCACAATTTCAGGATCCTGGGATCCTGGGATCCAGCCCCCTGTTGGCAGGCTCTGCACTCAGCAGGGAGTCTGCTTCTCCCTCTCCCTCTGCCCCTCCTCCAGCTCTTGCACTCTCTCTGTCTCTGTCTCTCTCTCATTCTCTCAAATAAATAAATAAAATCTTTTAAAAATGGAAATTTTTAAAAAGATTTTTGTTTATTTGACAGAGATCACAAGTAGGCAGATAGAGAAGAGGAAGCAGGCTCCCTGCTGAGCAAAGAGCCTGATCTGGGGCTCGATCCCAGGACCCTGGATCATGACCTGAGCCGAAGGCAGAGGCTTTAACCCACTGAGCCACCCAGGTGCCCCTAAAAAACGGAACTTTAATAATAGTACCTGCCAGTGGATTGCTTTGAGGCTTAAATGGAAGAATACATGAAAATGTAGAGAGTGGCACCTGCCATAGAGGGTTCAGGAAGCATTAGCTGTTATTTTAATATTACTGCGACTTCTTAAGACTGTCTTTGTTCTTCTCTCATTAATCTAAGTGTAAAGTAGTATTACTTAACTCCAAAGAGATTTTTTTAAAATAAGCAGCAATTTTTTATTGTTTTTTTAATTTCATGTGCATAGTGTTAATTTAATAAAAAGCCCTGCTTCATTCAAAGACTTTACATCTTTCATTTATTTATATTTCCCTCTTGGGGAGCCTGGGTGGCTCAGTGGGTTAAAGCCTCTGCCTTCGGCTCAGGTCATGATCCCAGGGTTCTGGGATCAAGCCCCGCATCGGGTTCTCTGCTCGGCGGGGAGCCTGCTTCCTTCTCTCTCTCTCTGCCTACTTGTGATCTCTGTCTGTCAAATAAATAAATAAAATCTTTTAAAAAAAAGTATATTTCCCTCTTATCTCTATGCTCACCTCCCATTCTCCTATCCACCATCTTTTGTTAATATGTTTCCTGGCAAAGGAGGTATTTAAAATATATATATATATATATATGCATTTAAACTTTATTTAAATGTGATTGGGTCATTTATCTCATTCTGTGACCTTTTTCGTGTTGAGCCTGTTTTTCTTTTTTTTTTTTTTTTTAAGATTAAATTTACATGCATTGAAATGCTCAAATCTTTTTTTAAAAATATTTTATTTATTTATTTGACAGACAGCGATCACAAGTAGGCAGAGAAGCAAGCAGAGGGGGTGGGGGAGCCACAGGCTCCCCGCTGAACAGAGAGCCCGATGCGGGGCTCAGTCCCAGAACCCTGAGATCATGATCTGAGCCAAAGGCAGAGGCTTAACCCACTGACACCCAGGCACTCCATCAAATCTTTTTTTTAAAGATGTATTTATTTAGAAAGAGAGAGCACACATGCACATGGAGGGTGGGGCAGAGGGAGAGAGAGAATCTCAGGCAGATGCTTGTGTTCCCTTTCTCTCTGAAATAAATAAATAAAATCTTTAAATAATAAATAAATAAATTTGAAAAATAAAATTTCTCTTTTGTTAAAAAAAAAAATACCCCCAAAACAAAAAACCAGAGGAAGCTCTATGGACATTCGCCATCCTCTGCCCTAGTGTTCAGCCAATTCCTGGTTACGAAAGTATTCTAACCTAATCTTTTTTTTTTTTTTTTAAGATTTTATTTATTTATTTAAGAGAGAGAAGTGAGAGAGAACATGAGCGAGGAGAAGGTCAGAGGGAGAAGCAGACTTCCCATGGAGCTGGGAGCCTGATGTGGGACTCGATCCCGGGACTCCAGGATCATGACCTGAGCTGAAGGCAGTCGTCCAACCAACTGAGCCACCCAGGCGCCCTATTCTAACCTAATCTTTCTTGCTGCTGATGAACTTGGCCTCCTTAGTCTGTTTATTTAAATCAAGAAGGTATGGGAAGGCGTGTCGGGCTTCCACAATCTCACGTTGGACTGTTCTCTCTTCCAGCCCTTAGCCTCGATAGAAACGTGCCCAGCTCCTACCACTCAGGTCTCAGACTCCCCAGAACCTCTGCCTGGTGGGACCGGGACAACCAGCTCTGACTGCGGTAGCCCCGAGATGGACAAGGTGGCCTTTAAATACAAGGAGCATCACTTCCCGCAAGACCTCATCCAGGGGAAAATATCCAAAATTTGCCTTCCAGCAAAATCCCAGAGCTTTTCACGAAGTCTGAAGCCAAGCTGGCCGGCGCTGGAGAATGAGACTCAGAAGCAGCCCCTGCTGTCAGAGCTCTTCACCAAGGTCCCACTTCGGGAGAAGCTCTCCCTGTTCCCAGCTTGCGGCAGCCCAAAGCTGGGGCGGAGTCGCAAGTCACGTGAGTGCCAGCCCAGCCAGGCGGGTGCCAAGATCTTAGGGGTTCCCAACAGGACCAGTCCTTGTCTTTGTGGAGCGCCCAGTCTGGGGTGGCGGTGGGGGGATGCAGCCTTAGGAAGACACCCCCTTCCCTGCCTGGTGGGGGAGATATCATTCACATTCTTAGGGAGTCTCTGGTCTTACTGAAATTACAAAAAAAGGTAAAAACAAACTGCTTTTGGCAAGCTCCCTGTCTGACGATTCCTGATTGCTGGTTGTCATTGAGGCGAGGGGCATTTGGCTGAGTCGGAATCAGCGGAAGGGCACAAAGGGGAAACAGGAAAGAGAAGCTTCTGGCAGGAGAGGAGCAGAGGCGGATTCTGGTTCAGGAACTTGAGCTAGCTTGAAGCCAGGGAACCCCGGCGGGAGGCGAGGCGGCCTCCGCGGGCCATGTGCGCCTCGCCCAGCCTTACAAATGGGTGATGCCAATGATTTCGCCTTTCCAGAAAACCGCTGCCTGCCCTGGGAGTGCTGCTTCAGCAGCCGAAGCTCTGGCGAGAAGAGGCAGCTGCGTCTGTCCTCGCTCCTGCTCCTGCACAGTCCTCCCAGCCACGAAATGACCCTCAGTGACCTGCTGGTGGTCGCCACCCCAGCCCGACTGGATCCGAGGCCTGGCAGGAGCTACAGCAGCACCGCAAGAGACCCATGTCAGGAAGTCTACAGCCGCAACCTGGTCTCTGGCCAAAAAGGATGTGAGAGGGACTAGGTGGGTCCACCTGTATTCCCTTCATGGGCTTGTTTCCCTGACCAGCACCGCAGGTGTGTATTTCTGGAACGTCAGGGAGGTAGGAGGGTGCCTGGATTGATAAAAGACATCCAGGTAAGTAAACAGTTCAGACGGACCTCAATCAAAATTTGCCCCGCCCCCTGCCCCTTGCAATGTGTGATTCTGCTATGACCTCCCTCCCTCCCTCCTACTAAAGCAGACTGTGACCGCCAGTTTGACCCTTGTGACCAGTAGCTCACGCAGCAGGAGGGCAAACAGGTAAACATCAGCCCACAGACATCACTTTGGGTGCTTGTAAAAATGCATACGTCTACGGCCTGCTTCCGGAAATTCTGATTCAGTAGGTCCTGGGAGGGTCCAGAAATCTGCATTTGAGGAGGGCTTCTCCATGATTCTGATGCCCTTCTCACCACCGTCAGAGAAAAACTGGGCCTGGTGTTTCCCAAACTTCCCTGACAATATGAATCACGGTGGGGGGGGGGAGGTGCTTGTTAAGCCTATAGTTTTCTGGGTCACACCCCCTGAAAGTTCTGATGCAAGAGGCTTGAGATGAAGCCCTGGGAATCTGTCTCTCAAATAAGCATTTCAGGTGTGGTAGGGAGGACTGTCCTGCATCTAGACCCAGGCCTGGGCAGAGGAACCTGTGACAGCCAGGCCTGACCTACTGGCCTGCCCTTAGGGAGCTCAAACCCACCCCTACTATCTTCGATTTGTAATCTTCCAGTACTAAAATTAAAAAAAAAATTTTTTTTTTAAGATTTATTTATTTTAGTGAGAAAGAGAGTTAAAAACCAGAGTCGAAGGCTTACCACACTGTGCCACCTAGTTGTCCCCATACTGGCACTTAAGGGATTGGTGACCCAACACCAGGTTTGGGCCATAGTGAATTAGAAATGAGCTTCTCACCTACTTGAACCCCTGACATCAGGTGTCCTTCTTTTTCAGATGGAATTTTTTTCTTTTTTCTTTTTTTTTAAAGACTTTATTTATTTATTTGACAGAGCGAGATCACAAGTAGGCAGAGAGACAGGCAGAGAGAGAAGGGGAAACAGGCTCCCTGCCCAGCAGAGAGCCTGATGCGGGGCTCGATCCCAGGACCTTGGGACCATGACCCAGGCCCAAGGCAGAGGCCTTAACCCACTGAGCCACCCAGTCACCCCTCTATTTTTTTTTCCTTTTAACTTATTTTACTTAAATTCAGTTAGTTGACATAGAGTGTATCGTCAGTGTCAGATGTGGAGGTCAGTTACTCATCTGTTGCATACAACACCCAGTGCTCATTTTATCGTGTCTGTATCATTCTTCAGCAAAGTCCAGCTTGGTTTCAGGCTCCCTGAGAGGCTCTGGGATTTTGTTGGCAGAGAAGTTTTTGATATTTTCTCCTAAGTGAGTAAAAATAAGTTCAAAAGGAGAGATAAATAGGTAGCTAGTTCTGTAGGAGAGACTTGTTTCTCTGGCTCTAATTTCTAAGAGCAGTTTGTCACACGGAGTCTTCTGTTATAGACTTTTACTACCGTAGTGGACAGTGGCTGAAGGCAGTAACTTTTTAATGAATATTAATGATGGTAATAGTTATCCCTTTTTTTGGGAGCCTACCATAGAGGTGCCAGAACACTTCTACATATATTTTTTTATCTAATTTCATTTCAATCACATCGTGCCTTTTAGAAAAGAAAAAAAAATGAGGCTCAAAAAACATTAACGCCTAACTTTTGGGAGGTCCCATAGCTTGTTGGTGACAGAGCAAGGATTTGAGTCACATGGTTCTGATGCCCAAACCATACCATCTTTCTTTCCAATGGTGTTTGTAATAGTCTTCAGTTTGAGCTAAAGTTGTAGTAAATAGCTCTTCTATTTCTGCAGGTAGCCAGAAAGACCAGGCAGGCCCTCTTAGCATGTTGTATGGGGTCACCAGATCTCAGAGCTGGCCCTCTGCTCTTATGTCAAATGATGGTGACTAAAAATCCCAATTAATCAGTCCACAAAGGACTGACACATACAAGGCAAACTCATAAAATCTGGTTATATACAGGGCAATGCCCGGCTATCGATGCATTGATGTACAAATGAAAGATGATGTGGCATAAGAATAGGGCTTCGGCATAATGACTAATGGTTGAACGAAAGAAAGAGGAAAGGTCCAAATTGTGGATCAGGGGCTCTCCCAGTTGCTGTAATACCTTCCACACATCAAGGAGAGGTGCCATGTCTCATGCAATCCTCAGGTCAATATTGTGAGGTTGACAAGAAGACATTATGATTTATCCTCAATTTGCAGAGGAAGAGAATCAGGGTTTGGGGGATAGTAAGTGACTCCCCCAACCTCACAGAAGTGATGGGTTCTGGACAAAAGAACATGATGTTTCTTCCACCTTGCCCCATGTGAGGACAGGAGGCCTGACACATTCCTCCATGTTTTTCCTTAAATCACTATAATCTCATCTTCCTTCCTCTGGATCCACTTTCACAGTAGGTCGGTCAACGAGCCTCAGATTCCAAATCTGTCAACAACTGAGTTTTAGGGGATAAATAGCGCATTTTATAGATTTTAAGATGATTAAAAGCTTGCCAAAGCAGGATGCCTGGCACCCGAGTTAGTTGGCGGCACTGGTGAGGACGACCCACCAGCATGATGATGGTGGCGATGCCACGTTGATGGCGATGAGCCCAGCAGGGACTGAAGCAAGACGCACTTGCTTTCAGTGGACTAAAGGCTTTGCCTACCTTCTCTCAGTCCTCAAAGCAACGCTGTGTGGTGAGTGCTGTTGTCATTCTCTTTTTTCAAAAGAAAAAAGGGTGAGAGAGGTTAAATAACTTGCAAAAGGGCATTGAGAGATCCTACACTCACACACTTAACCGCTACCGCTTCTTGTCTCTGTCCAGCCATCTTGGCCGCTCTTGAATGGTCCATACCATAGCATCTGGCGCTAGAAGGATGCAGGAAGGTGAATGGTGCATAGGTAAAATGAGTTTCTGGTGACTGTGGATATGGATCTAGGAGTGTCTCCTGACCTACTAGACAGGATGGTGATAAAAGTTAATTGGCTTGAATATTCTAAAGGCCATTTTAAAGGAAACGCTAAGGAAAAATTCTTTTTTTTTTTTCTTTTCAGAATCAGACTGGATCTCTGTCATTTTCCCCTCTTTCCATCTCTTACGCCCAGGAAATAATTTATCGTTTCTTAAAGTGTCTACAATGTCCATAGAGTCAACTGAAAGTTTTATTTCCTCGTCTAGATATCCTGGTCTTATAACGACTTCCCATTAACAGCATGGGGCCAACAGCCTTGTCTTCTGTGCCCTCCCAGTTAGCTTCCAGGGCTGTAGGACCATGACCTCTGAAACGTATTGGTTCTGCCCCAGGACACAGCCCAGTTGCCCCACCGGTAGCATTTCTATTGGTCCCTCAGGTGGCCCCATCATCCAGAACACTCCCTGACCCCAACCCCAGATAGAGCAGTGTGAAAGGAGGAGTGTTTCAGAGAAGGACTCAAAGTTTCCAGGAATCCAAAGCCCTCAGTCTACCAACAGGTCTGCGTCACTTGGTTTTCGATCCCAAAGAGAAAAGACAGAGAAAGGGTGAGGCATGTTGGAGGATTCTGAGCCCTGGGTAAGGGAATTGGTGCAGATGTAACTTTACCAGGTACAGACCAGACCACCTCCCACCTGAGCCACCCCAATGCCTAACACCTTCCTGCTACCTCTCTTACCAGTCCACATCCACATCAATCTTTCTGATGAAGAAGTGAGGGGAGAGTTACCCAGCCTGCAGGTCTTTTTATATCAACTTGCAAGAATGATACATCTTCCCCTGAAGTGTACACTAATAAAATAAATTGTCATGCTCAATGCTGGTGGGATGGTGACCCTGATCCAGAGTAAGAATGGGAAGGGGGAAGCAGGAGAGAGAGTTCTCCTGAGCTCTCCTCATTAAGAAAGCTCCAAATTCGCCAAAAACATGTTGGGAGCACTTGAAGAATTTCTTTGGATGAATAATAAGCCTGGCCCTCCCTGTTGGGAGCCTGGTGTCTAGGGGACCCTTTTGGGATCCCTGTGGTTGCCATGTGTCTGCCCAACATCAACCCTGGCTAGACTCCAGGCATAACATTTCATTTTGCCATTTTGTTCATGCCATTTCATTTTGTTCATCCTCTCCAAGAATGTGATACAAGTGAATGCCTCACTTGCTCTTTCGGAATTAGATCCCAGAAATGAGCTTTGGAGGAAGTACGGGGCAGGGGTGGCAGAAAGTTGATGTCTGAAGTCAAGAATCTCCTTCACAATGTTGACCCAGATTTGCTTTATGAAGTCCTGATGGGATGACTTTCTGGCCTCAAGGATGTCAGGGTATTCTGGGATACTTGAAGCCCTCAGTACTCCTCAGTTATCCAAAGTAGTGGATGGAGTAGTGAATAGAGAAGCCATTTGTGTCCAGCTGTGAAGCACACATACACACAACACCTTAAGGCCTGGTTTTCAAGGACTCCTGGTGTAGACTTCTTCTTCTAAGTAAGTCAGGTCTCACCTGGATGGCAAAAAAAGGAAGCCCTGATTACAACTAGGGAGACTACTAAAAAATTAACTGGGCCACCTGGCTGGCTCAGTCGGTGGAGCATGTGACTCTTGATCTCGGGGTTGTGAGTTTGAGCCCCATGTTGGGCATAGAGATGACTTTAAAAAAATTAACCCGGGGTGCCTGGGAGGCTCAATGGGTTAAGCCTCTGCCTTCAGCTCAGGTCATGATCCCAGGGTCCTGGGATCAAGCTCCGCATCAGGCTCTCTGCTCAGCGGGGAGCCTGCTTCCTTTTCTCTCTCTGCCTGCTTCTCTACCTACTTGTGATCTCTGTCTGTCAAATGAATAAATAAAATCTTTTTTTAAAAAAGCTGTTAAAAAATTTAAAAATTAAAAAAAAATTTTTTTAAATTAACCCTCCCTTTGCCAGCCCTTCCCAATGCCATTTAGGAGCCTCCAAATGAAATGATTCAAGGCCAGTTTTTCCATTGTCATTATCAGGTTGCCACAGATTATAGTCTGGACCACACAAAAGCTGTAAGACTTGCTGAAATAGGGCTTTCTAGAACCTCTGCATCTCTCCCTTTTTCTCCCTAGTCACCACTGAACCAGCCAGTTAAGGTTCCTAAGCTGATAAAAAGAAAGTCTTTTAATAAGATGAAGTCAGAATTATTTGTCTTTCTAGGGGACAATTTGGTGTCAGCATCTTTGATCCTAGAAATAGGCTCAGCTTCATGGGCATGCCATCTGTGTAGTCCCACAGGCTCCACCCTTAGAAGGGCCCTGTACTTGGTTAAATGCTCTGTTGTTACCCTCATGAAATTCTGAGCATTTTTTGAACAAGGAGCCCCATATTTTCATTTTGTACACACCACACTATGTAGCCAGTCCTGCTCAGAGACTTTAACAGGTCTGGGTTATCCAAAGAGAAGGCAAAATGGCAGCCCCCTTGCACCTCTTGCCTGTTCACCCTCAGGGCTAAGCCTAGCAATTGTCTGCTGAATGTTTGTGGGCGACCTTGCCCCCATGGAGTGTGCGTTGGAGCAAGACAGGTCCACAGACAGCTGGCCTGAGTTAAGTGCCACTAACTGTCATTAGTTGAGAAGGAAATGCCCTCGCACCAGCTGAGAGGATCAAGTCCCCTTCTTTAGAGGAGGTGATATTTGAGATAGCAGGGAAAGAGAAATACAATCTTAAATTGTTTTAAAAAGATTGATTTGGGGGCGGGAGAGGGGTAGAAGGAGAGGGAGAAGAGAATCTCAAGCAGAGACTCCCCACCGAGTGTGGAGCCCGGCGTGGGCCTCAATCCCACAACCCCGAGATCGTGACTTGAGCTGAAACCAACAAGAGTCCAGTGTATAACCAACTGAGCCATCAAGGTGCTGCATAATATGATTTTAAAAAGTGGATATGAGGTGTGATATGAGGCATACTGGTCTGGAAGAAAAAAACAACCCTGAACATGGTTGAGAAGTAAACTTTGGTCCAATCAGGCTGATCTGAAAGGAAAATTGGGAAGTGACAATGGGAAAATAATGTGTGAGGCCATACTGGAGACCCTGGTGCCCTTGTTTATTTCATCCTTGTGGCGGTGAACCAATTTATGTGGTTGTCTCTCTGCGGAACTGTACCATGTCTTTAAATCTTTATATTACCTGCTTTTAGCCTAGTGCTTTGGACATGATAAAAATTCAATAAAAAATTCAATAACTATAAAAATTCAATAAAATTCAATAACTATTTGCTGAATCTAAAATGTTACACTGGGAAGTGTTTACATAATTCAGTGGAAAACCACTGGAGGTTTAGAATGTGGGCTTTTAGGGTTAGAAAGTCGAATCTGGTAGAAGATGGTAGAAGGATGACTGGCAAAGGGAGAGACCATTGGGCAAGTGGTTAGGAGGCTCTTCTGGTGGCCCAGGTTTCAAGCCTTTCAGCCTCTCTTAGGATGGTGAGCTGTGGGAAAGAGAAGGAGGCAGGCGAGAAAAGCACTGTAGATCTGGGACATCATAGCTGAGTGAATGGAAGGGAGTAGGAAAAGGGAACAACAATGACAGCTTCAAAAGAGAGTCCCGTGCCTGGGTAATGCAGTTGATTAAGCATCCAACACTTGATCTCAGCTCAGGTCTTGATCTCAGGGTCGTGAGTTCAAGTCCCACATTGGACTCCACGTTGGGCATGGAGACTACTTAAAGAAAGAAAAGAAAAAAAGAAAAGAAAACTGAGTCCCCTCCAAGAAAATAGAAACATTGGGAGAAGGAGCTTTGTGGGGATGGAAGTCAGAGTATCCATTTCATAAGGCAGATGGATGAGTTCCTGTTCCCAGATGTATATAAAAGAGCAGTACTTAGGGTGCCTGGGTGGCTCAGATGGTTAAGCATCTGCTTTTTGCTCAGGTCATGATCCCAGCATCCTGGAATCCAGCCCTGCATCCAGCTCCCTGCTCAGCGGGAAGCCTGCTTTCCCTCTCCCACTTGCCCTGCTTGTGTTCCTGCTCTTGCTGTCATTCTCTCTATGAAATAATAAATAAAATATTTTAAATAAATAAGAAAGAATAAGCAACACTGAAGGAAAACCCTCCAAGTGCAAAAATTATTTTCCTTGACGACCAGATGGTTAAAAACAGCCATCTTGGACTGGGGAGGTTCTCCAGGCTCAGAACTACCTGGACAGCTGAAAAGACACGTGTGCTCCCACCTCCTGAAAGCCAGAATAGTCAGTCTGGGGGAGGACATTGTCCTGGACTAGAAAGCTCCCCCAGAGGGTTCTGATGCATAGCCACGTTTGGGAACCACTTACCTGACTCACTCCACACTCTACAACCCCTAGCCCTCCTCACACTAGCTGGGAGGAACTCTCCCTAGACTTAAAAGGGCCACTGCATGGGCACCTGGGTGGCTCAGTGGCTTAAGCCTTTGCCTTCGGCTCAGGTCATGATCTCAGGATCCTGGGTTGGAGTCCCACATTGGGCTCTCTGCTCAGCAGGGAGCCTGCTTCCCCTTCCCTCTCTGCCTACTTATGATCTCTGTGTGTGTGTGTCAAATAAATAAAATCTTAAAAAAAAAAAAAAGCGGGGGAGGGTGGCCACCGCAGATTCCAGTTTTCCTTCCACTCTGGCCTAGAATGGAAGTCAGGCAGATTGGCAGCTGGTTTGCTCCAGTGTCCTCCTCCACCAGTGCTGGATGATTACATGAGCCGAATGTAATCATTCCCAACCCTTGTCTTTACAGCTGGCATGTCACTTAGCTTAATTACAGCACACAGTGCCATTTCAATTCAAGGAATCTAAAAAAGCAATGAAATGGGCTCTGCAAATTGTTAGGAAGGCAATGAAGACCGTGGAACTGCAATTTACTAAGCATTGCTTTCAATTATTTTGCATTCTTCAGCCATGACTCTTAAGTTATTAACCAGCAGCCTGGGAAAGCCAAGCAGGCCATGTGCCGTGTGGAGGCTATTTCATGACTCGCGAGTGCCCACTGTGTGCTGGGGCATGGCTCCAAGACCAGGCAAAACCTTGGTGAGACCCTTCCAGGCAGGAGGGAAGGGATTGTGATCGCTCTGCGCATGCATTCTTCCCATCATGCACTTGCTAATCTTACATTAGCCATGACTCTCCTGAACCATAGATTCCGACTGGTCTGGGGTGAGCTTCAGCAAGCGTCCCCTTCCCCTTTACTCCTGAACTATGTACTATCCTCAGAAAACAAGAGGAAAGGAATGTGGGAAAGCAAAACAAGACCTTAAAAAAAAAAATCTAGAATCAGTGCCTGGTCTCTCTTGATTCTTCTCAATCTTTGAGTGGGCTTCTTGCACAGCCATTTTTTTTTTAAGATTTTTAAAATTTATTTGACCCAGAGAGAGAGAGCACAAGCAGGGGGAGTGGCGGGCAGGGGAGAGGGAGAAGCAGGACCCTGGGATCATGACCTGAGCCAAAGGCAGATGCTTAACCAACTGAGCCACCCAGGTGCCTCATTTTAAAGGGAAAGACTGTGCCATCACTCTCCATCCTGCTTTAAAAATGAAAAGGGTGCCCATCCATCTGAGAAAGGGGTGGAAGCAGCAGGACGTAGAACAGGTGTGCTGAAATAGATCCCTCTTGATACAACATTGGTCGGCGTAGTAATTGGGAACAGAGTGCCAGCTGCCTCAGCAGTCATGCCAGGCAGGAGAGCAAACACCAAAATCCTGTTGGCAAACCCAGCAGAGGTTTGGCCAAAGCAAACAGAGGCTGAGGCAGGCCCGCTGCAGCGGACTCTTGCTTCCCCTTGGATATCTCTTGGGAGACTGAGCCAGCAGAGCCGCATGTCAGGGCATCAGGTAGCTGTGGGGATGCGTATGTCCATTCCTGGGCAAGGGCCCAAGCTGGACCCTTGGATTCCTTGCCGCGGTCCCCTTTCAATTTGGGATAGGCCAGGGAAAGTCTGATACTGATAAAGGACTTTCGCATGTATTACTTTGCTTATTCCTCACAGCAGTCCTGTGAGATCCGTATTATTCCCCTCTCACAGATGAGAGAACACAGAGGCTAAGAGCCACCAAAGACACAGAGCCAGGATCCGACTCAGAGTCTCTGACTCAGTGCCGGCTGCACTTCCCATTCCCTCTGCCCTCCCACTTGAACTCTCCAAAGTCAATTCCCACCATCTAAATGGGACTTGGGGGGGCACCTGGGTGGCTCAGTGGGTTAAGCCTCGGTCTTCGGCTCAGGTCATGATCTCAGGGTCCTGGGATGGAGCCTGCACTGGGGCTCTCTGCTCAGCAGGGAGCCTGTTTCCCCCTCTCTCTGCCTGCCTACTTGTGACCTCTCTGTGTCAAATAAATAAAATCATTAAAAAAAAATAAATGGGACTTGGCTTCTTTCCATTTTGTAACCGAGAAGCAGAGGCTCAAAGGAGATGTGTGTCCCGGGTTAGGTTTGTTTTTAGACCAGAAAACAGCTAGTTGATGTCCTAGATTTTGTCTGCCACACCCACCAAACTACCAGAATCCCAATGAGATTAATATATTTATGAATGTTTCCCATTATTTGCATTTTTCAAAAGTGCTTTCCCCCTCTTTATTTAAACATAAAAGATCTGAATCAAGTTCTCTGGTTTTCATGTTCTAATTTGGTTGTATTTAGACATTGCCTAAATAGATACTCTTCTGGCCTCATGGTGGTTAGAGGGCTCAATGTATCTATGAAAATTCATATTCCTTGCAGCCTGGTTAGGAAATTTATATTTCGTGGAAAGATGCCCAGTAGCTGTATTCATATCTAATGGAGGGACTGCGTTCCTATGGGCTGGATTCCTAGGGAGAGAAGAAAGCCGTTGGATTGCCTGTTCTCTTCTGGGTCTCCAGTCCTCAGCAAATTTCCTGATCCTTTGAAAATTCCAGGTTCTTTTCCAACCTTCCTGTTTGAGGGGCGAGAAAGACCAACCGAAGAAGGAAAATGGCGTCTTTTATTAGACTCAAAGCCTACAACCTGCCCTCCTTCCCTGGCATTTTCATTTGCTCTGCCTCTGGGGACCCTGCTGGGGTCTGGGACAGTGGAGGTGGAGGGCATGATTGAAGCGCGGTCTCATTCCATTCCCCATATCTGGAGAGAGGACCTAGAGAGTAAGGTGGAGCTGGGGATCCGCCAGAGAGAGAGAAGAGAGAGGCCTGTGCGGAGCTGTTGGAGAAAGTGTGCGCAGAAAAGGCACAGCCGGGCGACTTCGCACAGAATTGGAGAACACCTCGCTGCCCACAATCCAGGCCGGGGATGCTGCTCCATGCGACCGGAGGAGTTCGGCTGATTCAGGGTGCTGAGCTCCGCGCTCCTCGGCGAGGAATAATCCCGGGTGGACCGTTGCTCCCTGCCCGCCTCCCGGACGCCTCGCTCCAAGCGCAGCCCAGCCCAGCGCAACCCGGCTCCGGCGTCCCAGGAGGGACGCGGCTCGGCGGCCACGGGCAGCGCGGGTCCCCGCGGCTCCCGGAGAGAAGCGGGCTTTCGCCCCAGCGGGGTTCCAGGACGATCCGCTCCGGGCTGGAAGAAGTACGACGGAGGTTGGAGGAGATGCGCCAGAGCTCCCAGTAACAGTGCTCAGGGCCGGACAGACAGCAAGTTACCAAGCGCCTCCCTCCCGCTGCTCTCCCGGCTGCGCCCCAGCGGCTCCCGCTCAAATACCCCAAAGCCTCGGAAGTCAAGTCCCCCGCAGGGGGCATTGCAATCAGTGGCCTCGGGTATCTATTTAGGAATACACGTCCCTGCTGTTTATTTAGCGCGTATTATGTGTCAGGAGCGGAGCCAAGCGCTTTAGAAACTTTATTCTTCCCCAAACTACCTGATGGGGGGGGGGTGACGGGGTTCAATCCCCATTTACAGACGAGAAAACTGGGTCCTGAGAGGCGGAATAATTTTTGAGGCAATATGTGTGGACGGCAAGGATGAACTGGGGCATGGCTCCAAGACCAGGCAAAACCTTGGTGAGACCCTTCCAGGCCAAGTTCAAGTTGCTTGAACTTGAACCATGCACTCGGGATTAGTTTCTAGTCTGGAGATCAGTATAATACCATGCAGGGGACAGAGCATTCCAGGGTAGTCACCTCCATTCTGTCACTGTTCTTATAAGGACTCCCCACCCCAGACAAGGTAGGAATGGTGTTACCCCAGTTTTACAGACTGGAACAGGAACAGGTGCAACCAGGGCAAATAGTCCAGAGGTGAGGTCCAGAAAAGGTCTTTTGATGTCCTAAACCCAGGAAGGGTTATCAGCCAGGACTTCTGCTGAATTATTTTCATTTTTTAAAAAGATTTTATTTATTTATTTGACAGAGAGAGATCACAAGTAGACAGAGAGGCAGGCAGAGAGAGAGAGAGGAGGAAGCAGGCTCCCTGCTGAGCAGAGAACCTGATGCGGGACTCGATCCCAGGACCCTGAGATCATGACCTGAGCCGAAGGCAGCGGCTTAACCCACTGAGCCACCCAGACGCCCCAATTATTTTCATTTTTAAAGTAAACAGGGTGCTAGTGGGATGCCTGGGTGGCTCCGTCTGTTAAGCACCAGCCTTTGGCTCAGGTCATGATCCCAGGGTGAGTCCCACATTAGTCTCCCTACTCAGTGAGGAGCCTGCTTCTCCCTCTGCCTGCTGCTCCCCCTGCTTGGGCGCGCGCTCTCTCTGACAAATAAATAAAATGTTTTTTTTTTTTTTTAAGTGGGGTGCTGAAAACACAGGCTTGTGGAGTGTCTCTGGGCCACAGTAGCGAAGATCTACTCACATCTACCCCTCTTCGCCAGAGCCAAGGGAACTGAGCTCCCTGCCTCCCTCCCTTCCTTGGGGGCTGAGGAGAGGAGCCGAGAATGGCTTTTTCTTTGTTCCACTTCTCAGTGCCTCTAGTCATTTGGCTGGGACTACTAAGCAGAGGGCAAGTGGCTGAGGGTGTCTCTGGGACACATGCAGTTGGGGCTTGGCAAGGTCTAAGAGGAAGCTGAGGCCGGCAGAGCAACCCTGTGGCTCCGCTGTGCTGGGTGTGTCACGCTCGTTGGTTGATTTCATTCCAGCATCAACTCTGTGGATGTTAGTATCAACCTTCTCTTACAGGCAAAGAGACTGTGCTCAGGGCGACGAAGACACTTTCTGGGACCTGAAGCTCATGGGCACTGGGATCCAGGTCTATGCTGAGTCTGTTTGACTTGACAGCTTCTTTCTACCCTTTTGAATTGTGAGTCAAAACAGGCTTTTTCCACATCATCTTCAACATTAAAAAAAAAAAAAAAACAAAAAAAACCAATGCCATAGTAACCATATTCTTAAAGTCTAATGACCAAATCCTTCCTTAAGGGGTGAGGGCTTCCATTTCCTTTTCCATTCTTGTCCTTCCTCCGTCCTTAACCCCTCACACATGCCCAGTCTCGCTTCAGACAGATGTCCTTCAGGTGATCCTGGAAGAATGGGAATAGGGCCGGCACTTCTGAGCCCTTTCCTTCTCCCCCCAGCCCCCCCAAGCCTGGGACCTTGTCCAAAGCGCTTTTCCTAGGTTTGAGCAATGGATTCTTTATTTAGCAGGAGAAAGCAGGCAGCACAGCTGCCCCCAAGGAAGGTCACCACTGTCACCTGGCAGGAGACAGACAGGATTTCAGAACCCCCCTCTTCTAGGCCTCTCTCCTACCCGCTGCCCCCCCTCAACCTCACCACCCCTTCGCCTTTCTGGTCCCACCAGTTTCTAGAGCACAGAGGATGTTTACCCTCGGGAGTGAGGCTGACTTGGGGCTGAGGTCAGAAGCCTGATTCACTGCAGGGAGGCACCCGAGCTCGGCCCCCACCCGGTGCCCCCGCTTGAGCCAGGAGACTGAGACTGGGAAACGCCACCCCACCCGGCCAATAAATGCCTCTGCAACTCCCCAGACTGGAGGGCATCCCTCCCTCCACTGCCACCAACCCTCCTCCCTGCTCTGTCAGCTAGGCCCAGATGTGGGCACTACTGTGAGGGAACTCCAAGAGGGCCCTGGACACCTCCCCATCCTCTGGGCCCGATTGAGATGAAGAGCTGTGGAGAGGGGGTGCCCATAATCTGCTCCCCCTCAATTCACTAGAAGATTTTCTTGACCCTGCCTGAGGCATCCCCTCCTGTGATCTCTGCCCAGCCACCTTCCACCCCTTAACCAGGCTGACAGCTCTTCCCTCTGGCAGAGGAGGAGCCTGGAGGCAGAAGAAACCCAAGAACTTGCCCCTTCGCCCCACCCTACCCGGGAGTTGGGGGTTGAAAGGCTTGGATTTGAGTCCCAGGATGCAGGGAAGGAGAAGGGGGTGTAGCTTCCCATCTCTCTTTCTCCATACCCTCCAAGGACTTGCAGCATCCCCACTTCAGAACCCAGAAGGGGTTAATATTTCACCAGCTACCCTTTCCATCTGGAGGCTGGGAAAGGGCAGGTCCCCAGGGGCCCAGCCACCACGGTGTCCCAGGTTGGGTCAGTGGGGAGGCCTGGGCCCCACGCAGCCCCTCCACACCTGCGCAGCTCCCACCCCGGCTGCCTCTGCCTGAGCATATCGCCTCAGCCCCCGCCCGACCTCGACGCACTGATAAGCCCCCAGACGGCCAAACATTGTTAATTTCTTTGCCTTTCTAGACTCCTGCCTGTCTTTTCTCCAACCTGGGGCTGAGGGCTTGCCTGGGTGTGTGCCCCTAGCTCCCCCAGGAGCTGGACTCTTACACACCGTACATTTGAACTTCGCCACACACTCCCTTTCCCATCTTCCTGCTTCTGGACCGGGAGCGAACTTTCTGCCACTTTTGGGTGGTCTAAAGTAGTGTTCCCTCAGGGCGCCTGGCTAGCTCCGTGGTTAAAGCCTCTGCCTTCGGCTCAGGTCATGATCCCAGGGTCCTAGGATCAAGCCCCCGCATCGGGCTCTCTGCTCAAGAGGGAGCCTGCTTCTCTCCCTCTCCCTCTCTGCCTACTTGTGATCTCTGTCAAATAAATAAATAAAATCTTAAAAAAAAATAAAATAGTGTTCCCTCACCCTCCACTATACCACAGCTCATCTCCCCTGGCGGTGTGGACCCTGTCGGAGAAAACTTCCAGGAACCAGTAAAAAACAAAAGACAGAAAGGGGAAATTGATGCCAGAGAAGGTCAACAACGTTTTCAGAAACTGAAAGCTAAAATCCCTCTCAGCTCAACCCTGAACATGAGGGGAAGAGGGAGTAGGGGTGGACTGTCCCCTAGGACAGCGCATCCGAATAGTGCTCTCTCGTTTTTTCCTTTCCCTTTGCCTTGTTAAAACTTCGTTCACACACAAAAAGGAGAAATCACACACAAAAAAGGATAGGAGGAAATGTCTACCCCAAAACAACCAGTTGCTGGGAGGTATCGGGATGGTGGTTATCCCTGGGTAGCATAGTTGTTTAAGTCTCCTACTGACTCTTGGTTTCAGCTCAGGTCAGGATCTCAGGGTCGCTGGATCGAACCCCATGTTGGGCTGGGCACTGAGTATCCAATCTCAAGAGTCTGCCTGAGACTTGCTGTCCCTCTGCCTGTCCCCACTTGCTCTCTCTTTCTCTAAAATAAATAAAAGCCTTAAGAAGAAAGAAAAAAGGAAGGAAAGAAAGCAAGCTGGTCACTGTTACAGCTGCTTGCTCCAGGCACCCCCACTCCCACCAGCAGTATGGATTCTGCCCTCAAGTCCTTTCTTAGCTCTCTTCTCCCCACTCCTTCTCCAAAGAAAGAGAAGGTTCCTGGAGAAGACCCCTGGAAGACAGGCTCTGGCCAAGGAAGCAGGGTGGGGATGTGGGGATGTGGCATCCACAGGAGAGGGCGGATGGGGAGGGGATGGGAGCTCATCCTTCCTGGAGCGGTCACCCCCTTTCTAGACAGGAGCTCAGGTCTTAAGTCCAAGTGTGCAGTTTCTTGGAACAATTCGAACAATTATTTGGATACATCGGAACATTTTCTAACTTAAAACAATGCAGTGAAAGGACCAAAAAGTTCAATGTCGTTTGGTCAGAAATTAGGTAATATAGCCCTGAAGACTTCTCCTGAGAGAGAGGTCTTTTGACAAAAAAGAAATAAATAGATATTAAGTCATTACCTGAATACTTAAAAAAAAAAACCTCTAAAATTTGAGTTTCCCCAACCTATATGACACTTCCAACAATTCTGAAGAGATCAAACTCGATAACAAAACCCAGGGGGGAATATATTTCATTTTCAAACCTTCAACACTGCCCTCAAGCATTTGAGCAGAAGGGAGAACCCGGCACATCCGAAGTTGTTAGCAAGTTCCCAGCTCCAAGGAAGTGCTCAGGAAATGCTGGCAACATCCTCTCCCCCACTGCGGAGGGCTTGGCTCCCATCGATGGACTCTGCAGGGCCCGAATTCTCTCTTGACTTCCCTCTAAAGATCCGCTTAGGGGTTTTGCCCAGTTTCTCCACTGGTATCTCAAGTGCGTAAACGGACGCAACCATTCTGCCTTCCAAAGAGCTCGCTGGGAGCGCGGGGCCAAGCAGCAAACCCCCCAGCAAGGCGCTGGCTACGGCTGGAAAGTGGGTCAGACGAAAACCGGTGCAGCCTCAAGGGGCTGCTTTTGCGACCTAGCCTGGGACGGCGGAGCCCCAGCTTGGAGTTCGGCGCTGCGGGGGTGAGGGGTGATCGGCTCACCGCCGGGATCCTGAGGCTGAGAGTGGTCTCTGCGGCCCCCTGGATCCCTCTGACCCCTCCCTTGCCCCTCTTGCCCCTCAACTCCATCCCCACCGACCCTCCTATTCCCCCCCCTCCCGCCCCCGCCAGTCTGCAGTCTCCCATGGGTCTTCTGGGGACATAATAAGCACAGGTCGCTAGGTGGTGGGAGGTAGCGGCCAGGGGCACTAGCTGTTTTCTCTCTGTTCCCCAGAAAAGTGGAGGGCTAGAAGACAGACCATCACCCCTCGTGAAAATGTAGAATTTCCAGAAGCCCAGCTACCAGATGTCTGGAGGAGCCATATATTAGACACTACCCCAATTTTTAGTGTTTTGTAAGCTGCTGGGTGAGAGTCTGGTGAGCTGGGGAGGGGGTTGCCCTGGGGTGAGGATCAGAGGGAGCCAGGATTCAGGGAACTGGGCCTGAGGGCTCTATCTGCAGCACTGAAGTTTCCATCATAGTCCCATGAGGGACTTTTCTGTGTCTTCTAATCTTTTTCTTTTTCTTTAAAGTAATCTTTAATCTTGAATTTACAACCCAGGATGAAAGAGACAGCCAGGTGCCCCTGTGTCCTCTAATCTTAAGGAGAGTGGAGAAGACGAGGAGATGATTAAGAGAAAGAAAATCTCCCCCTGTTTTCCAATACAGATGGAATTCTGCAAGAGAAAATCCAAGTGGGCAATAGTCCAAAATCTATACCCCATTTCCTCTATTCTGTTCTCCATCTCCCAGAAAAAATTGTTGGGAAAACTCCAGTACATACGGATGGATAAATTTTACATCCTCTGTCACATGCTTAACCCTATCGACAGAACAAAACCACAATCTTACATTTTAATCAAGTTTCACAAAAACAGATCAGTAAGAATCTAGATCAACAAAAAACATAGAAAACGGGAGGACACAAAAAGACAGTTTTCTAAAAATGGACACGCAAATTGTTAAAAGTAACACTAAGAAAATAAGTTTAAACTCTGTGAACGTTAAAAATGCACAAGGCTTTTGATACGACCCATTTCTAAGAATATACCATACAGATACATTGCATATATACAGAGTCGTGACTATTGTATACAGTAGCAGAAAAAAAGGAAGAAAAAAATTGGAAGCAGTTTAAACAGCTATCCGTAGTTGCCTGATTGTTACAGCACATCCATGCAATGAAATGGAGTCACTAAAAATGAGGCATTAGTAAAGATACAGAACCATTATCAACATGATTTTTTTTTAAAAAGACAAAATACAAAGCTTTGTGTACAGTATACTGCCATTTGTGGTAAAGGCTATATTTGGAAGGGTGCATATGAAACTCAAGGCGGTGGCTGCTTCTGGGAAGGAGTTAAGAAGTGGGAAAAAGAATTACTTTTCTTTTCAACGTATGTCCTTTGGTAAATTTTGGATTTTTCCTTAAGCATACATTACCTGATTTTTAAAAAGATAGATTAAAATCCAGCAATTATTATTTTAATGTTGTTCCTTTTTAGTTTTATAAGCAATAGAAGTTTCTTATAAAAAAATTGAAAGCAGAAAAATTAGAAACTAATTACATTTCTGTTTATAAGGTCTCTACACAATCCAGATGACAACCAAAGTGTGGACTTTTCTCAGATACTTCGAACTAACAAAAATCAGATTGTTGACTTAATTCATAAAAAAAGTTGTTTTTTTTTCTGAACTAAGTTTAATTGAGTTTAACTGAAAGAGAACGATGGCAAAGCAGGTACTTAGCTGGTAGTCTGCGTGCAAAGATGTACTCGGTGGGGTGGAGGGTGTATAGCAACTCGCTCTTTTAGCTCCCACACCAGGTCTGTACAGCTGAGACCTCCGAAGGCCGAATGAAAAAACAATTGAAATTGTTTTTTCTTTTTTTTTTAAGATTTTATTTATTTATTTGACAGAGAGAGATTACAAGTAGGCAGAGAGGCAGGCAGAGAGACATAGGAGGAAGCAGGCTCCCTGCTGAGCAGAGAGCCCGATGCGGGACTCGATCCCAGGACCCTGAGATCATGACCTGAGCCGAAGGCAGCGGCTTAACCCACTGAGCCACCCAGGCGCCCTGAAATTGTTTTTTCAAACAATTGAACGTTTCAAACAATTGAACAATTTGCACCATTCAGACTAAAAATGAAGCCGAAGTCTAACGGTGGAAACATAGGCCCTGTGTGCCTGTTGGGCACCCCCCCCCCGACTTACCCCCGCCCGGGGCGGGAGGCTCTGTAGATCTCCCGCCCGCCTGGGGCCGCAGAGGCGCCGCTACTGGGCCAACTGGGCCGCGGAGGCTGGGGTCCCAGGGCATCTGGGGACCCACACCCTGCGGAGAGAGGGTGCACCGTACCCCTGACCGAAAGAAATGCGTCTCCAGGGAAATGCGTCCCCTAAACGACCCTCAGGGGAGAGGTGAGAGCCCAAACCCGGAGCCCTCCGCTCCGCGACCCACCCCGGCCGCTGGGGCCCCGCTTCGGGGCAATCTCACCGGGTTGAGCCGGTTCCCCCGCCTCATCCAAAAGGAGGTCGGCCCCTGGTGCGGGTCATCCGAGGATTTGGTGGAGGAGCCTTCGGGCCTGAGGTTCTCACGCTGCCTGCATTGAGCTGGCTCCCCGCCTCCCCCGCGGGGCAAGAGCCGGGCGCCCGTGGGTCCGGGTCTCCCACCCGTTTCGGTGGGGGCGACTCTGGGCGCTTTGCTCTCCGTGTCCCTGGAGCGAGGAGCGACCGATTCCGACCCGTGCGGGAGAAACCTGGGCCTCCGGTCAAACCCCCTCCCCACAGCTTTGCCCAAATCCTCTTTCTTGCCTAGACCGAGGCCTGGGCTGTCTGCTGAGTCTCCCTCGCTAAAAATAGAGGGAAACGGAGGCACGCGAGGTTAAAGACATTTGCTGGATTAGGAGATCTTGGGGATGGTTTCTTGGTTAACAGGATCCTTGGCAAGGCTGGAGGATGCAACGTGCGAAGGGAAACAAACAGGTAAGGGTGGCCCTGGGCGGGTGGGGGGTTGGTGAGGAACATCTGGGCTACCAGAGGGGGTCTGGAGGACAGGAGCAGCCTGCCCCCAGGAGCCCCACAAGGAGCCCTGGGGTGGAGGACTCTAACTTGAGAGCTAGCGGTCAGCCTCCCCAGCTTCTGGTGTTTCTCAAAAAGCAGCCTCTGACATGCTAAAATGACCCAAACATTACTGGAGTGATAAACCGACTGGATTAAATCCCCCACCCCCCGCCGCCCCCTCCAAACCAGCAATGTCCACTCTTTTCTCCTTCCTGTCCCTTCCTGGGGACTGTCAGCAAGTCAGTTCCCTCAAAAGAAACTGCTAAATGAAGGACGGTTAGAGTCAGCCAGTAGGGTCCTTGGACTCTTACTCCTCTGTCCCACCTCCCTATGCTTCCCCCCCCCATTTGACTGGTGTGGCTAAAACTGGGGGAGGCTTGGAACGGGAGTGCTCCAGCTTTCTTTGTGTCCATGTGGCTGTGACACTGTCACACCAGAGAGGAAATGACCAAGAATAAGACTAATACTAAAAATAAAAACTAGGGGCACCTGGGGGGCTCAGATAATTAAGTGTCTGCCTTCATGATCTCCAGGTCATGGGATGGAACCCCACCTCGGGTTCCCGGCTCAGAGGGGAGTCTGCTTCTCTCTCTCTCTCTCTGTTTCAAGTGAATAAACAAAACCTTTTAAAAATAAAAAAATAAAAACAAAACCTCATTGGCTTTGGGGGACTTTAAAATTGTGGGTGGGTGTCTGGTCTTGCTTCCGATCTAAGATTAGAGTTGATAAAACTTCAGGATCGTTCTGGATTGTTTTGTTTATAAACAATGAACCAGGCCGTCTTCTCTCTGATATCCAATCAGGAGGAGGTGAGAGATTTTTCCCCCATGTGGGTGGGTCAGTTCCTAGATAAGGGCAAAGGGGGGCCTGACAGACTCCCTACCGGAGTTAACAACTCAGGTAAAGTAAAGATTCCAGCCAATCAAATAGTGTTTGGTCAAAGAAAAGCCCGATGATGGCTCTGGCTGATCTCTCCCAGAATTGGCTGAGTGGCTGGTTATTTTGACATCTTAGAAAGCCAGCCTAGGGGGTGCTGAGCTGCGTGATCTGTATCTGTGTCGACCTGGGTTCTGCATGATCCCAGCCGCTGCTGCCCTCCTGTCCTGCTTGCCAAGACTTCCCTTTGCTCAGGGAATTTGCACTGAAATTCCCTACGTTCTTTAACCTCGAGTTTCATCCCCTGCCCCCCCCATCCATGTATGCTCCTGTTTCTCTGTTACACTCTGCATCCATTTCTCTGGGAGGCGAGGGAGGGTCCTCTGGGTCCAGTCCCACAGGTCTGGTGATGGAATTAACTGGTTAACGCAAAACTGGCTTGTTCAAATGCTAGGTCAGAGCACCTGAATGGGAGGACGCAGCTGCTGCCTGTCGTTCCCTCAGTCCGTCTTTTCCCGGCAGGTGCTTGGGGGTAAAGTTTACCTTCATGAGGAGGGTGACCCACCATCACCTGTGTTTACTAAATTCACATACTTCGAAATAGTATAAAAATTTCTTTTCTCTTGAAACTGAACATTCGAGGAGGTCAGAGATGGAAGAGGATTTTGTTTCGTTTCAGTTTGTAGTCTTGTTGGCCTGGCCGTGAATGGGGAAAAAAAAAATCCAGGCCAAGACTCCAGTTGAGATATGACTTCTCCCACCATTTGGAAGGATCTGGGGAACCGTATGGACTGGCCAGGACAGAGTTCGGGGGTCCAGAGGGAGTTCAGGGGGTGTTCCGAATCGAGCCTTCCTTTTACTAAAAAATAAATAAGTTCTGGCATCCAAATCAAGGAAGGAAATTAAAGAACGCAAAAGGGAAGAGAAGACCAGGAAGGAAAAAAAGCTGGGAGAGCCCTTTCTTAGCTCAGAACTGGCTCAGTACAGGGCCCCTGGCAGGCCCTTCCACACCCAACTCAGGGACCAAAGAGAAAAGAAGGCATCTGCAGTTCTTCCTTAAATCTCCCCTTCTTTTTGCCCCTCAAAGACCCATACACTTCCCTGGGGCAGGAACCCAGCCACAGTGCCTGAGTCTTCCACCCCTTCTGTGGCTGAAGTCTGGGTGGCCCGCTCAAAGTCCGCCTTGAATCCTGCCCTCCGCCTACCTTCCCCACTCCACTCTGCACTGCCTTGGTCAGGGGGGAGGAGTCTGACATACAGGTGTCGCTGCCCAGAGTCCCCAGACTGCCCCCCACCATTGTACTTCTGGAGCATCAGCTTTCCAATCCCAGGGGGGAAAAAAGTTTTGGAAATGTAGATACACTGGTGCGGGGAACCAGCCCCGCAATGCTAATGTCTCTGTAGGGATCCAGCTCTCCGGGGGGAAGGAGCCCGCTCAGTAGATGAGGGGCCTGGAGGAAAGGGCTTTTAAGTTAGATAGAAGTGAGTTTAACTCCCAAATGGAGACTCCGGGCTGCACAGTAGAGACCTCATGCTATAAGGCAAACATGAACCTTGGATGATAAAGACCCAGCGTCTTCAGTAGCAGGAGGAGCTGAGGCTGCCCAGGTCAGTGGAAGGAAAAGTCAGCATAAATTTCTTTTCTGCAATGAGATGGCTTCACATTTTCTCTGCAGATATTGCAAAACAAGTGAATAAGGTATATAAATATATATGTGGAACGGGTATATAACACCAAATTTTCTTTTTTTAAAATTTTATTTATTTACTTGACAGAGAGAGAGAGAGCACAAGTAAGCAGAGAGGCAGGCAGAGAGAGGGGGAAGCAGGCTCCCTGCTGAGCAGAGAGCCAGAAGCGGGGGCTCAATCCCAGGACCCTGAGATCAGGACCTGAGCCGAAGGCAGACACTTAACCCACTGAGCCACCCAGGTGCCCCAACACCAGATTTTCTAAGAAAGAAATGCTATCAAACCAGCAGTTGAGAAAATCAGACTCAATCTCTTAATACCCCTAGCTGGCTGAGCTCATTCGCTCTGCCTGAGCTCCCCCAGTTGCCCCCGCCCCCCTCCAAGGACACTGCTGCTGGGATGAGTAAACTTGCTCTAAGCCAAATTTCACCCCCAAGACTTTCAAAGGATCCATATAAGCTTTGCGTATGTCTCAGGGAGGATCACAAGCAGCCTGTTACTCAGAATGGATTATGTGAGGTTCCCTTTACGAGGGCAAATTGTATTTCACACATGAGTCACCTTGAATAACCCAATAATTAATTAAAACCATGTCCTGCAGGGGAGAATTTATTACATTTTTCAGCTTTTTATGAGCTAAGTGTAGTTTGGAAATGAAAAATGTGAGTATTCTTCAATGAACGCCATCTGCATTCTGCTCTGGCTCCTGGAGTCTCCCTCTCACCAGGTCCCAGAGAGCAAAATCTTCCAGCGGTGGGTGGGACTTGAGATTGGAAGCCTAGAGCAGAGCAGCTGGGTTGCAACTACCCCTGCCCTATCCAGGGCCCCAACATTGTTTTCTGGAGTTCTTCCTGGAAACAAGCTGGGGTTTTGGGATGGGTGATACAGCAAAGCTGGGAGCCTTGGAAAGAGGGAAGGGGTGTGGGCTGTAGGGAGGGAGTTCAGGGATGAGACAAAATTCTGGCTCCAAGCTCCTTGGCAGTCCCTGGGAAAGAGGAACGGGCATCCTGAAACTCTTCTCGGAGCCTAGAAGTCACAGCTTCTGCGCAGGCTGGACACCACCAAGCTCAGGTCTCTCCAGTTTGGGAAGTCCTGTTCTAGGAATGAGGCCAGAACAAGGCGGTAGGCTGGTTCCTCACCTCAGATACCACCAACTGAGAGAGAAACAACATGATCTTTACATATGTATAGTACACTTGACTGTCTTCGCTTCCTTCCTCTTTGTCTGTCTCATAGCAGTAGTGCCTGGAAGGTGGGGCAGAGAAAATCACTTCCATTTTACCGATGAGGAGACTGAGGGTCAGAGAGAGGAGATGGCTAGCTCAAGGGCACACAGCTGGCAACACTCGACCGAGCAGAGACAGAAGTTCAAGGCCCCCCTGTCAATGATGCCCTAGGGGCAGGCAGAAAGGAATAAGAGATGGCGAAGCTAGTCTGGCCACTCCACCTCAGAAACCGAGGGTGCTCTGGTTCCTTTGGGGAGAACGGAGGTCTCTGGGGGCATCCCCAAGGAAGGAACTGGTTAGTCCTGGCCCAATGGCAGCAATTTTGCCTCTAGGTCTGACTATATGTTCTATCTTTGACAGTCTGAGAGCTGGATAACCCAAAGACTCATCAGAGGATCCTATTCTTGTCTGTCTGGGAGAGGGAAAGGGAGAGAGGTTTCCCATTCCAAGAGCAGCAAAGGAACCAAAGCGAGTCCGGAAGTGGTGGTGGTGGGGAGGGGGCTCTGCCTAGCCCTACTCCACTCTCTCTGGGAGGGAGCAGAGGGAGCCAGGTTAGCTTTCCAGGCCACAAGCTGTACTGAACAATGGGGAGGGAATCTGTAAGGATAAGTCCTTTGGGGACTTTTCTAAGGCAGTCCTTTGAGAATTGGGTTGACTCAATT
The DNA here is from genome assembly GCF_020171115.1 of Neogale vison. NCBI lineage: Eukaryota > Metazoa > Chordata > Mammalia > Carnivora > Mustelidae > Neogale > Neogale vison. The sequence continues at coordinate 46,757,722 of NC_058095.1, forward strand.
AATGAATAAATGGCATGAGAAAAAGGAAAGGAGGAAACTGGTATAGGTCATAGGCAAATTAAGAAATGTAGCAATCAAATATAAGGTGTGGATTTTGTTTAGGTCATGCTTTGAAAAACTAATCATGGAAAGAACTTTGAGACAGCGAGGAAATTGAAACATGGATAGTATTAACGGATTATTGTTAATTTTGTTATGTGTAATAATCGTATGGAGGATTTGTTAAAAGAGAACAGAGGGGCACCTGGGTGGCTCAGTCCTTAGGCGGCTGCCTTCAGCTGGGGTCGGGGTCCCAGGGTCCTGGAATGAAGCTCCGCATCTAGCTCCCTGCTCAGCGGGAAGCAGGCTACTCCCTCTCCCACTCCCCCTGCTTGTGTTCCTTCTCTTGCTGTCTCTCTGTGTCAAATAAATAAATAAAATCTTAAAAAAAAACAACAACAACAGAAAACAGAAAGAAAGGTAGAAGTCCTTATCTGTTAAACATTCCAACTGAAGTAAGTTTGGGTAAAATGATGTCTAGGATTTGCTTTAAAATACTCTAAAAAAAACCATGAAATAAGACTGGCTATGAATGATAATTGAGGCTGAATAATAAGGATAAAGAAGGGGTTATTATCCTCTTCAACATATGTGAATTTTACCTTTTTTTTTTACTGTTTACTTTTCTGTATATGTGAAATTTGCCCCTAGAAAACAAATCAGTAAAGTTGTGAATCCATCTCCCAGAAAACCGCACACATGCACCAACGTTCACCCTCCATTTCAAGGACTGAGCACATGGAAACAGGTGCAGAATCTTAAGGCTCACCAAACAGCTTCCCCGCTACCCCGCAGGACAGGACAGCTCTGGAAAGTGATTTAGGTGCTGTGGATGTGGACAACCCGGCAGGCAGAGAGGCTAAGGAGTCTGGTCTTCAGTCATTCAGCTTTAGGTGAAAATTTCCCAGTATCGTTCCTTGTTACTCATCTAGACTCAGCTCCGAAGTGAAAGAGCGGGGAGAGTGGGGTGAAGAGAGGGATTTGAATTTAGTCCCCACCTTTATGGTTTTGAAAATTGGGAGGGGTGGTGTCACTGGTCTAAAATTATTGTGCTTAGAGTTCCTTTATTTTGGAGTCAATAGTTTATTTTTCTCAAACCCCTTTATTTTTCCCTTTTCCCTTTGAGGACCTCTCAAATATCTCAGGTCTATCTAGTATCAGTTTGTATTTTTCATGAGATTTATTTCTGTTTCTTTTTATTTCTGTTTCTTTTTTTTTTTAAGATTTTATTCATTTATTTGACAGAGAGAGAGAGACAGCAAGAGAGGGAACACAAGCAGGGGGAGTGGGAGAGAAGCAGGCTTCCCACTGACTAGGGAGCCAGAGGCAGGGGCTCGATCCCAGGACCCCAGGATCACGACCTGAGCGAAGGCAGGCGCTTAAGGACTAAGTCACCCAGGCGCCCCTTATTTCCATTTCAAACACTGGAAAAGCTTGGCGTTTGAACAGGGAAGAGAAAGTGATGTGGTCAGAGCCAGGATTTGGTTTCCGTAAAGACACGTATTAGAGTCCAGCATTTATCATTAGCTTCTAGAAGTTGGACAAATTAACCTCCTCAACCTAGTTTTCTTATCTACAAAACCGGTAGTAACAATTGCCCAACCCAGATCTTGCGCTGTGGGGATTAAATGAAATTTACATATAGGGCACTTACAGTCCAGCAGCGCAGGACATTGGATTAGGATACCAGGAATTCTGAAGCGGCAGCCCCCAGGAGCCCGAGGGGCAGGGGGCAGGGATGCGGGGGTCTGCAGGCCTGGTGCTGGCCAAAGTGGCCTTCGGGGAATGCCATCCTAAGCCGGGTACAGCAGCCTACCACACACATGGCTCTCTGAGCGAACAAAGCAGGTTTTGGTCCCGCGGGATCTTCCGCCAGGAGGCAGGCCTCTGCCTCAGGGTGAGGGCTCCCTCCTGGCACAGAGGTCTCTGTGTGCGGAAGGATGGTCTAGGAGGAGGCTCCCACACTCTCCAGCGGCTCCATCTGAGCCACTCGTCTGCAGGGCCATCTGAGAGCTGGTGGGTAAGCCTGGCAGGGTGCGGAGTGTTCAGGCGCATTCCAGAAAAATCTGCCCCACCAGGTGTTTACATGCCCGGAAGGAAGGGAAGTAAAGTCCAAGGCTCTTGGACTAAAAGGGAAAAGTCTTTTCGGTTGCCCCTCCTCTCTAGCCGGACAGTTGTTCATAGGGCCCTTTGGTTCCTATGAAATCTCCTCTCTGGAGGTTGCCACCTAGCCGCCTGGCACAGATCTCAGACCACAGAGTACCCACGGATGAAGAGCTGGTCCGCTGTCCAACTGTGGCTGCCCTGGTCCAAGCCTTGGCCGGCACCCCTGGGACAGGTGATTCCTGACGCTAGAAACACCACACAGAAGAGGCAAGCAAGGGACACATGAGGCAGAACCTGAAGGTAGGCTGGTGTGGGAGATTCTGAGCCAAGGCTGGAGGGCAAGCGCCCCCAATCCCTGTGGACATCATCCCCCAAACACACAAGCATGTAGCTGGAGACCTGGGCTGTGCTTTCTCAGACCCGAGGGGTTATTAAGGAATTGAGGGGGGATGGAGAGATGGGGGCCTGCTTACCATGGCTCTTGTCCAGGCCTCCATCTGGGCCTCTGCGGCTGAGCCCCATTCTTAGGGGAAATTTCTAGGCTAACCTTAGGAATAAGAAACTGAGAACCCTGGTCTTGCTCAATGAGGCTGGAACAGGCGGACCAGCAGTCCCAGCCAAGTTTTGGCCCCCATAGAACCTGGGAAACATGAAACGTAGCTTGTAGACCTTCTACATGCTCATGTCCCAGCCAGCCTGGCTTTTGGGATTCCCCCGGGGCAGGCATGGAGAGGGACAGTCAGGGCCTCCCTGCAAGTTCCAATATCGCATCTAGCCACCAGAGCGGTCTACCTTCTGTGTTCTTCATCTGTCCTCCTGCTCCTACTACGGCAGCTCAGAGCTACCTGGAACCATGGAACGGGCCATTCGTTCTGAAGTCGATTCATTCTGACTTGGGCAAGACAGCTTCTTTCCCTAGGCATCTGCCACCTAATCACTTGAACACACCACGGACTAAAATGGAGTGATCTCTAAGGACCTCCCAACCTCAAACACCAATAGACTAGTTCGAGTCACTGCAGAATTTGGGACTTCCTATTCTTCAAGGAGAGAAGAGAGAAAGGGGGGGGCCCACATATTCCCCGATCAGAGATAACTCTAATGACTTCATAAAGGAAAGCTTTTCTATCCTCTTCAGCTCCTAGATCCTTAGTGCCTGGTGTGAGTTTCTGCAGAGTAGCCTCCATGATCAGAATCTTCTCTCAAGCTCTGCCCCAGCCATAGAAACAACCTGAGGGAGAGCAGTGTTCTTGGGGGGAAGTCTCAGGGGGAAGATTTCTGGCATCCAGGGCCAATCCAGCGCCAATAGCAGCTACAGCTTCCTCTGACTGTGGACAAAGCTATAGACTCTGTGGAGTTAAAATATTAAAAAAAAAAAAAAAAGGCAGGTGGTTTTCCAATTTGAAGTTGAGGACATTTGGGGTGCCTGGGTGGCTCAGTGGGTTAAGCCTCTGCCTTGGGCTCAGGTCATGATCTAAGGGTCCTGGGACTGAGCCCTGCATCAGGCTCTCTGCTCAGCGGGGAGCCTGCTTCCTCCTCTCTCTCTGCCTGCCTCTCTGCCTACTTGTGATCTCTCTCTCTCTCTCAGATAAATAAATAAAATCTTAAAAAAAATAAAGTGGAGGACATTTCATCTATCCTCTCAGAGCTCTTAGAAAATCCCTGAAGGAGGTGAGAAGGGAAGAAATACTATTTTAAGCCCATGTGATCCAGAGTCCACAGCTCTGTTCCAATCCCAAATCTCACCTTAATGGAGGGGTTCCCCGTGTACAGCCCAATATCGGTCCAGAGTAGACAGGCTTTTGCCTGCCAGATTTTCCAGACTCTTAACATGTTGGGGTCTGGGATAAAGGGCTGGCCCAGAACCTTGGTGGCCTGCCGAAGATGGACTTTTCTCCAGATCAGAGTACTTAGACAGTAACTAGGAACTATTTGATGTTCATCTCAGGCTGGGGCTGAGGTTCAGAAATGCATATGGTGTGTGTGTGTGTGTGTGTGTGTGTGTAATGCCTACCTTTCTCCTCTCCCAACTTTGTTTCCTGGAACAGATAGCTTAGTGAAAAGCAAAGGAGAAATCTTTTGCTACAGTGGTGGAGGAGAGACAGAGGAAAAGGACGTGGGCCACAAGATGTTCATGTTCTGGACCACTGGAACGGTCTCAGGCCTCTCCACAAGGGAAATGGGGGAACCAGAGCAAAAAATTCAATCTCTCAAACTGTACTCTCTCCTAAGCCTCCAACCTACAGTTTCACTCTAGGACAAGTGGGTAGGTTTGGACTCCGAGAGGCCAGTGCCTTGGTGCTGACTTTCCACTTGATTGCAGGGTGAAAACTCAGTCTTCATTTCTAGTGGGGTCTATACACTGGGAGCTCTAACAGTAGCCAGCATTTAACCTGATAATTATTATCTACAGCCATCTCCCCACCCCCCCACCCCACCCTCTGCCTTGGAAAAAAAAAAAAAAACACATGGAGATGGGGGTGGGGAGGTTGTAAGGGACTCCTATCACTTCCTGGAATTTGTAGGTGGGTTTTTCAATACATTCCCCATTCCTGAGTCCCATCCAAGATCTCAGGGGCTAGAATAACGAAGGCAGAGTCTCTCAGGACCCAAGAAACTGCTGCAAACTCCAAAGACGTTGGTTGTGAGTCTCCATTTGAGAATCCCCCCTCTGTTACTCCACTTCCAGCCCGTGTATAAGCAGGGAGGCTAGAGGGCTTCTCAGGGCCTTCCAGGATGAGGGTAGAGGAGGTGATCTCTCCCGCCAATCTGGTACCATTTAATGGGCCACTGTGGAGTTTACACCCTAGAACTGACCATCCCCACTTAATCAGCCAGGGTGACCCACGGAGCCAGGTCTCAGGGCAGCACTCGCCTCAAGGACCTCATATGTGGGTTCCACCATAGATCCTTGCAGAATCATCAGTGGCCAGCCCAGTGGCCTATTTGTGGCTCTCTCTGCGGTTTTACTCCCCCACTAAGGCCCTCAACCTCCAGGAATGCTCCCTTCTCTGCTCCTGCCTAGTGCCCGCTCTTGTGGCCGAAGGGAACGTTGAAGCGGACTTAGAGAGCTGGTCCAGCCCTTCTCTCCTTACCCAGGCAGATGAGAAAACAGGCTCGCAGAGTGGAAATGACTGTCCAAGAAAACCTTGCTTAAGAATTGGGCTCTGCACTGTTGCCCTCTAGGCCCCAAATTCCTAGAGGTTTGGGCCAGGTCTGCGCTGGGCTTTTCCCGCTTGAGAGCCCGGTGCGGGGTGGGGATGACTGAAGTCTCTCCCCAGCAAAGCCTGGGTGGGAAGAGGGGCCTGGGGACGTTAGCGCCAGCGGGCCTTCCAAACTGGGACAGGACACCCATGGCAGGCAGGGAACAGGCTGTTTGGCCCACAGCGGCTGGACCAAAGGACTGGAGGTTCTTGGTGTCTGTTCAGCGACCCTGAGTTTTGCCCCCTCTCCTCCCCCCCCCTCTTCCCTCCCCTCCAGACCCCACTCACGGTTCTGGGGCTTGGCTTGGCGCTTCCTCTGATTTCCAGGCGCCAGCAGGGCGGGCAGCAGAGGCCCTGCGGTTGGGGCTAGCGGCTTCTCTTAGGAGACCATCTTTTCATTGCTCCTCAGATCCAGTGTTCCATACTGGAGGCCCTGATCAGCTCCTTTTGTAGCTCTCTCCTCAGTCCCTGCTTCTGAAGCATCTGGATTTGTCCCGAGTGGGCCCTGATCCCAGGGTTGTTGCCGGGGGGTCCCTTGGTGGGGAGGGACGGTGACGGTGACGGTAATAGTGGCCTCCTGCAGATCCCTGTCTCCAATCTCTGGTTCTTGTAGCTCCTGTATCCAGCCATCATTTTTTCCCAAAAGACTTTTCTCTAAGGTCGGGGGAGGCCCCGCCTGACTTCATTTCTGAGAGAAGGGCCTGGGCCCCCTCTCACTCCCAGCTGCTGGTAGGGCTCCGCTGCCACAACCAGCTCCAGGCCGCCCTGCCGATCGCCCTTGCCAGGGGCTGGCTCCGAGCCGACCCCTTCTAGACTTGGAGAAGAACAATGGAAAATCGAGAGGACCGGAAAGGAGAAAATGAGAGCGGGCCTTGGTGGGGAAGGGGACAGAGAGCAGTAAATCAGAGATAAGGGAGAAATAAATAATAAAAAAAACCACAACAAAGAAATAAATGAGAGGGAAAGACAGAAAAGGAGAGAGGGAAAAAAAAGGAAAACGAAAGGAAGAAAAAGCAAACGAAGAAAAAATAATGTAAGGGACAGATAGGGTGAAGGGAATGGTGTAAGGGACAGACAGAGCGAAGGCGACCAAAGGATAAATAAAAAGTCACACGGGGATGGGGGTGGGCGAGGAGGTAGGCACTACAAACAGAAAGAACGCAAGAAAGAAAGTGCAAAAAGAAAGCTCATTAAAACTGAAGGAAAGAAAGTCATAAAGGAAACTATGAATGCAAAAAGGAAAGATAAAAGAAAAGAAAGATATCAGAGAATTAAGACCGGACGAAAGAAAATTCAGAGGGGAAGAAAGAATGTTAGAAATGATGAAAGAAAAGGGCACCCCCTTCCTCCCCGCAATTAGGCCCTTTCGTAAAGGAAGCGACTCCAAGCAGTTTAGCGGCAGCGGAGCCCCGAACGTTCCAGAAAAGGAATTGTCGCCGCCACAGATAAATTCGCATTATTCTTCACGGCCGTCCTGAGGCCTGCGGTTGTCGAGATCGTATACACTGTTCCAGGTGGGAGAACGAAGCCACCAGGCTCTCACCTCGCTTTGCAAAAAAATACATAATTTCACAAATGCCCAAGTGGGGCGACGGGGCGCCTCTCGCCCCCTCCCCCTTGGCCGGCGGCCTGAGCCGGGGCGGAGGCGGGAGTTGACACGAAGGTTCCAAGTCCCCGTGGCCGGAACCCCTGGGGGCGCGGCGGCTGCGCTCAAAGGCCCGGCTATAAAGGACATAGGCGGTCTGTGGGGCCGCGCTGAATGGGCTCCCGGAGGTAAACAGACTCTTAACTTTCAACTTGGCCTTGACCTTCCTGGAGGTGTCTGGGCGGTATGTAAAGGAGCAGCTGAGGCTTTCAGGGCGTTTGGCTGGGTCCCTAAAGGGAGCTGGGGGTGGGGAGCGGCTCCGGGGTCCCGGAGGGTCGGCGGCGTGGAGGCTCCCAGCAGGACACAAAGGAGCCTGTGGGGCTGTGGGAAGGGTTGGCTCACCCCCCCTCCCCACATTCCCTTCCGCTCCCCCACCTCAGGCTGGGAGGTCAGGAGATCTGGGTTGTCCTGAGACCTCAGCAGAGCTCAGGTGGAGCTCCAGGGAGGATTTGGAAGCTCTGAGTCTCTTTTCTCTTTGTGGGCACCTCAGATGTACTCAGGGCTGAGAGAGGCAAGTGAGAAGTGACAGGTACGCTTTAGGGCAATTGTCCTTTTCAACTGAGAACAGGTGGCTGTAGTTGATTAGACGCAGGTACACACAGAGAAGCACAGATAGAACTCATTTTTATTCAGTTTATAAAATGCTCTCAAGTGCAAGCTTCCACTTAATCTTCACAGCATTCCTGTGAATCATTGTCCCCAGGAGGAAACAGATAATTTTTACTGATAAGGACAATTAGTCCTACCTTAGCTGACTCCAGTTAAGGTCTATGATAGGTCGCAGACAGATGCACATACATATGCTGTACAGATTATGAGAACACATGTTCATATGCTAATAAACATGACATCCAGAACTATTCCCTGGGATCTAGTAGATACTAAATAAATTGTAGACTATAATGAAAACAGAAACAAAAATCCTGTGGTACTTATTTGTACTGAAATATATCTGTTTACATAGGGGTCCACAGCACAGCTGGGGAGCTTAGGGAGGACTGGGTGTGAGTTCATCCTCTCTGCATTCCACAGTAATGCAGAGCCCGGGGCATTTGGCTGCTTATTTCCACGGCCACGGATGTGAACTAGAGCACTTCATATCCCCAAATCACAGTGACAGGCAGTGTTGCTAGGAATCTTTACATTCTTGTGTTTAATTATTTTTCCTTCTAAAAAAATAGAGATAAAACAGAAGGACAGTAAAGTCTAGAAATATCAAGCATACAACTTGAATTTTCGCAAGGGAACACCTAGGTATCTAGCAAGTAGACTGAGCTCCGGAACATTTCCAGCACCCCCGAAGGCTTCCTTATGTCACCTCCCAGTCAGGAACCTCCCTCCCCAGGGTAATCTCTTCTGATCTCTATCACCATAGATAATTTTGCCTGTTCTTAAAAAAAAAAAAAAAGATTTTATTTATTTATTTGACAGACAGAGATTGGCACAAGTAGGCGTGTGGGGGTGGGGAGCAGGCTCCCTGCTGAGCAGAGAGCCAGATGTGGGGCTCAATCCCAGGACTCTGGGATCATGACCTGAGCTGAAGGCAAAGGCTTTAACTCACTGAGCCACCCAGATGCCCCAGTTTTGCCTGCTCTTGAACTGAACAGAAATAGAATCATACAAAAGTTGCTGTCTTGTGTCTGGCTACTTTCATTCACATATCTGTGTGACTCATTCATGTTGTGTGTAATGGTAGTTTTTTTTATTGCTACATAGTACTCCCTTCTTTAATTAGTGCACGATTTACTTACCTATTCTACTACTGATGGACCTTTGGCTTGTTTTTATTTTTAAGCTCCAGTGAACTGGGCAGCTTTGGACTTTCTAGTACGTGCCTTTTGGTGGACATAAGCATTCATTTCTGCTAGGTATATGTCCAGGAATGGAATTGCTGGGTCATAAGCTAGGATTAGAATTATTTATTTCTGGGTGCCTGGGTGGCTCAGTGGGTTAAAGACTCTGCCTTCGGCTCATCCTGGGGTCCTGGGATGGAACCCCACATAGGGCTCTCTGCTCAGCAGGGAGCCTTCTCCTCCCCCACCTCTGCCTGCTTCTCTGTCTACTTGTGATAGAGCTCTGTCTGTCAAATAAATAAATAAAATCTTTTTAAAAAATAATTATTTATTTCTAAATTTAGGGATCTATATGCCTGTCCTGTCATCTACCAAGTTAAAACCAGTGAAAAGGGGCTCGTGGCTGGCTCATTTGGTGAAGCATGCAACTCTTGATCTTGGGGTTATAAGTTCAAGACCCACATTGGGTGTAGGGTATACTTAAAAAAAATCCCAACAATTAAGTGAAGAAGCCTTAGTCTGTAGGTACAGATCCTGGTAGTTCTGCTTTTCTTTCTTTCTTTTTTCTTTTTTTTAAAGATTTTGTTTATTTGACAGAGAGATCACAAGTAGGCAGAGAGGCAGGCAGAGAGAGAGGGGGAAGCAGGCTCTCTCCTGAGCACAGAGCCTGATGTGGGGCTTGATCCCAGGACCCCGAGATCATGACCCAAGCTGAAGGCAGAGGCTTAACCCACTGAGCCACCCAGACTCCCTGATCTGCTTTTCCTTGTTACACAAGCAAGAGGCTATGACAAGAAACTAGAAAGCATCAAAGATATATCTTCTCCTTTTTCTCTCATATTGTTTTCAAATACCATTAAATCTATCAAGGGTTTTGTGCTTGATGTCTTCTGTTACTACCGATGTTTGTTGAGGGTGAGTTTTAATCTCAGTACAGCCACATAGCTTGGGGAAATTCCAGTTTGCATGGGCCCTTTCCCGAAAGATGGCTCAGGTTCAGGTTCATGTTGGTAGGGTTGAGCGTGGCTGAGCCCACCTAGAGTCAGAATGGTTTGTTCTGTATAAATGCTGTGATGTTGGTGTGGAGTGGAAAAGTTTCTGTCCTCTCCAGAAAAACTGGAGAAAACGTAGAGTCAGAAGGATTTGATTTGGGAGGGACAGCAAAGCAAACAAAATCTCTGAAGGTCTGTGAAAGAAATGGGTTTGAGTCTTCTGAATTTCACTGAACAAAGGGGCCCTACAGAGGGACCTTCAGCAATTCTCGCAGAGGTGGGGCTCTCTCTCTCTCCCTCCCTTTTTCCTTTTAAGGAAATGTAAAGCCTGGATGAAGCAGATAGGGGTCCTGGGCTTTCTGAACACTCAGTTTGGGTAGGAATGTGCCAGGGTCAGTTGCCAGGTCAGTATAAGAAGAGAGCTGCAGGGCAGAGAGGCGGGACATCTCCTTCTTTCTTGGGGTCCAAAACTCCTGCAACTAATGTATGGTCAATTAGGCCTGGCTTCCCAGAAATTCTTTAAAACCCAGAAAAGGGGGGAGAAGAGGTCCTCTTTTCTGGCAGGTACTTAAGGATTTTGGAAGATCCTCTCCCATTCCTTCCTTCAACTTTTCTCTTTTTCTCTTTGTGCTGATGTCCCTGGGTCTCCGTCTCTCTCTCGATATTGAGGTCATGTGTGTCGCCTCTCTCCGTATCTCTTTCCACATCATTAAATTAAAATCCAGACCCTCTTTCACAGGCTACGTCTAGAAACTCCATGTCCGTTTCAGATCTGAACGTTGCACGTCCCAGGCCCCAGATCCTCCCCTCACCTTCTGGAGATCTTGTCCCTCCCCACCCTCCTTCTGCCCCACCCGGATCTGGGAGCCGCCTGGGCGGTAGCTGGGATCCTTGGGGAAGGGGCTTCCTAGGCACTTCCTATGCGCATCCGGAACTGGAGGGACACCCGGAGAGAGCTGGGATGCTTTTGTACCCAGGATCCCAAGCCAGGGGCTCGCAGAAATACCTTATAGTCTCCATTTCCCAGTCTCTTCTAGTTCACGCACGTTCCCAGGTTCCCCTTTCAGGCGCAGAGCGGCCTCCGGCCCCACCCCCGGCTCCCCCCACCCCACCCCCAGCCCAGGAGACGACGCGCACTTTATAGGGAGAGCTTTTTATTCTCTCGTTAAACCTGCCAAAGCACGGGAGACAGGGAGGGAGAGGAGGCGGGCGGAGGTGGGGTTGGCTCCCTGTCATCTCTCCCTCCTCCTCCTCCCAGTTCTCCCCGCCCCCTCCCGCCTCGGAGCTCGGTTTCCCCAAACTGGGAAGAGGCTTTCCTTGCTGTTCCCGTTTTCCAATGCAATAAAAGAGAGGGAGAGGGAGAGGGAGAGGGGAAGAGGGAGAGAGGGGAAGAGAGAGGGAGGGAGGGAGGAAGGGAAGGAGGGAGGGGGGAGGGAGGGAAGGAGGAAGAGAAGGAGGGAGGAAGGGAGGAGAGAGGGAGGGAGAGAGGAAGGAGCGGGCGAGAGAAAGACAGAAGCAGGGTAAAGTATTTTCGCAATTTCTGCCATGAAGATTTTATGAGCTTCTCTCCCCGGGGCCGCAGCCAATCAGCGCGCGTGCCCTGGCACCTGCGTGTCCTGCGTCAGGACGGACGGGCTGGAGCGAAGGCAGGCGCCCTGCGAGCTGGGAGCGATTTAAAAACGCCTTGGATTCCTGGGGGCCCGGGTGGGGAGAGCGAGCTGGGTGCCCCCCGGATCCCCCACCCCCGGCACCCCATGAGCCGACCCTCGGCCCCATGGAGCCCGGCGATTATGCCACCCTGGACGGGGCCAAGGCCATGGAAGGCTTGCCCGGAGCCGGAGGGAGCCGGAATCTAGCCGCCCGCTCCCCCCTCCCTAGCCACCCCGCCGCCGCCGGGGCGCCTCCACTGCTGCCCGCCGCCGTCAGCTATGCTCCCCTAGACCTGCCGGGCTCTGCGGAACCGCCAAAGCAGTGCCACCCGTGCCCCGGGGTGCCCCAGGGGACGGCCCCCGCTGCGGTGCCCTATGGCTACTTTGGAGGCGGGTACTATTCCTGCCGGGTGTCCCGGAGCTCGCTGAAGCCCTGTGCCCAGGCGGCCACCCTCGCTGCCTACCCCGCCGAGACCGCCGCGCCCGGGGAGGAGTACCCCAGCCGGCCCACCGAGTTTGCCTTCTATCCGGGGTACCCAGGACCCTACCAGCCAATGGCCAGTTACCTGGATGTGTCGGTGGTGCAGACTCTGGGCGCCCCGGGGGAGCCCCGCCACGACTCCCTGCTGCCTGTGGACAGTTACCAGCCCTGGGCCCTCACCGGGGGCTGGAATGGCCAGATGTGTTGCCAGGGGGAACAGAACCCACCGGGTCCCTTCTGGAAGGCGGCATTTGCAGGTAACTTGCCCCGCTATTTTGGGTCCCGTTGGTGCTGTCAGGGAGGTTGTAGGCCGCGCTGTCATGGAAGTGAAGGGAGCCGGGGCTGTGGGCTTTGCCAACCTAGGAGGCCTTGGGACCAGCTTTTCATTAGGTCCGAGTGTTTGGTTCTTTTTGCTGCTGCGGGGCTCAAGCTGTTTCCACCTCTCAGATCCCAGGTTTAATTCCACCAAAATTACTCAATTCAGTGAGTAGGGGAGGTGGGATGGGTAGGAACATAGATATCAGATATTCTATAAAGAATTCAAGCCCTCATTTTGTCTCAGATGAATTTTTCAGTTTCCAAAGCAAATTTTAGATTTCCTGAAGTCATAACTTAGGGGTGCGTATATGTGTGCATGTCGTTGTGTGTATGTGTGGTGTGTGTGTGTGTGCGCGCACGCGTAAATGCATGCCCTTCTCTACTTAATTTGCCTGCAGGATCTATAAGAGTGGCCAAGAGGCTGAAAATGCATGTGAGGGTGGGTGTGTGTGACTGTGGGCAAAGGTCTGGCCATGCGTGATGGGTGTGTTTGCAGACCTGCAGTCACTCGCGAGGACAGTGATAGGTGACGGTGGCCTGCAGAAGCCTGAGCGGTCATCAGAAACCAGCCGGAAGTCCAGGTGTCCCCTGGTGCTCTGGGGGAGAGTGTATGCATGTCCAGAAGTTGATCTGGGTGCTCCTGTAGATTACTCAGCTTGTAGGGCCGGGGGTCTTCGCCTGGGCTTGTGGGCAGAGGTCTGAACGAGGTTTTCTCTCCCTCCTTCTCCTGGGCGCAGAGTCAGGAGTGCAGCACCCTCCAGATGGCTGCGCCTTCCGACGTGGCCGAAAGAAGCGCATTCCTTACAGCAAGGGCCAGTTGCGGGAGCTGGAGCGGGAATATTCAGCGAACAAGTTCATCACCAAGGACAAGAGGCGCAAGATCTCGGCAGCCACCAGCCTCTCAGAGCGCCAGATCACCATCTGGTTTCAGAACCGCCGGGTTAAGGAGAAGAAAGTCCTGGCCAAGGTCAAGACCACCACTAATCCGTGAGGGAGATCCCTGGCTGGGGAGGTGGGGGAGAAGTGGGAGTATCCTGGGGAGACCCAGAGCCCAAGGGTGCCAGGCTAGAGCACAGGACTCTGTTGAGGGGCTCCCAGGCCACAGCTCCTGGGCTGTTCCTCAGGGATGGCCTGGGTGCCCCTGTGTGTTCTAGGGTGCCCGTGAGGCCCAGAGTTATAGTTCAGTCCACCAGAGTAACACACCACCCACAGGGCCAGTGGCAGTCATAATCATTCATCCTGGTGGTGGCAGTAACCACCCACCATAACCAGTATGAGTTACTATGATAATTAGTTTCGTATTTTCTAATTAGAGCTCTGAAGAGCACTTTAGAAACTGCTTGCATGAATTGAGTTGATTATGAATAAACTTGGAGGGAGACCCAAGGCAGGGAAGCTTCCTCTGGATCCACTTCCGTTTCCAAATCCCTTCCCCCATCCCAGTAACTGCAGCAGAGAGGAGAAAAGGCAGATTCATCCCTGTGACTACTGTTTCTTATTTAGCATTTTTCTAAGATGACCCTTGGGCAGGATGGACAACCCTGGAGGGCACCTCTCCCTTCCTCCCTCCCTCCCTCGCTGCCCACTCCCAAGGTTGTACCCAGCCGTCTCAAAAAGTCCCACTGTGAACTCTTAGATTTTGTCCTTGGGTGAAAACGAAGCCAGAGAGCTGCTCTCCTGAGTCCAAGTCCTCCTTCCTCCAGAAAAACTGAGTTTGAGAAAGTGCCTGGATAATTCTCCATCTCTCATTTCCTTCCCTAAACTTTCCAAGTCTTCCCTTAACCTTCCCAGTGGTTTTGTCTGGGTTATGGTTCATTGGGCATTTGGGAGCTGCACGAGATAGGTATTTGTGGCGTTGTAGACGTGCCCCTTCCAGGCACAAATAGTAACAGAACTAGAGAGTAGAATGTGACCCTACTGGCAGGCACGTTGCAAACACGCTGGAATAGCCAGGCTGGAGAGAAAACCGGAAAACGAACCTTCACCACCCATTCCCCCTCTGTTGCCTCCCCTTGGTACCAAGAGAAGCTTGCAGGGGGCCCCCCAGGCCTGGGAAATGGGACAGGCCTTTGTGTGTGTGTGTGTGTGTGTGTGTGTGTGTGTGTGTGTGGAGGGGAGAACAGCGGGTGGCAGAAACCCAGAGACCAAGGTCAGGCATCTTAGGCAACTGGGGCTGCAGATTTCTTTCCTTGTCACGTTGCCCTGGTTTAGTCCAAGTGCCCTGAACCCTGGGTGGATGGAAGATCACGTTGGCGCCAACTCTCTTTTCTCCATCCACGTAGACAGAGACTCATAGTATGGAATTCCAGAAACCTGGGGCAGACTGGCTGTTTGCAGAGCTGCAGAGCCCAGGACCCTGACACGGAGTCTTCACCTCTGTGCTGCCTCCCTCCTGCCGTGTACCTGGGCCCGGGGCCCTGTGGGATTCAAGACCATGGTCCCGCAGCCAAGTCAGCGGGTTTGCCCTGGGTCTTCCTGTAGCCTGGGCTGGGGCATCCGGGCAGACACACTCCCAGCGATCCACAGCCCAGGTTCCAAGTGGAGAGGACCTGCACCACACACGATCCAAGCCGCCATCGGAGCAGCCTGTGAGGCCCGCGGTGACTGTCACAATGGCCTCTAGGAGCTGGCTCAGCTTCGTGGTTCTCCAGGAAGCCCTGTGTTGCCCAGGGTTTGGGGGTGTTTACAGCCCACCATTGGGTGGGACCCTAGTCCTGGCTCCTCTCCTGGGAATGAGATGGGAAGCAACTCAGATTCTCCTAAAATCTACTTGCCAAAGAGGAGCCCAGGGCTAAGGGGAAAGGCCCCAAAGATTGCCAGTCACCCTCCCCTCTTGAGTCTCCAGAGACTGTGTGGGCTTTGGGGTGTGTGTGTCAATTTTGTGATTAAAAAAACTAAAAGCAAAAAACAACAACAATCTTCCAAGCCCCGTGGTGCAGTTTAAGCTCTTGGGTAAAGCGCCTGGCTCAGAGGAAGTTACCTCCTGCCTTTCACAGTCCTTCAAGCGGTCTCCGGCAAGTAGCTTTGAACTTTGCAGGTTCTCAAGAATAGTGTGTGCAGACCCCTCCCTCACCACTTCAGAAATGGCGAGACTTCAGTGCCTATGGTCATGGGGCCAGGGTGTAGTACACATGAAGGGGGCTCCATGGTGCGGGGTCCCCACACGAGGAGAGGAAAAGCCCTACAAGGGGCTGACACTTTAGGACTAAACTAGCCAGCCTAGGTGGAGGCCTGAAAGAGACCTCGAGACTCTGCTCTCCCAGGGCTCTATCTCCTCCACACCGTTACCAGGGACTGAAAGTTTCGTTCTATTATTCGTTCGCAATAATTTCAGAACGAACAAAAGATTTAGGATTTTAGAGATTTATTTGGCTATCAATGTGAGTTTGTGGACTATTACAAAGGCAAGGGCGCCCCCTGCCGGCAGAAGTTTGCTATCTCAGGGAAACTCGCCGGGAGGCTGGGCCTTAACCCCCCTACGGAGCCCCTGGCTTCCGGATGCCTGGGGTCTCGGGCCTCCGGGGTTGGAGAGTTTGGGGCAGCTTGTGAGAGAGCCAGGATCCGGAGCCGCCTGGAATTGGGCCAACGTACCGGCAGATGGATCGGTCCATCGAGCGGGAGAGCCAGGAAGAAGGCAAGGAGGGCAGCATGAGAGACGTGGAATAAACAGGCCAGTCGGGCTTCCAGGAGCAGGACTGCGGCACCTTCTGCCCAGGGTCTAGGACTTCAAACCGCTGGAGTGTTATCTTCCTCCGCAGAGCAGTTTGCGGCGACACCGCCCCCTCATATACCCCCGCCCCCCCCAGGGATGAACTTGGAACCTGTGCAAAACAAAACAAATTTAAATTACTTTTACTTTTGGCTTTAAATCCTTTCATGAAACCCCTTTCCAAACACCATTTTTACTCCCGAGGCAAATTAGACACCCTCCCACCGAGACCGAGCATTTAAAAATCTCTCGCTAATTTGTGTTCCATTTCAACAAAACCCATCTATCAGCAGTCGCTAGTCTGCAGCGATTTGGTTTGGACTAGAGCCATCTGCAGCTACTGGGCAGCGTGTCTTGCTAAAAATTATTCAGCCTGAAACATGCGAACACAACGTTCATAAATAGGCGAATTCAGACAACATTCTCATAAACAAATGCACGGGGAAGCGTACAAATAGATTCCTGAAAATACCCCCGAGCGTCTTTATCTACCAGCGAGACGTAATTGTCCTCGGAGCTGCCCTCCACGCCCTCTCCCGGACTCCGAGCCGAACACCTCCGGCTGCGAGTCTCAGCAAGCGTCCAAACGGGATCAGAGGGTCGCGTCTACGCCGGCTGCAGAACCTAAATCAGCTCTAACTTCAAAGCCATTGTATTTTATTAGGCTTCCGGAGGCTGAATTGGTGGGGGGGGGCACTGGTGGAGAACTGCATAGACGCGACCTCTGGAAGCTCTTTTCGAATCTAAATTCCCGCGGCAGCCCGGCGGAGAGCCAGGCTGAGGGAGGCTCCAGTCCTGGGGTCCTTTACTCACGCTGGCGAACGCTGCTGGCCGCTCAGGACACCCCCAGTCCCCCCGTGGCTGCTGCCCGCGGAGAATCCGCACCGCTGTGTCCCCCGCCCTCCCCCCGCCTTACTGTGAGTCGCTCCAGAGCCGGAAGCTACCCGCGTGGCTGGAAAAAGGCCCTGATCAAGCCCCGCCTGCGCTCCTAGCGGCCCGGCTCCCCTCCTCCAACGCGAAAACTGCCCTCCCCGCCTCCCCTTCATTAAAGTTTTATCCGAGGCCCTAAGTGCTGCACTTTAATTAGGCTTCCTTCGGGGGAAGCTCTGCGCAGCCGCCTGCGTCCGGTCTAATAGGAGCCGCAGAGCTACTACAATGGTGGGTTAGATACGTAAACCTCCAATAAAGCGCGGGGCGCCTGCTGCGCGGGGGCCAAGGGAGGCCGTGCTGCTGTTTTTGAAGGAATTTGTCTCTTCTTCTCCAAGACATGAACAGTTCCTCTCCAGGAAAGGGGGCAGAAAGCCCTAGAGCGAGCCCTCGGCCTCTCACCTGAGTGGGACACCCCTCTGTTCCCCGCCCCCGTCCCTCTCCCCCGTAGCGCCCCCCCCCCGCCTCCGCTGCTGATCTGGGCCTGGAGAGAGACTTAAAAACATCCAGTGGGTCACTGATGCCAGCCTTTCTGCCTCCGTCCGCTACAAGTTGCCTCTGTCTAGAAAGGGGGTGGGGGGGTAGTCGATGGGGGGAAGGAAAGAGTTCCACCACTGGCTCCCCTCCCCTAAACTGCCCCCGAAGTGAGAGAGAGGATGGCGGCAGCAAGAGTTCAGTCGCCCCCAGAATGAGGAAAAGCGACAGCTTTTGCCCGAGCCCGGAGGGAGGGGCAGGGACTTTGCCATTGAACTTGAAGTTTCTGGTAGGTGGTCTTCAACGCCTCCGCCCTTACTCTCTTAAACGCTTTGCAGGAAGAGGGGGAAAGAGGGAGGAGGGTGGGGGGGCACCTCCCGTCTTGGGAAGGCGGGAGAAGGTCAAGTCGCGGGGGAAAGCCTGGAGGGACCTGAAGAAGGGCTGGGGACTCCGAGGTTGGGGGGAGGCGAGGAGGCCTCTGTATGCACTGGGGAGGAGATCCTCCGGCCTTCGCCCGAAGTGGGGAGCCTTCTGTTGTGCGCCTTCTCCCTGAGCCCCGCCCCAGACTTTGCTGGGAGGGGGGCACCCAGTGCCGCGCTCCTCTCCTTTCTCCTCTAGCCTAAGGTGAGCCAGCGGAGCCCTGCGCCGCTCGGGAGGTTGAAACTTCCAGGCCGGCGCCTGCCGAGCTCAAAGCCTTGACGCAAGCTGAATCCCGGCCGGCCTTTGCAGAGAGAACACGAGTGTTGTGCACCCATTCCTCAGACCAGGGACTGGCTAGTTTCAATACCTCCAAGAGTGCGTTTCTCCGTAATAAGGTAAACGAACTGACCCATGGGCCGAAGGCGTTGCCGCTCTGTCTGGGACCCGCTTCAGAAAGCTCTGGAGAGGTCTTCCCAGGAATGCTGAGAGTCCACGATCTAGGCGGGCAAGGAAGGGCGGGTAAAAGGGACTCGAGCCCAGAGACTGACCACCAGGCGAGGGCATCTCCACCTTGGTTTCTGGAGAGACGCGCAGCTCCTGGAGTGGAAAGCGCTTCGCAGCATGCGGGACGGGCGTGGCCTGGGCCGGGGAGAGGCTGGCAGGTGGGAAGGAGCACCAGCCGCCAGGCCCCCTAGATGACCGCTTTTGGTCTCCGATTGGATGGAGTCCTGGCAGAGACAAAGTCAATATTATTGTTAATGTTACTGCTATTGTTCTTATTTAAAAATCAGAATTCTTTGCAACACACCTGTTTTTGAAAACTCGGTGAAAATGAACTGTAATGAAAACACTGATGATTGACTAACTCACGGTTAAGAGAAAGGCTCTGGCCCTTAAAAAGATAAATCGGAGGGCGCGTGGCTGGCTCCGTGGGAAGAGCGTGGGACTTGATTTCCGAGTGGTGAGTTCAAGCCCCACCTTGGGTGTAGAGATGACTTAAATACATAAAACTTAAAAAAAAAAAATCAGTCTATTTTAGTCTCTGAACCGCTGCCCTCCCGCCCCCCCCCCATTCCTGAATCCTTTCCAGAAGCTTGGTAAGCGCCAGGATCTGAGGAGCAGCTGGAGGGGATCCACGCTGCTGGTGTTATGTGGACAGGGTTCAGAGCTGCGGGAGGGGGGCACTTGCTCAAGTCGTTAGGCACTGACTTAAAAACATCCAGTGGGGAACTGATGCCAGCCTTTCTGCCTCCGACCGCTACAAGTTGCCTCTGTCTAGAAAGGGGGTGGGGGGGTGGTCAATGGGGGGAAGGAAAGAGTTCCACCACTGGCTCCCCTCCCCTAAACTGCCCCCGAAGTGAGAGAGGGGATGGCGGCAGCAAGAGTTCAGTCGCCCCCAGAATGAGGAAAAGCGACAGCTTTTGCCCGAGCCCGGAGGGAGGGGCAGGGACTTTGCCATTGAACTTGAAGTTTCTGGTAGGTGGTCTTCAACGCCTCCGCCCTTACTCTCTGCTAACCCTTTGGTTTTAAGGGGGGACACAGTAATCTACATGCACATTCTGGACTCACCGGTACCCCTTTTCCTTCCACTCCAAGCGAACTCCTCCTGCTCATGCCCCCTGATCTCTCCGGGTGGTGCTCTGACAAAACCTACAATTGAGCGCACACTTCATAAAATGAGGAAATGGAGACCAAGAGAGGGTAAATTACTTGATCAGTGTCCCTTGGCCTGCTGCAGCAGAGCTGAACCCCAAAGCAGGAGCTCTTTATTTTTTTTTTAAGATTTTATTTATTTATTTGTCTGACAGAGATCACAAGTAGGCAGAGAAGCCGGTAGAGAGCGAGGGGGAAGCAGGCTCCCCGCCGAGCAGAGAGCCCAATGCGGGGCTCCATCCCAGGACCCTGGGATCATGACCTGAGCTGAAGGCAGAGGCTTTAACCCACTGAGCCACCCAGGCGTCCCAAAGCAGGAGCTCTTAATGTCTAAAATCCTCTGTCTACACCACCCGGAGAGATCAGGAATCCCAGTCTCTTCCTGCATGTCCCTTTTCACAAGGGCCCCCTGGACACTGGCAAACAGCTGTTTGCATCAGCAGCCATCTCCTGATGCCACACAGGTGCCTTAAACTCCTTAGACCTACCTTCACCTGGGTGCACCAGGCAGATTTGCATAAGTGCAAACACCACCACCATCAACACGTGATTAAAGACAAACGGAAATTTAGTTCAATCCACTACTCATTTACCCAGGGCCTACCGCGTGCCAAATCTTCCCCTGGGGGTGGGAGGCTTTTGGAGAGACAATGGAAAGACCATCTCCCATCCCACTGAGTCCTGCCTCACGCTTGCCGCCAGTTCTTGGGTCTACAGCTTCCTCAGATGGGACCTCTGACGTCGCGTGGTGGGGTCCATGACTACAACCAGAACAAGTCTTTCTCACAAGGACTGAGAAAGATTCGCCTCTCTCCCCGTGGCATCCGGGGGAGTTTCCCAGAAAAGGTCTTCTTGAAGTAACACCTTGAAAGATGTTTATAACATAAATCCAGGAGGGAAGATGCGAGCAAAACTCGGGGAGGAGGCTGGAAAACGCAGGCTGTGCAGAGAGCTCAGTGGGGCCCAGGGTTCTGGCTGGGAAGAGCAGGCAGAGGAGCGGGCACGGGCGTTAGCACAGGGTTCTGAGAGCTGGGCCAAGCCTGCGCAGTGAGCCGCCGCTTGTCGCCGTTCGTACGGTGACCGCCCTACTCCGGCGCAGGCGGGACTGCACCAGATGTCGGCGTCGGCTACCGGCCGGGCACCGCAGGCCCCAGGCAGTGGAAAGGAGACAGCGGGACTGGTACCCTTCCTGAGGACCCTGGGCTCTCCATTCTAGCCTCGTCCTAGACCTGCGCGCGGCCTCTGTCCGACTGACGGTTGAAGTTCACTGCCCTTCCCCCTCCAGGCAGGGTTTTGTCATCGAACTTGAGCCAGGCCATAAACATTCCTTCACCCCTCGGGGAGCTGGATCCGGGCGCGGAGCGGGCGGAGAGAAAGGGGGCAGGGGAGGGTTGTGGAAGGACCCGGAACGGAGAGGTCGGGCCGCTCCCAGCCAAGCCTGCACTGCTTTATCAACAAGCGTCTGTTCTTTGTCTTGCGCGGAAAACTCGCCAGGTTTGCGTTAAAAACCCGGTTATTGAGGCTTTCCAGCAAGTGAGAGCCGTGTAGTAGTCAGGATCGACATAATGGCAACTTTTTCATTTTCACTCTTTCCTAAGTCATGTTTTCTTACCCTACTTTTAGGCATTAAAATCCCCTATTTTTTTTTAAAACCTAGGAAAAACAAACGCATAAATAATAAAGGAGGGGCGCCTGACGGGCCTAATCGGTGGAGCCCGAACTTTTGACTTCGGGGGTGGTGAGTTCGAGCCCCACGTTGGGTGTAGAGATTACTTAAAAATAAAATAAAATAAAATAAAATCTTAAAAAATTAAATACCCAACGAATAATAGCTAGAGCAGATGGATTATTAGAGAACATTCGAGTATGTCATTCTGAGAAGGTCGCCTCTATTTTCAAAGCGCCCCTCCCCCGGTCGTGTGATGGCAGCTGGCAGCCGCGGAGGCCTAAGGAGCCCTTGGTCTCCTCAGGCTCTGGAACCTTGAACTTGGGAAATGGGGCGTCTTCCCCACCCCCACGTTCGTGGCCGAGAAAATACTGGCCTGCGGAGACGCCAGACCCGGGAAGCTGGCGCGGCCTTCCCAGCGACAGGGCGGCGGAGGCTGCACAGAGCCGCCTGTGGAGACGGAGTTGCCGGTTTGGGTTTTTTCCATTTTCTTCTTCTTCCTTTTTTTTTTTTTTTTTTCTCCCCTTTTTTCTTTTTAAGGAATCTAGGATCCTGGAGCAAGGGAGGATCAAAGACTTTATCCTGCGGTCTCTTCCTGGCTGCATCAGCTGCGGTGTCCTGGGGACAGGGCGGGCAGGGTAGGGGGGACTCCGCTACTCCAGGTCCCGGTGGCGGCCGGCTTCCCCTCCCTGGCGGCTCGGCGACCGTCAAGAAGGCACCCAATACCGCGGAACCAACGAAGAAGCACCTGGCCTCCTGATTTGGGGTCAGATCTAGAGCCCGGAGGCAGCGCCAGCCTGGCAAACCCGAGAAGAGGCCTGAGGGAGTTGTCGGGATGAGGGGCTCCCCGTTCTCCCCAGCCCCCCGTTTGGTTTTTGCCTGCTACGGGACTCGGATCCAAGGGGTTTGTCCTTTCATCTTCCTCGGCGACCTTGGATCCCCAGGCTTTCTGGGTCCTGGAAAGACCCCAGCCAGGCCTTCTCCCTTTGTCTAACTTTGCGCTAGACGGGGGGGAGAGGCGTGGCACCTGGATCAGATTCACCGACCAGGGCCACATCTTATAGGGCAGGTGGGGCCAAGGTTGGCACCCAGACCAGGAGCACCCTAAGCAATCAGGACTTCGTGTGTGTGTAGTGGGGGGTGGGAAGCTGGGGGCGAGGAGGGGGAGGGGGCGAGGAGGGGGAGGAGGCGGGGAGGCAGAAGCCGGTAGAAGGGCTTTTCAATTTTAAGTTTGTTGTTCGATTCTCACATCCCTGCCCTCGCCTCCCCTCATCTCTGTACAGGAGAAATCACGGGATCGATCGGAAACGAAGGCGTTTGTGTGGAAAAATAAATGTCAAGATCTCGTGGAGTGAGCTTCCCAGAAATGGTAGTAAGTCTTTGGCACTTGGGTCGTTTTTGCGTTAGTCCGGTCCTGCGTTTGTGAAAATTAAGGATTTACAGTGTTGGACACAATCTTTTCTGTGGAATCCGATTCTGAGTAAAAGAGGCCACATCTAAAGTTGCCCAAAGGCTTCAGACTAAAACACACTGAAATGATTACCCCCAACATTCTTGCCTTAAAAAAAAAAAAACAAAACAAAACAACCCTCAAAGTGCAAAAAACATATCCAGATCACAGAAAATAAAATATGGAGTTTTAAACCCATGCCTATTTTAAAAACTAAGTTTAGTAAACAAGCATTTAAAACATTTTTTTTTTTCCATTTGAGATTTTGGTACTCCTGTTTTACAACCACTGCTATAGTGACTTTTGTGTCCCCTCCTCCCCACCTTAGTTCTACGCATCCTGTCCTGGTTTTCTTTTCTTTTTAATTTTTTAAAAGCAAGCTCTACGCCCACTGTGGGGTTTGAACTCAAATCCTGATATGACTGACCCAGCCAGGCTCTCCATGATTTTAAGAAACACTATACTCTGACTACATCCGAGGCAATTTTTCAGGTTATTACAGCCTTCAAAATGCCATTTAAAAAACCACATAGGAGCGCCTGGGTGGCTCAGTGGGTTAAAGCCTCTGCCTTCAGCTCAGGTCATGATCCCAGGGTCCTGGCCTGGAGCCCCAAATCGGGCTCTCTGCTCAGCAGGGAGCCTGCTTCCCCCCACCACCCGCCTGCCTCTCTGCCTACTTGTGATCTCTGTCAAGTGAATAAATAAAATCTTAAAAAAAAAAACCACATAATGTGCCACAAAATAAGTTGTGTAATTTAGAAAACCATTTCCCCACATGTTTGTCATTTTGTTTGATCCACATTTAAAAAGAAAATAGGTTTTTTTCCTAATTAGAAAAGTAACAAATTCCATCATCCAGAATCTCAAAGAAAAAAATACAATGACAAAAATAAAATCCATCCCATGGTCTACCACCCAAAGTTTATCAAAGCTAATATTTTGTTGTATTTTCTTCAGTTGTTTTTCCTTCCCTATGCATATGATTTCAAAACTGAGTTTCTGCATGAACATTTGTGTATCTTGCCTTTTAATTTAATATTATTCTCCGTGTCATTAAATGTTCTCCAAGAGCATGGTTTTAAGGATTGCGTAGTATCTAGTCCTTGAGGTATGTCATCAGGTGGACAACCATCTCTACATTTATGGATCATGGAGATAGTTTCCATGTTTACTTTTAAAAATAATTCATCAGCGAGAAAGAGAACACTGTTATGCCCCTAAGTATGTTCGATAGGGAGATGGGAGTTGAATCTTCAAAATTCAAGCACTAGAACGCTTCACATTTTCTAGGTAAAAAATTCCTCCTTCCCAGTATTGACTGGGAGGGAACAAAAGGGGGGCCCTTTAGAGTGCTTAAAATATTCCACGTTTCTATCAGGGTGGTGGTCACACGGGTGTGGATGCCTGTGAAAGATTAATTAAGCAGAACACGTAAGATTGGCACACTTATAAAAATTTTAAACTGCTCTCACACTCTTGCAAGTTTATGTCTGTTTCCATAGAGAAAGAACAATGCAGGAAACAGGTTGAGAAAGGGAGGGAGGGGTGGGGACCAGCCCAAACAGGATGGAGGCACCCCTTGGCTAGGTTCACACAGCCCCAAAGTAAATATTTGACAGCTAGTGCTGAGGGGGAGAAAAAGAAACTGGCCCTTCTCCCTGCCCCCAGCGCTAGCCCTTGTTAAGTAAAGATGGGTTTTCTTTTCCTTTTTTTTTTTTTTAAGATTTTATTTATTTATTTGACAGGGAGAGACATAGCGAGAGAGGGAACACAAGCAGGGGGAGTGGGAGAGGGAGAAAGCAGGGAGCCGGATGCGAGGCTGGATCTCAGGGCCCCAGGATCACGACCCGAGGCCACCCAAGTGCCCACAATTTTCTATTATAGTTGCGCTCCACTCCGTGGCTTTGAATTTCCCTGGTGAGCAGGGGAGGAGTAAAAGTAGGGTAGAAGAGGTTTATAAAGAAGGTTAAGATGAACAAATAAGCAGCTGACCCTGCTAGCATTGTCATGGGAAATAGAAGTGGGCTGCTTTCTACATGATGTAAAAATTTAAAAAAATCTCAGGAAAAAGATTAATTTTGGATCTATGTTGCCATCTACTTTTTCACTTAGAGAGATGGACCCAACAGGACCCAGAGCCTTTGGGGATAACTGCCCTCCCAGTTGACAAGGAGGAGCCCAGAGTGCTGTCTGGTGTCTGAGTCTGGTTTTATTGGCACTACCTGGTGTGGCCCTGTGTGCTGGCCGGAACACGTGCTTAGTCCCTGGGACGCGGGAGGAGAGGAGAAAACCCTTCAAACTATTTGGCACCAGTCATTTCTTGATGTCCTTTGGATAGAAGATAGTTACAACCACGGCTGAGTGTTCACCTATGATTTTTTTATTCATAAAAAAAGTTCAGCTATGATATTTTTATTTTTTATTTATTCACTTACTTTTTATTTATCTTTATTAATTTAATTTCTTAAATTAAAAAAAAGTTTTATTTATTTATTTGTCAGAGAGAGAGAGAGCAGGTACTCTTAAGCACGGACAGTGGCAGGAAGAGGAAGAAGCAGGCTTCCTGCTGAGGGGCTCCAGGCTCCCTCCTTGAGCTCCCTGCTCGAGCCCAATGTGGGTCTCGATCCCAGGACCCTGGAATCATGACCTGAGCGGAAGGGAGATCCTTAACCAACTAAGCCACGCAGGCGTCCCTTTAATTTTTTTTAAAGTAGACTTCTCACCCAAAATGGGGCTTGAACTCACAGCCCTCTACCAATCGAGCCAGCCAGGTGCCCAGTGATTTTCAATTCTTTTTTTTTTTTTTTAAAGATTTTATTTATTTGACAGAGAGATCACAAGTGGGCAGAGAGAGAGGGGGAAGCAGGCTCCCCGCTGAGCAGAGAGCCCAATGCGGGCTCGATCCCAGGGCCCTGAGATCATGACCTGAGCAGAAGGCAGAGGCCCAACCCACTGAGCCACCCAGGCGCCCCTGATTTTCAATTCTTTATTGTCATTTAATTCCCTTTCAGTTAGGATTGGAATGAAATTGGATTTTTAATATCTGATGAAGACATCTTTCTATGTCAGGAAAGATATTGTGGGTGTTTTATAAAAAAGCTTCTCTCCCCCCACTTTTGAGGTAGAACATAATTCAATAAAGTGCATTGATTTTTAAGTACATGGCTCAAAGAATATTTCCCCATGGAATCATCTTCAGAACAAGATATAGAACATTTCCTGCACCCATGGAGGTTCCTTTCCAGTATATCCCAGAGATGATTGCTATTCTGATTTCCATTGCTATGAATTAGTTTTACCTTGAAATTCATATAAGTAGAATCATATGGTATACTCTTTGGGTCTGCTTTATGCCATTCTACAAAATGTGTGATTTGTCTACGTTGGTGTGTGTATCAGTAGTTTATTCTTTGAAGCTGCTCTATGCTATTCCATTGTATGGACATACCACAACTAGTTTATCCATTCACCCTTTCTTTTTTTTTTTTTAAGATTTTATTTATTTATTTGACTGAGATCACAAGTAGGCAGAGAGGCAGGTGCTGGTGGTAGGGGAAACAGGCTCCCCGCGGAGCAGAGAGCCCAACATGGGTCTCAATCCCAGGACTCTGAGATCATGACCTGAGCCAAAGGCAGATCCTCAACCCACTGAGCCACCAGGTGCCCCTATCCATTCACCTCTTGATAGATATTGTAATTGTTTCTATTTTTTGCTACTATGAATATTCTTGAACAGTTCTTCTGGTGGAAAAATCCACTCATTTCCTATAGAATTTCTGGATTATAGGGTAGATAATGTGTTTAACTTCACTAGCTATGTGGCGTCTTTAAAAATCAAATTATTTATACAACAGTCCTAATTTCCCTGCAACTGGTGCAAGTACTCAGATGTAAGAGGAAGAAAAACCCAACATGGATGGATATGATTACATTTGCTAGAATTTCTATAATGAGCTTGTTGTGCAGTCTTAATGACTTGGATCCTTGGGATAGCAGAAATTTGTGTTTGCTGATAACAGCATTAAGACTCAGGCTCTGGTACTTCTTGTAGCCTCTCTCCACCCATCCAGTCCTAAAGCAAAGTCCTTGCATCTGCAAGTTACATCTGTGTGGATCTCACTGAACCCCCAAATGCAAGCACAAAGAGTCAGGGCAAAGAAAAACCGTCAGGATCAGTGGGGCCTAGCAGCTCAGGGGCAGGGGGCAGGGCGGAGGGGTTGGTTCGTGCTAAAAAAATGGAAGCGATTCTCTGGGGTCCTGATCTGGAAGCTGAGTTATGACTTGGGAAATTTATTGCCCTGTGGTCTTTTAACAAGAAGTGATCTATCTTCCTGGGCAGAACTTCCATTACTGGTGATGGGTGCCTGGAGCCAGCTTATTAAAAACCGTCATTTCAACCCCCAAAGCGAAGGTGCCACAGTATATTGAAACAGAATGCTAATTTCCAGCTCCACATCATAATCTGGGACATGGAGAGAGTATTATGAGCATTTTAATATTCAAGAGGAAGGACACCCAGTGCTGTTTCTGCAGCTACCCCTCTGAGCCCAGAGAGCATTAGGAGCTGTCTTTATTTCTCTGGTCCCACGCCCTGGTCCCAGCAGGCTGACACAGCACCCAGGCTCTCCCCGGTCACTTTGATCTGCTCCTGGACGTGGCCTTGGCCTGGTCTCAGACAGAGCTGACATCCGTGCACAGCAGCTGCGGTGGAGTGGACTGAGAGTGAACTTCAAGTTGATGGGTTGGATTCAAGTCCCTGCTGCACATGGGAGAAAGCCCTCTTATGTTTGTATGGTGCTTTTAATTAATTAATTAATTAATATTGTTTAAAATTTTATTTTTTATTTATTTTTATTTTATATTATTTATTTTTTTAAAGATTTTATTTATTTATTTGTTTGACAGACAGAGATTACATAGTAGGCAGAGAGGCAGGCAGAGAGAGAGGGAAGCAACCTCCCTGCTGAGCAAAGAGCCAGATGTGGGGCTCCATCCCAGGATGCTGGGATCATGACCTGAGCTGAAGGCAGAGGCTTTAACCCACTGAGCCACGCAGGTGCCCCTATTTTAAAAATTTTTTTAAAGATTTTATTTATTTGAGAGAGAGATAAATTGACAGTCATGGCGAGAGAGAGCACAAGCAGCTAGGAGAGGGAGAAACAGGCTCCCCACTGAGCAGGGAACCTGACATGGAGCTTGATCCCAGGATGTTGGGACCATGACCTGAGCCGAAGGCAGACGCTTAACAGACTGAGCCACCCAGGCGCCCCTGTATGGTGCTTTTTAATCTTCCAAGTACCTGTGTACTATCTCATTTTCTATCTCGTGTGAGGTACAGGGAAAAAATTGCCCCATTTTACAGAGAGGGTAAATCAATACCCCGGAGGCAGCACCTTGTTTTTTTATTTTTTAAGTTAAAAATTTTATTTATTATCTATCTATCTATCATCTATCTATCCATCTATTTGACAGAGAGATAGTCAGAGAGCACAAGCAGGGGAAATGGCAGAGGGAGAGGGAGAAGCAGGCTTCCCGCTGAGCAGGGAGCCTGATGAGGGGCTCGATCCCAGGACTCTGAGATCAGGACCAGAGCCAAGGCAAGCCTGCTTTAACCCACTGAGCCACCCAGGCGCCCCACAACAACAAATCTTGTTGCAGATTCACTGGTGTGGTTGTTCTGTTGAATTTATAGATTAATAGAGAGTGAAGTTACATCTCTGAAATATGGAGTTATTGTAGTTAAGAATAAGGAATTTAGGGCAACCCTCTTGGGACCTGTCTCACTCTTGAGAGCTTTTTCTGTATCTTCACTTAATAAACTTCCACCACTTTACTCATAAGCACACAAAAAAAGTATAAAGAATTTATGTCCATTTATTTGCATTTCCCTAATATCCTAGTACTTTTCTTAATTCTTAATTCTTTTTTTAAAAAAAGATTTTATTTATTTATTTGAGAGAGAGACAGTCAGAGACAGCATGAGCGAGGACAAGGTCAGAGGGAGAAGCAGACTCCCCATGGAGCTGGGAGCCCGATGCGGGACTCGATCTCAGGACTCCGGGATCATGACCTGAGTCAAAGGCGGTTGCTTAACTGACTGAGCCACCCAGGAGCCCCTTGTTTGTTGTGTTTGGAAGTCTTTACTCATTGGCTTTTGTCTCTCCCCTGTGCGCTTCGAGAGTAGATCCAAGAGGTTTGAATGAAGGGAGCGGGAGAAATTTCACAAAGATCTCTCAGGGTTGAACCCATTTTTACATCCCTCCCACAGAGTTTCTCTACTCCCACTCCAGCTGTACTGTCCAAATGATCAATGAACTTTCGATGTCATGCAGGGAGATCCAAGGAGATGGTTGAACTGGTCAGGAAAAGAATTAGCCACGTGACTGAACGGAGTACAAGTACTTAACACTCCAGCCTGTCAGAAGATAACGAATCTGAAATGCTTGGAGTGGGGGCATAGGGACTGGGGACCCTGATTTCTTAGACATGATGGTGGTGGGGATCTCCCCAAGATGGGTGGTTGAAGGGTCATTTTCAGCTGTTATCATAGCAAAAGAGTCACAAAGTTCTGAATCTTGGTGTCTATTTTAACAAAAAACCACGAATCTTACATCATTGCCACGGAATATCAGCTGTTTCCCAATACACGCGGCTGATTTCATGTACTGTCGTGGTTTTTATCACTCATAAAAAACCGCCCTAGCAAGTTTTGTCCTTCCAGGAATCTGGGGTCACGTGCTGTGTGCTTGGCCCTGGAGCTAACGACTCAAGAGTATTTTCTTCATTCTCCTCTCCCCTTTATTAAAATAGTTGGATAGCCAAAATGAAGTCATCTCAATTTCCAGTTGTTTTAGCATCAGTGGCCTGTAGAAGTCCAGTTTGTGCCTACCTGAATCTTTCATCTGGATGTTTAGTGTCGTAGGGTCTGAGGCATGGGAGGGCCAAAAACGTGGCGTCTGGGACCACTGTCAAGTGTGTGTAGACGGCAGTTAAAAGCAGCGTTGTCCCCTTCCCAGCATGGCCCCAAATGGGTAGAACTTGGCTTTAGAGGCAGAACTGGGCTTGGACCTGAGAATCAACAACCTCCCTGCCTAAGGCTGATCTCCTTCCAAGGTGAGCCAGACTCTGAAACAAAGGATTCCCACCCCCCTTCACTCTCAAAGCAACCAGGGGTTTCCTCCCGGGAGGGAGCCCCTCCTGCAGCCCAGGGTGAGTAACTGGGGATGGATTCTTGTTTCATTTCAGAGATGATCTGGAGGACTGACCCAAGACCTCTCTCAATAAAAGCATTTTATTTGTCCCCGAGGTTTCCTCGGAAGCCTCTCCAGTGCCCCATGTCCTGTTTGTACTCTGAATGTTTGCATGCCCCAGATTCATTTTTGGCACAGCTCTTGGGCAGAAGTGTGACTCTCTGGGCTGAGAAGTCTGTCTCCAAGTTGCCAAGGGGATTCCTAGGGGGCTACCTCTGCCACCTCGGCTTCAGTGAAGAGGCTGACCGGGTCTGTCCTGAAGCTTAAATGACACCTCAGTCCTTATCCTCTGCTCTCGAAGAGCAGGAAACTGAAAAGATGAGGAGAATCAGGGTGGGGGTGGGGCAAGTGGCTATGAGGCATTTCCGTCCCCGCCCCTCAGTCTTGAACCTCCAAAGGGAGAACTGAACCCAGCAATGATATACCATCGAGTCCCGGTTACCTGCAAAAGAATTTTCTGCCCTGAGTTTCTCTTGGCTAACCTTACGATCCACACTGGTGACCAGGACCTCACCCTCTCCACCTGACTCTCCTGCGGTCCTTACAGCACCTGCCACGGCTGATTCCTTCCCACTGCAGGGAGCTGGAAGTCTGGGAAAAATGAGACCATTGTTGATCTTGGTATTCGAGGGAGAGGACAGCTTCTCTGAAGCTCTGGTTTTGCCTTCTGTGTCACATTGTTCCAGAGAGACAGCGGGTATAGCCGAGAGATTGCGGAAATCACCCTCTTCCCTCTGCCCTCATCATAGCATAGCTTGGGACCTTGACTTCAGAGCCCCAAGTCCTGACTCTCCAGGTGCTAGATGAATACCGGCTGGATGAATGAATAAACGGGGCATGAATAAATCAGTATATTCCGGGGGAACCACCATGCATTTACCTGTCACGCAACTGAAACTGCATTCGAAAGGAAAACTGAAAATCAGAAAGCTTATTTGATATGGGGCGCCTTTCAATGCAAACTGAGAGATAAGATTTTAATACTGTCTTAGGGCATTAATGAATGACATGCCTACCATACCACCTCATCTTGTCTCAGCCCTGTAAGTCATTTCTTTATCCCGAAGTCTTCAGTGTTCCCTTCTTCTTTTTTTTAAGATTTTATTTATTTATTTGACAGAGAGAGACACAGCGAGAGAGGGAACACAAGCAGGGGGAGTGGGAGAGGGAGAAGCAAGCTCCCTATGGAGCAGGGAGTCTGAGGTGGGACTCGATCCCAGGACCCTGAGATCATGACCCGAGCTGAAGGCAGATGCGACACTTAACAACTGAGCCACCCAGGCGCCCCAATAAACACTTGTTAATAAAATCCTGATTGTTGGTGCATGGGTGGCTCAGTTGGTTAAGCAACTGCTTTCAGCTCCAGTCATGATCCCGGAGTCCCGGGTCTGAGTTCCGCATCGAGTCCCGCATCGGGCTCCCTGCTCGGTGGGGAGTCTGCTTCTCCCTCTGACCTTCCACCCCCTTGTCCTCTAATTCTCTTCCTCTCAATAAATAAATAAATAAATAAATAAAATCTAAAAAAAAATCCTGATTGTTAAGTGAAAAAAGGTATAGAATAAGATTATAGGCATCTACCTTCTGTCTAAAAAGGGGGGGGGACAAGAATATATCATCACCAAAGTTATCATTTGCATAAAGATAATCTGGAAGGACACAGAAAGCCACAGTGGTTTCCTCTGAGGGGACGGGGTGACAGTGAGAACGGGAGAGAGGGAGACATTGGGTGGGGGAGATTTTTTACCTACATTTTTATAGTTTTTTTTTATCAGATAATGTATTTCTCTTTAAAGTAAAAGAGGGGACGCCTGGGTGGCTCAGTTGGTTAAGCAGCTGCCTTCGGCTCAGGTCATGATCCCGGCGTCCTGGGATCGAGTCCCACATCGGGCTCCTTGCTCAGCGGGGAGCCTGCTTCTCCCTCTGCCTCTGCCTGCCTGTGCTTGCTCTCTCCCCCCCCCCCCCCCGATAAATAAATAAAATCTTAAAAAAAAAAAAAGTAAAAGAGGTTGTTGAAGTGGTTTAGCCACTGGGGACTATTCCTGACGCTGCCCCTGAACTTGTGAGGTGACAGTTCCTCATGTATTGTCATCAGCCCATCAGCTCTATGGCAGGTGGCCGGCTGCCCCTGCAGATGGTGATAAAACAACTTGATATATGGAAGGCCGGGGTAGGGAAGGAAGGGAGGAGAAAAGGGATAGAAAGAGAACTTTTCTTTTTAATCATATAACTGGCAGTTCTTTTTATTTAAGGCATTGTGTGTGTGTGTGTGTGCGCGCGTGCGTGTGTGTATTTGTTGTGTGTATATAGATACACAAATGTATATAATATATATATTTCATTATATGTGTAGTTTTTTTCAAGGAAAACCTAGGAAGAATACAGAAGTCTTCTGCAGGAAGAATTTAACTGACCACTAACAATACAGATTTAAGGTCACGCCAAGAATTATTCCCCTGGACAAATGTCTCCTCTCTCAGAGAATCAGCTCTGGGAAGAGACTGTGTTTTAGAGATCATGTAAAAGGGAGGGAAAGAGACAGGGGAGAGGGAGAATAAAGCAAAAGTGGGGAGAGGGAAAGAAAAGAGGAAAAACGAGGAGACAAGAAAGATAAAAAAAAATCAGACTTAAAAGGACAGAAAAAAAGAGAAAGAATGAGAGCAGGAGAGAGAAAGAGACAGATTCGGAGGGAAGCAGAGAGCATGTGTCTGGAAAGGGCTTGGCAGGTAACTCCAAAGCAGGCCACCGAAGGGCTCACACACCAGGCAAGACCAGTCCAACAGGCCCTCCCTAGAACCACCTCTACAGCACCAAGCAATAGGGAGGGGAGGGGTCTCTAGGCTTCCTCAGACCTTCCCAGGGCCAGTACCCATTTGCCTCCAGAAGCTGAATGCCAAGGGCAAGCTCCCCTCACAGCCTCAATTGTGCAGGCTCTGGGGATGGCGGCGTCTGGCAGGAACCCATCTGTCTGCTCTTGGTAGTGGGCGAGGTTGCCAGGGGACAATCCAGCCTCCAGCTTCTGGTCTATTTTTTTTTTTTTTAAGATTTTATTTATTTATTTGACAGACAGAGATCACAGAGAAACAGGCAGAGAGATGAGGAAGCAGGCTCCCTGCTGAGCAGAGAGCCTGATGCCGGGCTTGATCCCAGGACCCTGAGATCATGACCTGAGCCGAAGGCAGAGGCTTAACCCACTGAGCCACCCAGGCACCCATCTAACGTGTATTTCATCCAATAACAGCAGAATATTCATTGTTTTCTAGTATCCAAGGAACATATACCAACATAAACCATAATCTGGGCCCTAAAACACACTTCAACTAATTTAAAACAAATGAAATCAGAACAAATCTGTTCTCTGACCATAATGGAATTAAAATAGAAATCAGTAACAAAAGGATAACATAAAAATGTGAAAATAGGGACGCCTGGGTGGCTCAGTTGGTTAAGCAACTGCCTTCGGCTCAGGTCATGATCCCAGGGTCCTGGGATCGAGTCCCACATCGGGCTCCTTGCTCTGCAGTGAGCCTGCTTCTCCCTCTGACTCTGCCTTCCACTCTGTCTGCCTGTGCTCGCTTTCGCTCGCTCACTCTCTGACAAATAAGTAAATAAAATCCTAAAAACAAAAACGTGAAAATACTTGGAAACTGAGCCATATAGTTCTAAATAATCCATGGGCCAAACAGGTAAGTCTCGAGGGAAATTTAAAAATACATTAGGCTGAAAAAAAAATAGATTAGGCTGAGTGAAAATGAAAATATAACATTAACATCTGTGGGACACAGCTAAAGCAGGTCTGGGAAATAAATCTATAACCCTGAATGCATACTTTAGAAAAGAGGAGGGATGCCTGTCTGGCTTAGTTGGTAGAGAATATGATTCCTGATCTCAGGGTCTTGAGTTCAAGCCCCACCCTGGGGCAAGAAAAGAAAAGAAAAGAAAAGAAAAAAAGAGGGTAAGTCTCAAACCAGTAACCCAAGCTTCCACCTCAAGAACCTATTAAAAAAAAAAAAGAAGGGACGCCTGGGTGGCGCAGTTGGTTAAAACGACTGCCTCCGGCTCAAGGCGTGATCCTGGAGTCCCGGGATCGAGTCCCACATCAGGCTCCCAGCTCTATGGGGAGTCTGCTTCGCTCTCTGACCTTCTCCTCGCTCATTCTCTCTCTCACTGTCTCTCTCTCTCAAATAAATTTAAAAAAAAAAAAAAAAAAGAAGAGTAAAATAAATTCAAAGTAAGTGGAAATAATAGATAAGAGCAAAAAATCCGTGAAATTGAAGACAGAAAAAGGAAAGTAGTAATGGAAAACAGGAAAGAGGGATGCCTGGGTGGCTTAGTCAGTTAAACATCTCATAAACCCAAGGTCCTGGGATCAAGCCCTGCACTGGGCTCCCTGCTCATCATGGAGCCTGCTTCTCCCTCTGCCTCCCACTCCCTGCTTGTGCTTTCTCTCTCTCTCTGACAAATAAATAAATAAAATCTTAAAAAAATAAACAGAAAAAAAGAAAAAAATCAATAAAACGAGGAGATGATTATCTGAAAAGATCAATAAACTTCCAGCAAGATAGACACATTCATTTTTAAAATTTTTTTAAAAAGATTTTATTTATGGGGCGCCTGGGTGGCTCAGTGGGTTAAAGCCTCTGCCTTTGGCTCAGGTCATGATCCCAGGGTCCTGGGATCCAGCCCTGCCTTGGGCTCTCTGCTCAGTGGGGAGCCTGCTTCCTCCTCTCTCTCTGCCTGCCTCTCTGCCTACTTGTGACCCCTGTCTGTCAAATAAATAAATAAAATCTTTTAAAAAAGAAGATTTTATTTATTTATTTGATACAAAGAGAGAGAACACAAGCAAGGGGAGCAGCAGGCAGAGGGAGAGGCAGGCTCCCTGCTGAGCAGAGAGCATGAAGTGGGGCTCGATCCCAGGACCCTGAGATCAGGACCGGAGTCCAAGGCAGAGGCTTAACCCACTGAGCCACCCAAGTGCCCCAAGAGAGACACATTTAAAAAAGAGAGAAAGAACACATCATCAATATTGGGAATTGAATAGGAGATCTCACTGTAGACACGACAGACATCAACCGGATCACAGGGAGAAGTCCCCGGCCAGCTCTGTCGGTGGATCATGTGACTCTTGGTCTCCAGGTCCTGCGTTTGAGCCCCATGTTAGGCGTGGAGATTACTTAAGAGTATTTTTTTTTTCAATTAAAAAAAGGAGAATGGGGGAATAGTGTATATGAAGTTGCATAATAGCCTCCTAAGATATTAGTTCCCAATCTCTGGAATCCATAAATATTACCTTATTTGGAGGAACGGGCTTTGCAAATGTGAGCTAAGTAAGTAAATAGGGATTTAAGTAAGGTTTCTGAGATTATCCTAACAGGTCCTACTACCATTACTAGTGTCCTTATGAGAGAGCAGCAAAGGGGGATGTAACACACAGAAGAGGGGAAGGCCATGTGACCACAAGGCAAGGAATGCTGGCTGAAACCGGAAGATGGAAAATGCAAGGAACGGGGTAGGGGGTGCGCTTGGCTGGCTCAGTCGGCAGAACATGGGACGCTAGATCTCAGGGTCCTGAGTTGAAGCCCGACATTGGGTGTAGAGATTCCCAGAGCCTGGGGCACCTGGTGGCTCAGTCGTTAAGCATCTGCCTTCAGCTCAGATCATGATCCCAGGGTCCTGGGATTGAGCCCCATATCCGGCTCCCTGCTTAGTGGGAAGCCTGTTTCTCCCCTTCTCTCTGCAGCTTCCCCTGCTTGTGTTCCCTCTTTTGCTGTGTCTCTCTGTGTCAAATAAATAAAAATCTTTAATTAAAATTAAAAAAAAAAAAGAGAGAGAGAGATACCCAGAGCCTCTGGAGGGAGTCTAGTCTCATCACCTTGATTTCGGTGCATTGATTCTGGTTTTGAATTCCTGGCCTCCAGAACCCTGACAGAATGCACTGAATGTTTTTTAATTTTTTTTTTCATTTTTTAAGATGACGTGGGGCCCAAACTCACAACCCTGTGATCAAGACCCAAGTTGAGGTCAAGAGTCAGACGCCTAACTGACTGGGCCCCCAGGCCCCCCAAATTTAATGTTGTTTTAAGCCACTAAGTTAATTTGTTATAGCAGTCACAGGAGGCCAAAACACTGACCACCTCTACACACACGAATCTGGCAACTTAAATGAAATGTACCGATTCCTCAAATAACACAGACTATCGCAACTCATCTGCTATGAAAGAGGTCATTTGAATAGTCCTATGACTATTTTTAAAAAAATATTTTTATTTATTTATTTGACAGAAACCACAAGTAGGCAAAGAGGCAGGCAGAGAGAGAGAGAGAGGAGGAAGCAGGCTCCCCGTTGAGCAGAGAGCCCGTTGTGGGGCTTGATCCCAGGACCCCCGGGATCATGACCCAAGCCGAAGGCAGAGGCTTAACCCACTGAGCCACCCAGGTGCCCCAACAGTCCTATGACTATTAAGGAAATTGAATTTATAATGAACTCCCACCCCTGTCACTTCCAGGCCTAGATGGTTTCATTGGAGAATTCTACCAAACATTTAAAGCAGAATTAATCTCTACACAGTTTCTTGCAGAAAAGAGAAGAGGGGGAATACTTAACAATTCATTTTATGAAACTAATATTACCATGATATCAAAATCAGATAAAGACAGTACCAATACACACGCGCGCGCGCACACACACACCACACACACACACATCCCTACCGACCAAAATCCCCAATGAATATGGATGTGCAAATATTTAACAAAGTATTAGCAAATAGAATTCAGCAAAATACAGAAAGAAATATATACCGTGACCAGGTGGAGTTTATTTCAGGGATGCAAGACTGATTCAATATTCAAAAATCAATTATTGTAGGGGCCCATGGGTGGCTCAGTTGGTTCAGTGTCTGCCTTTGGCTCAGGTCATGATCCCAGGGTCCTGGGATTGAGCCCCACATCAGGCTTTCTGCTCAGCAGGGAGCCTGCTTCCTCCCTCTCTCTGCCTGCCTTTCTGCCTACTTGTGATCTCTGTCTGTAAATAAATAAAATCTTTTAAAAAAAAATTGACACTTGTGCAATAAAACACATTAATATTTATTCCAAGTGGGTTAAATGAGGACTATAGCTGGTTTGTATAGGTACCTCTATAAATTCTTCATGTCATTTCAGGTCAGGTTTTGCCCCCAAACAAGTGTGTGCCAAACTTCAGAAAAAGCTTTTGATTTCTCAGAATTTTTGAGATTTCAGAACTGGCAGAAAAGGGGCAATGGAACTGGAATAGGGTTGACTCTGCTTTCTAGACTCCCTTCCAACAAAGGGTGGCTGTTTCTAGACTCCCTTCCAGCAAAGGGTGGCTGTTTCTAGACTCCCTTCCAACGAAGGGTGGCCATGGATGACTAAATTCTCACCGACAGAATGAGAGCAGAAGTGAGAAGGGCCACTTAGGGTCCGAACTCTAAGACAGCAGGGGCTAGTAGGCCCAGCTTCCATCAAGATGAGGAAAAAGTCCTCATATTGCCAAAGCAACACTATGGAAGGAACCAGAGTTCTGAGATGGCCACGTGGGGAAGAATCCTTACTAACTTGGACCGCTCAACTCAGGACTGCCACGGGGGACAGAAAGAAACTTCTATTCTTTCAGTCACTGGATTTTGGTCTCCAAAGCACTTAGTCTTGAACGAATTAATAGAAGAGACAAGTGCTGTACAAAATAAAGATGGAAGACGTAGTCCCTCACCTCACGGGGTTCTAGTTTAAGGAAGGAAAATCAGTCACATACAGCAAGTTCTTTTTTTTTTTTTTAAGGTCTTATTTATTTTATTTGACAGACAGAGATCACAAGTAGGCAGAGAGAGGAGGAGGAAGACTCCCTGCTGAGCAGAGAGCCCGATGCAGGGCTCGATCCCAGAACCCTGGGATCACGACCTGAGCCGAAGGCAGAGGCTTTAACCCACTGAGCCACCCAGGCACCCCATACAGCGAGTTCTAATAAAATGTGCTACAGCCATAGAGCTGCTACGGAAGAGTGAAGGCCCACAGAGAGGCTTCAGGGAGAACACTCTTGAAAACACGAGGCCTCAGCTGAAGTATGCAGATTGAAAAGGAGTTGGTCAGGATTAGAAAATGGAAAAGGGTATGTTTTGGGTTGAACTGTGTCGCCCTAAAAAAGGAAAGAGATGTTGAAGTCCTAATTTCCCAGTGCCTCAGAACATGATCTTATTTAAGAAAGAGGGTCATTATAGATCTGATTAGTTAGGATGAGATAATACTCAAGTAAAATGGGCCCTAAATTCAACATGACTGATAGCTTTTGTGTGTATCTATGCATTTTTTGTCTATTTTTTATTTTATTTTAATTCCAGTATCATTAACATACAGTGTTTTTCAAATTATTTTATTATTTATATTGACACAGAGAGAGAGAGAGCGCACAAGCAGGGGCAGGGGCAGGCAGATGGAGAGGGAGAAGCATGGGGCTCAATCCTAGGACTCTGGGATCATGACTTGAGCCAAAGGCAAATGCTTAACTGACTGAGCCACCCAGGTGCCCTGAGGGTTTTGTGTTTTGTTTTGTTTTGAATACTTGAGACAGAACTGGTAGTAAATCTGGGAATCACCCCAATTAGGTAGGAATTAGATACATGAATGGATGAGACAGACTTACTTTCTTTCTTTCCTTTCCTTTTTTTTTTTTTAAAAGATTTTATTTATTTATTTGACAGAGATCACAAGTAGGCAGAGAGGCAGGCAGAGAGAGAAAGGGAA
This sequence comes from Neogale vison, assembly GCF_020171115.1. Lineage (NCBI taxonomy): Eukaryota > Metazoa > Chordata > Mammalia > Carnivora > Mustelidae > Neogale > Neogale vison. The sequence continues at coordinate 46,796,251 of NC_058095.1, forward strand.
GCAGGCTCCCTGCTGAGCAGAGAGCCCGATGTGGGGCTCGATCCCGGAACCCTGAGATCATGACCTGAGCCGAAAGCAGAGGCTTTAACCCACTGAGCCACCCAGGCGCCCCATCTTTCTTTCCTTTTAAGATTTTATTTATTTATTTGTCAGAGAGAGAGAGAGTGCACAAGCAGGGGGAGCTGCAGGCAAAGGGAGAAGCAGGCTTCTCTCCCAGCAAGGAGCCCAATGTGGGACTCCATCCTGGGATCACAACCAGAGTGGAAAGCAGACATCCAACTGAGTGAGTCACCCAGGCGTCCCTTCTTTCTTTCTTTGAATGAGACTTTCTAACAACACTTTCCAACAAGAGGGTGTAGGAGAGGAAAAACAGAAGTCTGAGGATGGAATATACCAAAGGTTAAGGAGATTAAAAAAAAAAAAAATATATATATATATATATATATATATTTTATTTGAAAGAGAGAGAGAGGGAGGAAGATTGGACACTTAACCAACTGAGGCACCCAGGCACCCCAAAGAGACTTTCCAGCTGAAATAAAAGGACTGTTCCAAGAAGCAGGAAGAAAACCAGGAGCGAGCGAGCATTGCCATATTTTGAGTTCCAATTCCAATGTGGGGGGGGGGTGGAGTTTTCCCTGTGTGTACGGGATTCCCAGAAAACCAACAGGAAGTCCTAGAATCTCAACTCAGTTCTGATACTCTCCACCCAGAGATAGCATCAGATCCCACAGATGAATGGTTCCGTCCTATAAGACTGAATACTGCCCCCCCCACCCCAATTTAGACACCCGTTGAAAGCCCAGGTTGTCACCTGTGCTTCCAATCAACCAGCTGTAAATCAGAGGCTCCTACCACTCCCTCCTTGGGTTGGATTAGTTTGCTGGAGTGGCTCACAGAACTCAGAGAAACACTTTACTGACACGCGCAGGATAAAGGGATAAAGGGAAAGGGTGGGGAGTTCTCAAACCCTTGCTGAGTGCACCACTTTTCCTGAATCTTCCCAAGTTCACCAACCTTGAAGCTCTCTAAACTCAGTCCCTTCGGGTTTGTACGGAGGCCTTATTACCCGGGCTGGGCTGATTAAATCACTGGCCGCTGGTGATTGAACTCAATCTCCAGCCCCTCTCCCCTCCCGGGAGTTTGGGAGGGTGGGTGCGGGATTAAAACCCTCTAATCAGTGGTTGGCCCTGACCCACAGGTCTAAAAGTCGCCTTATTAACATAACAACAGATACACCTATCTCTTCCTCTCCCGTGACAGGAAATTCCAAGGGTTTTAGGAGCTCTGTGCCAGGAATGGGGGATAAAAGCCAAATATATATATATATATATATATATATATATATATTTGGCAGAAAGATAGAAAACACAATTAGGCAGAGAGGCAGGCAGAGGGAGAGGGAGAAGCAGGGAGCCTGATGCGAGGCTCGAGCCCAGGACCCTGGGATCATGACCTGAACCAAAGGCAGCTGCTGGACTGACTGAGCTACTCAGGTGCCCCCAAATATATGTTTCTTGTTACATATCACAATATCAGGTGCTGCTACTGAGTATTAAGGAAGCTGGAGCCTAGCGGCTAAGCTAAGAAGTTGGCTGGTTTGACACTCAGACACTCTTTGTTCTGTCCCTACTACCACTGCCCAAAAAGTCCCATGGATTTCCATTATTCTGTGTTGTTGTTTTTCCAAAATGGACTTGTAGGGGGAGAGTCAGTATAGATAACCTGTTTTATTTTCCAGTTTCCCTCTTGGGTCCCTTGGCTGGCTGGTCTCGAACTGCCTCTTGTCTGCCCCCTGTAGTTGCCATCCTATTGGTCACTATTCACAGCGGACTTGCTCCTTTAGGCGTCTGGACCTGATCAGCACGGAGGGACATCAAGGTCCTCAAAAATGCTCCAGACAAGGGCAAACACCATTGAAGCAGAGCGAGGATGGAGGGGAGTCTGAGGGTTGCCGAAGCCCGGAGGCCACAAGGCATAGCTCCCAGGAAGTTTGGAGCCACAAGCCCACAGCCTTTTCTCCAAGTCTTCAGTTTTGTCACATTTTTCATTCCCCACACCTACTCTCAGTGTCATAAGTCACAAAGATGAACCATTAAGCTGGTTTATTTAATTTATCATGCGAACATACTAATAAAAAGACTGTTATTGAACCCCCACGACTTAGATAATGGGAGGATGGCAGAAGCTTCTGGAGATCCAATAATCCCCTTTAATTAAATTAGACAATGGCTATTAGAGTCAGTAATTAGTGTCACTTGCCTGGTAATTGAATGGTTGATATGAAAAATGGCTCCATGTTAGGGTCTATCTTGGAATGAATGTAGAAGGCATGTGAACTTATATATTCCTTCATATTTACTGTGTATTTACTGTGCAGCCAGAAGTATGTCAGACAACAGACTCAGACAGTGAGCCAGAAAGCTGAGACCCCCATCCTTCCGGAAGTTTTGTTCTAGGGGGCTGCTGTCACTAACCGAGAGCATTTTTTTAAAAGATTTAATTTATTTTGTTTTTAAAAGATTTTATTTATTTATTTGACTGACAGAGATCACAAGTAGGCAGAGAGGCAGGCAGAGAGAGAGAGGAGGAAGCAGGCTGCCTGAGGAGCAGAAAGCCCGATGTGGGGCTCGATGCCAGCACCCTGGGATCAGGACCTGAGCAGAAGGCAGAGGCTTTAATCCACTGAGCCACCCAGGCGCCCTAAGCTGGGAACTTTTTTTTTTAGAGATTTGATTTATTTGACAGAAAGACACACAGTGAGAGAGGGAACATAAGCAGAGGGAATGGGAGGAGAAGCAGGCCTCCCGCCAGGAGGCAGCCTGATGAGGGCCTCGAACCTAGGACCAGGGGATCATGACCAGAGCCGAAGGCAGACGCTTAACGACTGAGCCATCCAGGCGCCCCTGGGAACATTTTTAACAATCGCAAAATGCCTTTCTCTTTTAAAAAATGGGACGTTCCCTTTTAAAATTTAAAAATGCTTTTTTAGTAGGAGAGAACATCCACCAGGATCCAGGTCAAAGTGTTAGAAGAGAAAAATCATTAAACATTCACACTGGAATTCTCACAATAGCCCTGAAAGGCAGAGGAACACGGCGGGGGAAGCCGGCTTCTGCAGCTATGCGGCTCTCTCCGCCAACCGCCAGGCCGCCAGCATCCTCATCTGGAGCTCTGAGATGATATTATGCAGAGCGTGTGGCATAAAAACCCTTGGCACACTTCGTAATAGCTATTCTCATGGTCATTAGCTCATTTTTGAAGATGAGAAGCTTGACACAGAGAGGTATAGCTATTTGCCCAAGGCTACACAGCCAGTAATTGGCAGAGCAGGAACTTGGACCCAAATCTGAATCCAAGCCACATCCACCTTTGGTACCACTGTACGGAAAGAGGCCAAGGAGTAATTATTCAAGGTGGGGTGGCGTGCTTATGGAGGAGTGCGGGCATCGTTACTTGGAAGGAGCCGGGAGAGATGTGCGGTCCTGGTAGGCAAGAACTCAGATGATGACCAGTGAACAAGTCCAGATGGGTAAAGAAGTAGGGGCAACCCCCCAGGCTGGGCAACCAGATCCAGCGGCTGGCTGCGGCCCGCTCACCTGTAGCCAAACACTGACCCCTGCCGGCCGCTGGCGGGGCGGGGTGGGGGTGGGAGGCGGGGAGGCGCCCTGTCCAGCTACCGGAGCCTCAGGGACCCGGCCGGTCTCCTGGAGCCAGGCATAAGGCTGGAGAAGTGACTGTACCTCTAACTTCGGGGCCCTCCCGGGCCACCTAGGACAACGTCGCATTGCCCCCCTGTTTACTCAGCTTTTGACCAGAAGGGGCCAAAGCTGAGACTTTCCCTGCCCTTGGTCCCCATCCTGAGCATCTCCGGGGCCTCCCCTTGCAGGACGGCTCCCCATGCCTTGTTTGGGAGTCACCCGCCTTGCCCCGCCAAGGATGCGGGCCACCTGGGGCTGGCGGGGGCCACTCCTAGGGCTGAGCCCGAGTCCCGATTTTAATGGGGAATTTTAAACCCATTTTAAACCAACTAGGGATCAAATGTCACTTGCTTTTTGGCTGAGGAGACACTCAGGCAGCTGCCACCAAACTTGGCTCCTTCTATCCCCGCTTCTGCCATGCCCCCCCACGGGGGGATCTGGGTCTAGAGGGGTTAACCCTGCAGAGCAAGCAGACCTGAACCCTTTTTAGACTCCAAGCCCAGATGTAGGGATCAGGCTTCTCCCCACTTAATTCCATTCGCTTCCTTTTTGCTTTCCACTTTCCGTGACCAGAACTGCCAAAAAATTAGTTTTAGCCAGTATTCGCAGCTTTTAATTCCTGTGTGGCTCTGTACCTCCATTTCTCTCTGCAAAACGAAATGAGTTAAACACTCTAAGGAAGGGGTGCCTGGGTGGCTCAGTGGGTTAATGCGCTGCCTTTGGCTCAGGTCATGATCTCAGGGTCCTGGGATTGAGCCCCACATCAGGCTCTCTGCTCCGCAGGGAGCCTGCTTCCTCCTCTCTGCCTGCCTCTCTGCCTACTTGTGATCTCTGTCTGTCAAATAAATAAATAAAATCTTTTAAAAAAAAAAACACTCTAAGGAAGGAAACAGCGTATCTTAATATAATCATATGCATTTCTTATAAAAAGAGAAACCCGTGGGGGGGCGGGGCAATCTGCAGGAAACCCAGTCTGTGTGGCAGCCAAACATCAGAGCAGCCAGAGAACAAGCTGGAGCCCGGGCACATGACCCATGTGTCACATGACAATCATGCTAGTTTGGATATCGTGCCCTGCACATGGATTGGCATTTTCCTTCATGCCTTGGATAAAGACAAAGAAAGCCTCATTAGTAATTCAAATATATTGATTTAGGGGCACCTGGGTGCTCAGTCGTTAAGCGTTTGCCTTCAGCTCAGGTCATGATCCCAGGGTCCTGGGATCAAGCCCGGTTTCGGGCTCCCTGCTCAGCGGGAAGCGTGCTTCTCCCTCTCCCTCTCCCCCTGCTTGTGTTCCCTCTCTCACTGTGTCTCTATCAAATAAATAAATGAAATGAATAAATAAATGAAATAAATAAATGAATAAATAAATAAATAAATAAATAAATGAAATGAATATATTGATTTAGGAGGCAAGATTTTAAAAAGACTACCATAAGCCAGGATGACCTTGAAGAAAGTAGGGAGATGTTTTCAAAAATAAGTTTTGACACTAAGTCTCTCCAAATCAAGAATCCCCACTTGGAATGGACTCAACTAAGAGTCTTGTAAGAAGGGATCAGCAGCAGACTGACTCAGGGTGAGAAGTCCCGCAGCCCCGGGGCTGCCGGGGAAGGTAGCTGAGCCTGACTTCCTGGGCAACACTAACCCCTATAATGGATTAAGAACTTCCTCGTGGGTGCCGGGGTGGCTCAGGTGGTTAAATGACTGACTCTTGATTTTGACTTTGGTCATGATCTCAGGGTCAAGCTCTGTGCTGGGCGTGGAACCTGCTTAAGATTCTCTCTCTCCTCCTCTGCCTCTCCCCTCTTTAAAAAATAAAATTAAATAAAAATGAAATTTAGACAAAATAAAGAGACTACCTGAATGGAAAGGTGACATCAGAGGTTTTGATGACATCAAAAGAGGAAAGATGACATCAGGGTTTTGATTCTTTCCAATCTGGTATGTTGATGCCTTCTTAATAAAATGGATCCTGTGGACCAGAGGGGAGAGGCCCTACATCCTTTGCACTCTGGAGCCCTGCATTTTAACAAGGACGCCATCAGACAACCTTCTTCTTGGTTTCAGTTAGGTCTCCACTCGGAGAGGTCTTCCCTGACCTCTCTAGTATTTTCCCCTTCCCAGTGATGTTCTTTCACTTTTATGAGCCAGCATGAGAAAATTTCTGGTTTATTTATGTGTGTCCATGTTTCTTGTCTGTCTCCCCATGAAGGTGCAAGGTCTTGTCTAGCTGCCCTTGGTGCCCCTAGGGCCTGGAATAAGGCTTAGCATAGCACATCCTGGGGGTTCCATGAAAATGTTTGAATGAATAAACAAACTAGAGCGGTCCGGGGGTCTCTACACTCTTCCAGCGGGCCTGGGAAGTCAAACAGTAAGTCAGAATTTGTCTTTTTCACTGCATTGATGCGGAAGTCATTTACAGTGATGGTGGGTAAAGTTACCACGGGACCAAAGTGTTCTTATTCATAAGTATTGCTTCTTCTCGGTAGAAACAAGGCCAACAAACCAGGAAATTCTGACAGTAAGACAAGACGAAGGCCAGTTTCACTTAAGAATGCCCTTGATAGGGGTACCTGGGTGGCTCAGTGGGTTAAAGTCTTGTGCCTTAGGCTCAGGTCATGATCCCAGGGTGCTGGGATCGAGCCCCGCGTCGGGCTCTCTGCTCAGCGAGTAGCCTGCTTCCTCCCTTCTCTCTCTCTGCCTGCCTGTCTGCCTACTTGTGATCTGTCAAATAAACAAACAAATAAATAAATAAATCTTAAAAAAAAAAAAGAATGCCCTTGATAATGGGGTGCCTGGGTGGCTCAGTCAGTTAAGTGTCTGCCTTTGGCTCAGGTCATGATCCCAGGGTTCCTGGACCAAGCCCCACATTGGGCTCCCCGTCCAGCGGGGAGCCTGCTTCTCACTTTCCACCTGCTGCTCCCCCTAGCTTGTGCTCTCACTCTCAAATAAATAAATAAAATCTTAAAAAAAAAAAAAAAAGGATGTCCTTAATGATGGGTGAAAAAGGTGAAGGGGATGAAGATCCCACTCACCTGATGAGCACTGGGTCACGTACAGAATTGGTGAGATGCTATATTGCACACCTGAAACCAACAGAACACTGTACCTTAGGGACACCTGGGTGGCCCAGTTGGTTAAGTGGCTGCCTTCAGCTCAGATCATCATCCTGGAGTTCCAGGATCAAGTCAAATCGGGCTTCCTGCCGTCAGGGAGTCTGCTTCTCCCACTGACCTCTCTCCTCTCATGCTCTCTCTCTCTCAAATAAATAGATAAAATCTTAAAAAAAAAAAAAAAAAAGAACACTGGGGCGCCTGGGTGGCTTAGTGGGTTAAGCCTCTGCCTTTAGCTCAGGGTCCTGGGATCGAGTCCCACATCGGGCTCTCTGCTCAGCGGGGAGCCTGCTTCCCCCCCCCTCTCTGTATGCTTTTCTGCCTGCTTGTGATCTCTCTCTGTGTGTCAAATAAGTAATAAATAAAATCTTATAAATATTTTTTTAAAAAAGGTTTTATTTATTTGACAGAGAGAAATCACAAGTAGATGGAGAGGCTGGTAGAGAGAGATAGAGAGAGAGAGAGAGGGAAGCAGGCTCCCCGCCGAGCAGAGAGCCCGACGCGGGACTCGATCCCAGGACCCCGAGATCATGACCCGAGCCGAAGGCAGCGGCTCAACCCACTGAGCCACCCAGGCGCCCCAATAAATAAAATCTTAAAAAAAAAAAAAGAACACTGTATGTTAGTTATACTGGAATTAAAACATAAATAAATAAATAAATTCTTCTATCCATACATAAATGGGAAAAAAAGTCCCTGAGGAAGCAATAAAAATTCTTAGTTTTATTAAAACTCATCCTTGAGTGTACGAAATAAAAAGCTGTCATCAGGGGCACCTGGGTGGCCCAGTGGGTTAAAGCCTCTGCCTTCAGCTCGGGTCATGATCCCAGGGTCCTGGGATCGAGCCCCACATCGGGCTCTCTGCTCAGCAGGGAGCCTGCTTCCCTCTCCTCTCTCTCTCTGCCTGCCTCTCTGCCTAGTTGTGATCTCTGTCTGTCAAAAAAAAAAAAAAAAGCCGTCATCAATTACTCTGCACACCATAGGATAAATAGTTATCCTGAGGAAAAGCTCTTCCTTGAAAAGCTCACCCCCCCACCTTTTTTTTTTTTTTAAGATTTTATTTATTTATTTGACAGAGAGAGATCACAAGTAGGCAGAGAGGCAGGCAGAGAGAGAGAGAAGGAAGCAGGCTCCCGGCTGAGCAGAGAGCCTGATGCGGGGCTCCATCCCAGGACCCTGGGATCATGACCTGAGCCGAAGGCAGCAGCTTAACCCACTGAGCCACCCAGGTGCCCCCACCCCCCACCTTTTTAAAAAAAGATTTTATTTACTTATTTGAGAGAGAAAGAAAGCAAGCAAGAGAGCACAAGCAGGGGGAACAGCACAGGGAGAGGGAGAAGCAGGTTCCCCGCTGAGCAGGGAGCCTGATGCAGGGCTGGATCCCAGGACCCAGAGATCATGACCTGTTCCAGAGGCAGATTTTTTTTTTAAATCTTTATTTTTTTAAGATTTTATTTGCTTATTTGACAGAGATCACAAGTAGACAGAGAGAGAGGAGGAAGCAGGCCCCCTGCAAAATCTATGGTAATTCACACTTGGGTATTGACAGACATTTTTTGGAAAACAAAGGGAGTTTTCCCTTCCAAGGAAAACAACTGGTAGTGTTCACTGCCAGTTTTGAAACTCAAGTTTTAAAACAAATCTTGGAATTTTGGAAAGCTTGTATTTACCACCAAGAGCACTGACAGCTTCCCAAAACCTAAAGACTGCTCTGATGAGCTTGGGGTTTGATATTCGTGAGTGTGACATTGTGGTAGTGAGTTACGAAATGAGTCAACATTTGGAAGAGCAGCACAACTCAGTGAAACAAATATTTTCCAAATGACCAATGCACAGTGTTCCCAAACCATGCATGGGTAAGAGGTCTATTCACAGTACAGTATAGACCAAGGGATTTTAATGTAAGAATGAAAAATCTCACTGATGTGATTTCAGATTCCACCTTGAAACTAACACTTAGAAAACTGCCACTAATCCAATTTTGGTGTGTTATCTAAGAAAAATATCCCCGATTTTTTGGAAAGGCTATGAAGCCCTCCTCCCTTTTCTAACTGCGCTATTTGTATGAAGTCAGATTTTTTCCCATATATTTCAGCCAAAACAATATTCCATAACAGATTGAATGTATAAACAAATATGAGAATCTGCCTGTCTTCTAATAAGCCAGACATTAAAGAGATTTGCAAAAATGACACTCTCCTCTCGACCTTTTTTAAATTTGGAAAATATGGTTATTTTTCATAAACTATTGCTTACATTAAAAGGTGTATGTTTTATTAACACTATTTTAAAAAAAGATTTATTTATTTGACAGACAGAGATCACAAGTAGGCAGAGAGGCAGGCAGAGAGAGGAAGGGAAGCAGGCTCCCCACTGAGCAGAGAGCCAGATGTAGGGCTCAATTCCAGGACCCTGAGATCATGATCTGAGCCAAAGGCAGAGGCTTTAACCCACTGAGCCACCCAGGCACCCCTATTAATGCTATTTTAAAGGAATTAACAATATATATTTAAAAATTTTCTCAGTTTCAACTTCTAACATGGTGAATGCCAATGGCTATCTAACATAAACACATAAATAAAAACAAAACCAAAACACATAAACAGGGGCACCTGGGGGACTCAGTCAGTTAAGCATCCAAGTCTTGGTTTTGGCTCAGGTCATCATCTCCCTGTTGTGAGGTCGAGCCCTGTATCAGGCTCTGCGCTCAGCATGGAGTCTGCTTCAGTTTCTCTCTCTCTCTCCCACCCCTCCCCACTCCACACATGCCTGCTCTCTTTCTCTTTCTCACTCAAATCAATGAATAAATAAAATCTTTTTTTTTTAAAGTGTACAATTTTTGTGGGTTTTAGTATATTTACAAGGCTGTGCAACCATTACCCTTAATTCCAGAACATTTCATCATCCCAAAAAGGAATCCTGGGGGTGGGGTGGGGTGAGGGGCAGGACTCCTGTACCTGTACCAGTCACTCCTCATTTTTCCCTCTTCTGAGCCTCTGGAAAACACAGATCTCAGTGTATTTGCTGTCTGGTCATTTAATACAAACAGAATCACACAATCTATGACCTTTTGCGGCTACCTTCTTTCACTTCTTTCAAGGTTCATCCCTGTGGCTGCTGGATCTGTGTCCCTTTCCTTTTCATGGTACAATAATATTCCATTGCCTAGATTAAACCATATCCTGTTTATGCACGCAGCAGTTGGTAGGTATCTGAGTTGCTGTCACTTCCTGGCAATTATATGTTGCTATGAACATTCATGTACACATTTTTATATAAATATGTTTTCAGTTCTCTTGGGCATATACCTAAGAAGTAGAATGGCTGGGTCTTACAGTGATTCAATGTTTAACCTTTTGAGGACCTTTCAAACTGGCTTCCACAGTGGCTGCACCATTTTACACTACCCCCAGCAATATGCGAAGGGTTCCAATTTCTCTACATCCTTGCTAACACTTGTTACTGTCTTTTTTTTTTTTTTATTATAGCCAGTGAAATGGTGGCTCTTTGTGGTTTTAATTTGCATTCCCCTAATGACTAATGATGCTGAATATCTTTTCACATGCCTGTTGACCATTTGTGTATCTTCCATGGAGAAATGTCTCCTTCAGTCATGTGCCCAATTTTAAGTTAGGTTGCTTGTCTTTTTATTGTTGAGTTGTAAGAGCTCTTTATATGTTCTGGATATAAGAGCATCATCAGAGTATAATTTGCAAATTTTTTCCCATTCTTTGGTTTGTCTTTTACTTAGTTATTTATTTGAGAGAGAGAGAGAGAGGGAGCGCGCAGAGCTAGTGGGAGGGAACACGAGTTGGGGTGGAGTAGAGGGCGAGGGAGAAGGGAGCCCAGTGCATGACTGGATCCCAAGATTCCAGGCTCATGACCTGAGCCGAAGGCAGATGCTTAACTGACTGGGCCACCCAGGTGCCTCTGTGGTTTGTCTTTCAACTTTCTTGATCGTACCTTGACCCACAAAAGTTTTTAATTACAATGAAGTCCTATTTCTCTAGTTTTAATTCTTGTGATGTGCACATCTAAGAAAATATTGTCTAACAGCAACAACACAACAACAACAAAAAGATTTACACCTAAGTTCTCTTCCAAGGGTTGTAGTTTAAGCTTTTACATTTATGTCTTTGACCCACTTGGCGTTGATTTTTGTAGATGACGGGTGGTAGGGGGTCCGAATTCATTGTTTTGCATGTGGATATCCAGTTGTCCCTACACTTCCCTTCCTGAATGTTCTTGACACCTTGACCATAGGTATATTGGTCTATTTCTGGACTCTCAGTTCTATTCCATTGACTTATATGTCTATCCTTTCACCACTACCACGCTGCCTGGATTATTGTAGCTTTTGAAATTGGCAGTGTGAGTCCTCAAACTTTGCTCTTTTTCAAGATTGATTTGGCTAGAAAGTATCAGCTTTAATATTAACTTTTTTCATTCTAGTGGTAAATATATGGCAGTTTGTTATATTATTCTCTTTTCTTTTTTCTTTTTTTTTTAATAGTTTAGGGGACCTTTTTTTTTTAGATTTTTAAAATTTATTTATTTGACAGACAGAGATCACAAGTAGGCAGAGAGGCAGGGAGAGAGAGAGGGAGGGGAAGCAGGCTCCCTGCTGAGTAGAGAGTCCAATGTGAGGCTCCATCCTAGGACCCTGGGGTCATGATCTGAGCCAAAGGCAGAGGCTTTAATCCACTGAGCCATTCAGATGCCCCTATTCTCTTTTCTTTTTAAAATGACTTTATTTTAAAGTAATCTCCATACCCAACATGAGGCTTGAACTCACAACCTCAAGATCAACTGTTGCACGTTTTACCGACTGAGCCAGCCACACAGTCCTCTCTTTGCTTTGCTCTATTAAGATTTTTTTTTTTTTTAAGGAGCACCTGGGTGGCTCACTTGGCCAAGCATCTGCCTTCAGCTCAGGTCGTGATCCCAGGATTCCTGAATCGAGCCCCATGTGGGGCTCCCAGCTCGGCGGGGAGTCTGCTTCTCCCTGTCTCGCTCCCCGACTTGTATTCTCTGTGTGTCAAATAAATAAAATCTTTAAAAAAAAGATTTAAAAACATATTTATTTATTTATTTATTTGACAGAAAGAGAAAGAGCAGGAGCAGAGAGGAGGAGCAGAGGGAAGGTGCTCCCACTGAGCAGGGAGCCCGATGCAGGGTTCCGTACCAGGACCCTGGGATCATGACCTGAGTTGAAGGCAGACGCTTAACCAACTGAGCCACCTAGATGCCCCCGTTTTATTTTATGAGATTTTTGTACTAATAAAAAAGGGGACAACTGTGTGTGTGACAATTAAATAACTGAAGGGAATAAATAAATAAATAAATGAGTAAACAAAATATTAGAGGAGTATCTGGTGCCCTCCATGTTGTTAGCTAGTATTTTTGCTATTGTTCTTTCTTAATCTTTTAAACATATTTATTTGTATTTATTTACTTACGAGAGAGAGCGAGAGAGAGAACACAAGAGAACACGAGTGCGGTGGGGGGAGGCAGAGGGAGAAGCAGACTCCTAACCAAGCAGGGAGTCTGACACGAGGCTTGATCCCAGGACCCTGGGATCAGGACCTGAGCCAAAGACAGAGGCTTAACTGACTGAGCCACCCAGGGCCCCCCCCCCATTATTCTTCTAAGTGAAAAATTTTTTTGATTATCTCTCCCTTTTTTATTATTGAGGTACAGCTGACACACAATGTTATATTAGTTTCAGGCGTACAGCATAATGACCCTAGAGTTCTGTACATTACTCAGTGCTCATCGTTAAATGTAGTCACTGTCTGTCAGCATACAGTGATGTTACAAAATTGACTATCTTAGGGCGCCTGGGTGGCTCAGTGGGTTAAAGCCTCTGCCTTCGGCTCAGGTCATGATCCCAGGGTTCTGGGATCGAGCCCCGCGTCGGGTTCTCTGCTCCGCAGGGAACCTGCTTTCTCCCCTCTCTCTCTCTGCCTGCCTCTCTGCCTACTTGTGATTTCTCTCTGTCAAATAAATAAAATCTTTTAAAAAAAATTGACTATCTTCCCTATGCTGTACTTTTTTAAAAAATTAATTTTATTGCTTTATTATTTTATTTGAATTGCATTAACATATAGTGTATTATTAGTTTCAGAGGTAGAGTTTAGTGATTCATAAGTCTTATATAACACCCAATGCTCACTACATCACATGCCCCCCTTAATGTCCATCACCCAGTCACCCCATCCCCTCACTCCCCACCCCTCCAGCAATGCCTGTTTTTTTTTTCCTATAGTTAAGAATCTCTTATGGTTTGTTTCCCTCTCTGATTTCATCTTGTTTTATTTTTCCCTCCCTTCCCCTATGATCCTCTGTTTTGTCTCTTAAATTCCACATAGGAGTGAAATCATACGATACTTGTCTTTCTCTGCTTGGCTTATTTGGCTCAGCGTAATACCCTCTAGTTCCATCCATGTCACTGCTAATGGCAAGATTTCATTTTTTGATGTCTGAAAAGTATTCCATTGTACATATACCTCACATCTTCTTTATCCATTCATCTGTTGATGAAGATCAAGGATCTTTCCATAGTTTGGCTACTGTGGACATTGCTGCTATAAACATTCGGGTGCATGTGCCCTTTTGGATCACTACATTTGTATCTTTGGAGTAAATACCCAGTAGTACGATTGCTTGGTCGTAGGGTAGCTCCATTTTCAACTTTTTGAGGAATATCCACGCTGTTTTCCAGAGTGGCTGCACCAGCTTGCATTCCCACCAACAGTGTAGGTGGGTTCCCCTTTCTCTGCATCCTTGCCAGCATCTGTCATTTCCTGACTTGTTAATTTTGGCCATTCTGACTGGTGTAAGATGGTATCTCATTGTGGTTTTGATTTATATTTCCCTGATGCCAAGTGATTTTGAGCATTTTTTCATGTGTCTCTTGGCCATTTTTATATCTTCTTTTCAGAAATGTCTGTTCATGTCTTCTACCCATTTCTGGATTATTTGTTCTTTGGGTGTTGGGTTTGATGAGTTCTTTATAGATTTTGGATACTAGCCTTTTTACTAATAAGGCATTTACAAATTATCTTCTCCCATTCTGTAGGTTGTCTTTTGATTTTGTTGACAGTTTTTGCTGTGCAAAAGCTTTTTATCTTTTTTTTTAAAAAGATTTTATTTATTTATTTGACAGACAGAGATCACAGGTAGGCAGACAAGCAGGCAGATAGAGAGGAAGGGAAGCAGGCCCCCTGCCGAGCAGAGAGCCCGATGTGGGACTCGATCCCAGGACCCTGAGATCATGACCTGAGCCGAAGGCAGCGGCTTAACCCACTGAGCCACCCAGGCGCCCAAAAGCTTTTTATCTTGAAGAAGTCCCAGTAGCTCATTTTTTGCCTTTGTTTTCTTTACCTTTGGAGACGTGTCTAGCAAGAAGTTGCCATGGCCAACGTCACAGAGGTTGCTACCTCTGTGTTCTCCTCTAAGATTTTGATGGATTCTTGTCTCATATATAGGTCTTTCATCCATTTTGAGTTTATTTTTGTGTACAGTGCAAGAAAAGTAAAATTTTTAAGAAGCAGCTTTTGAAGCTAGATTATCAGGGTTCTCATACTGGCCCTGCCACTCCCTAATGGTGTGATGTTAGATGAGTTCTGAAATCTTACCATATCCTAATCTGTAGAATGTAGATAATGACCTTGACCTCATAGGGTTGTTGTGAGGATTGAATGAGATAAAGCCATAATTAAATGATTAATTTATAGAGATAATAGGAGATGCTCGAACCCAGTAGCACTAGATTATTATTTGCCTTCATACAATTCTGCAGAGAGAGATCAACTTGGCTAAAAAACCTAGAAATCATTCCACATGAATAACATGAAGGAAAAGAAGCGTGAAGTTATTTTTAAATATCTGAAAGCCAGGTGTGGGAGAACAAACCCTTTCTTTGTACTCTAGAGAGGGCCAGGACCCCTGAATTTAAGAAAGCCATTCTCACCAACCCTCCCCAGCCCACAGCCCCCTGCAAGGTCCCACAATGCTCAGTGGTCATATATACCAGCACTTGCCAATCTGTAATTATAATTATTTAGGTCTCAGATTCTCCCATTGGATGGTCCCATTCTACAAATATTTACAAAGTAATTCCCATATGCCGGACACTATGTGTTAAGCCCGGGGGCGCATGGATGAGTGAGGTGCTGCCCAGTACACCAAAAGGTCCCAGTCCCAGGAGAAAGCCACTTGGTGAATTCGAGGAAACCATATTTCTGCTCCATACAGCCACCTGCTGTCCCCTCCTAATTCCTGCAAAGTCCTTAGTTTGGGACCCAACGCAGCAGCTACTTCTCCAAAGTAAATCACCAGAGAGGAATGCAAAGTTTCTGGCAGGTCCCCGGCTCTGGAAACATGCGGCTGTCTGGGCGTGCAGCACCCTCTAGTGTCCATCCTGGGTAAGGCAGGACCAACGCGCAACTTAAATAGATCTCTACCTATGCCAAAGGTTTCTTCCCTTAGTTTGGTGCTGTTTATGGCTAAGTGGCTCTCAGGTCTCCGCTAGAAGACAAAACCACTGACAGTTTATGAAATAATGAATAACATAGTTGCCAACATTTTTTGAGCACTTACTATGTCCCAGGCCCTGGGTTAACTGCTTGCCTGGTTGCCCACAAGCAGGATTCTATTATCATTATCATTATCATCATTATGATATGATATGATTAGTAATTATTTCCAGTATACAGAGGAAGAAACCAACACAAGTGACACAGCAAGCTAGCAGCAGTACCAGAATTCAGTCCAAGTGGTCAGACTTCATAACCCTGCTCTTAATTAGTTTTGGTTTATTATCAAAAGAAAAGCCGTAACCATCGGCAATCCTAAGATAATTCTGGTCACATTTCTCCTGGCTGCTGGGGAGAATTATAATTGATGGAAATCAAGATTTATTTGAAATATCAAATATGGAATGAGAATGAGCTTTTCTTGGATTCATACTGAAAGGGACAGAAAAAAATAATTCTTTCTAGCATTTTTGAACTGTGGGCTGTGACTCATGGATGGTTTGTATAAACAGCTTAGTGCATTGTGACCAGAACTTTAAAAACAAAAATACAATAGACTGGGAAAGTGCTAGAGTACATAATAACCCAGTACTTATTCTCAAATTCTCTCTCTCTCTCTCTCTCTCTCTGTATGTGTGTGTGTGTGTATACATACACACACACACACACATATATATATATATATATATACACATATATGGGACTGACCCAAGCCATACAAAAACCAGTGATCGAACTCTCTTACTGCCTGCCCAGGACTATGGCCAGGCCATTTTCCTCTGAGTGCCCCATGCTGCCAAAACTATTTTCTTGGGTCTAAATTAAATTCTTCATGCCACAAGCCATGCCCCCTCCTTTTTTTGAAAATGAAGAATTTAGATGTCATATTTTTTGGGTGACACGACCTGCGGTGAAAACAGTAAGCTTATTTTAAAAATCTCACTTTGCAGGGATGCCTAGGTGGCTCAGTCAGTTAAGTATCTGCTTTTGGCTCAGGTCATGATCCAGGGTCCTGGGATTGAGTCCCACATCTGGCTCCTTGCTCAGTGGAGAGTCTGCTTCTCCCTCAGTCTGCCACTCCCTCTCCTTGTGCGTGCATGCGCTCTCTCTCTCTCTCCCTGACAAATAAATAAATCTTAAAACAAAACAAAACTCACTTGCTTCTTCAATGCTTTTTTTTCTCTAAATTCAGGGTTTGGAGTTAACCTTCTCTAGGACGGTACATTGAATGATGATAGGCACGAATTAGTCCCAGTTTGTATTTGTGTTTCAGGGAAACGAAGCAATCTGTGCCGTTTCACACAGCTGATAAGCGGAAGATCTGGGGTTTTATTATTTTTTTTTAAAGATTTTATTTATTTATTTGACAGAGAGAGATCACAAGTAGGCAGAGAGGCAGGCAGAGAGAGAGAGGGGGAAGCAGGCTCCCTGCTGAGCAGAGAGCCCGATGCGGGACTCGATCCCAGGACCCTGAGATCATGACCTGAGCCGAAGGCAGCGGCTTAACCCACTGAGCCACCCAGGCGCCCAGATCTGGGGTTTTAAACACAGGACAATTTGCCTCCAGGACAGCAACTTTGAACCATGATATTGTATAAAAGAAAACCCCCCCTCAGCCGCTGGGGCCGAGAGTGTTCGGGATGCTGATGAACTAGGTGGGAGAACAGGGTGTGTTGAGTTGTGTTGTACGAGCTGCTACATTTTATAGAGATGTTCGGGTTCCAGAGTGTTGGAGGTCCCACGACAATGACCTGGGTCATTGGTTCTGGTGTTTGGGCCCTGTTCCGTTACACGGAGGGTATGTGAGTTACAGTGTGAGATACTGGGCAAGGCCTCCAAACAGCCCTGAGATGCTCACTTTTATTTTCCTCACATAACAGATGAAGAGACCGAGGTTCAGGTTCGCTCAGAGAGTAAATAGCAGAGAAGCAAATCAGGTAAGAAACATGCTCATTAAGTTCTCGAAGGCTTCTTCCATGACAGGCACTATGTTAAGCCACTTCCATAGATTATCACATGTAATTGTCTCAAAGAACTATTAGCTGAGTTTTATTTTTTTTTTAGAGATTATGTATGTATTTATTTGACACACACAGCGAGAGAGGGAACACAAGCAGGGGGAATGGGAGAGAGAGAAGCAGGCTTCCTGCTGAGCGGAGAGCCTGACATGGGACTTGATCCCAGGACCCGGGGATCATGACCTGAGCCTAAGGCAGACACTTAACAACTGAGCCACCCAGGAGCCCCAGGAGCTGAGTTTTAAATTAAGTTAAGGAAACTGGGACTCAGAGCAGCTGGTTTGGTGCCCAAGGTTACACAGTGCGTGAATGTAGAGTCTGTCACACTTCGGTCTGCCTGTCTCCCCTCTAAGGCCACCACTCACCACTCTAAGGCCTAACCAGAGACTGTTTGACCTTTTCCTGGGTCACAAGGCAGAGTGAATTTAAAAACGGGAAAAAAAAATGTATAGCCCTATAAGCATCAGGATGGTATTGTGGTTGTGGTACTCAGTAAATGTTGGAGAGGAGCCCCTGGGTGGCTCCGTTGGTTAAGTGTCTGACTCTTGATTTTGGTTCCGGTCATGATCTCAGGGTCAAGAGATGGAGCCCTGCGTGGGGCTCCAAGCTCAGTGGGGAGTCTGCTTGAGAGTCTTTCCCTCTGCCCCTCCGCCCCCAATTTGCATGCAAACATGCGCACTTTTCTCTCTCTCTCAAATGCATCTTTTCAAAAAATAAATGTTGGGGCGCCTGGGTGGCTCAGTGGGTTAAAGCCTCTGCCTTTGGCTTGGGTTGCGATCCCTGGGTCCTGGGATCGAGCCCTGAGTCTCTGCTCCGCAGGGAGCCTGCTTCCTCCTCTCTCTCTGCCTGCCTCTCTACGTACTTGTGATCTCTGTCTTTCAAATAAATAAATAAAATCTTTAAAAATAATAAAAAAATAATAAAAAATAAATGTTGGTGATTATTTTTTCCGATAATCTACTGCTGCATAACAAATTGTCTACAAGCCTGACAAGGCCATCAGTGCCTCCTTGCTAAAATAAAAATATCTGGGGAAGCCTGGGTGGCTCAGTGGGTTAAGCCTCTGTCCTCGGCTCAGGTCATGATCTCAGGGTCCTGGGATCGAGCCCCACATCGGGCTCTCTGCTCGGCGGGGAGCCTGCTTCCCCCTCTCTCTCTGTCTGCCTCTCTGCCTGCTTGTGATCTCTCTCTCTCTGTCAAATAAATAAATTCTTTAAAAAAAAAATCTACAGGGCAGAGCCAGACCTGGTATTGTAGTATATTCCACCCGAAAGAGGGGGATGCTCTCCTGCCCTCAGTTCCTGACCATAGGCCACAGTGGGAGAAGGTCATCCCTGCCCCACACTCCATGGCTACTTGGGAAGTCCCTTAGGATCAAGTGAGGAAGCAGCAGAGGGACCTCATATATTTTAAGGATGACAGTCCCATTGTCACACCTGATGAGGCTTGCCTTCTGTCTCTCCCTTCCATCCCTTAACAGACATCTCTGATTAAGGACAGGACCCCAGGGTCCATAGGATTTCCCAAATGTTGGCTGTTGTCTTAGCAATAAAGGCTCCCTTGGACAATAATCGGCCCCATCTCTCCATTTTTTCAGACTTTTAGGCCATCGCCAATGATCTAGCCAACTTATCTGACCAGTGGCAGTAACAATGACAACTCTTTATCCATGGTCACTCCCTTAGGGGTAAAGGCATGTTCTTGCTTTACAGATACCCCAAAATTCAAATCAAGGTCAGTCATGGCTCTGCAGATACTAACATAAGGCCTCGCCCAGACATCTTTTATCCTCTTCAGAGTCACAGACATTACTGAGAGTGACTAAGGCGTTCATTTCCCTTCTGAAAATACATAACCCTGGGCTCTTAAACAAGGTGTTCAACAGAACTTTCATGGAGTCATAGGCCTCCTAGAGAGCCATGACGACTGACTCAAGTTCAAATTTAATTAAGTGAAACAACACATTTTAGTTATCAGTCAAGTATCAGGGTGAATTGTAATAGAGTCCAGGTTTGTTAGTGGACTTGACTACCTTTCCATGTGGTAATCAGTTCATCATGTGGGGAAAAAATAATTCTCAATAAATTTAAAAGGATTGAAATCACACAAAGTATGTTCTCTGACCAAGACAGAATTAAGCCAAAATCAGTAACAACAGATCTGACAAGTCATCAAAATTTCTGGAAATTAGGGGCACCTGAGTGGCTCAGTTGACTAAGCATCTGCCTCTTGGTTTCAGCTCAGGTTATGATCTCATGTGTCATGGGGTCAAGTCCCCTGAGATGCACTCAGCATGGAATCTCCTGGAGATTATCCCTCTCCCTCTGTTCCTCCCTCTGCTCATGTGTGTGCGCTCTCTCTCTCTCTAAAATAAATAAAATTTTTATTTAAAAATTTTTTGAAAATTAAATAAAACACTTCTAAATAACACCATATTAGAAATCACAAAGGAAGTTAGAAACTATTTTGAGCTGAACAAAATTGAATAATACAGTGTATCCCAACGTTTGGGGGCAGCTAAGAAGATGTTTCAAAGGAAATTACAGCATTCATTACTTATATCGGAAAAGAAACAGGGGCGCCTGGATGGCTCAGTTGGTTAGGCGTCTGCCTTCAGCACAGGTCATGATCCCAGGGTCCTGGGGATTGAGCCCCGCATCTGGCCCTCTGCTCAGCAGGGAGCCTGCTTTCCCCCCACCTTGCCTGCCTCTCTGCCTACTTATGATCTCTGTCAAATAAATAAATAAATAAACAATAAAAAATAAAAGCTTAAGGGCACCTGGGTGGCTCAGTCTGTTAAGGGTGTGCCTTGGGCTTGGGTTATGATCTCAGGGTCCTAGGACAGAAACCTGCATCAGGCTCCTTGCTCAGCGGGGAGCTGCTTCTTCCTCTGCCCCTCCCCCTGTTTCTGCGCTCTCTTTCCCTCTCTCAGGGGCACATGTGCGTTCTCTCTCAAATAAATAAATAACATTTTAAAAAATAAGAGTAAACCCTTAAAAATAAATAAAATGAGCTAACTTTTTAAATAGGCAATTTTTAAAAAAGATTTTTATTTATTTATTTGACAGACAGAGATCACAAGTAGGCACAGAGAGAGAGAGAGGGAAGCAGGCTCCCCGCCGAGCAGAGAGCCCGATGTGGGACTCGATCCCAGGACCCTGAGATCATGACCTGAGCCGAAGGCAGTGGCTTAACCCACTGAGCCACCCAGGCACCCTAAATAGGCAATTTTTAAAAAAGGATTTTATCTTATTTTTTTTTTAAGATTTTAAAGATATTATCCTGGATTATCTGGGTGGGATGATCTAATCACGTGAATCTTTAAAACTGGAGAAACTTCCCTGGTAGAATCAGAGAAATGAGACCAAGGAAGAATGAAAAGAAATTTGAAGCATCAGAAGGACAGGGCATTGGTGGCTTTGAAGGTGGAGGAAAGAGGGAAGGGCAGGGAGAGGAAGAGAGAGAGAATCTCCAGCAGACTCAGCCCTGAGTGTGGAGCCCGATTTGGGGCTTGGTGTGGGGCTCGATCTCAGGACCCTGAGATTGTGACCTGAGCCAAATCCAAAAGTCGGCTGCTTAACTAAATGAACTACTCAGGTGCCCCAAAGGGGAAAGTTTTTAAAAAAGAAAAGATGCAAAGAGCACACCCAAGAGATATATCAAGAGATATCAAGAAGGGCACCTGAGTGGCTCAGCCTGTTGAGCGTCTGCCTTTGGCTCGGGTCCTGGGCTTGAGCCCCACATTGGGCTCCTTGCTCAGCAGAGAGCCTGCTTCTCCCATGTCTGCTGCTCCCCCTTCTTGTGCTTGCTCTGTGTCTCTCTCGCTCACTCTGTGTCAAATAAAGTCTTTAAGAAAAAAAAAGATAAAAAGTTAAAAAAAAAGATATCAAGAGATATATGAAAAGATGGACAGCCTTGGCAATATCTCAGGTAAAGGCAAATGAAATAAAAGAGGTAACTATTCTCTATCATACTGGCACATGTGATGAAGGATAAAAACACTATTGCCAGAAATTAGAGTGCTGAAATTAGAGCTTCTCCACCTAAGAAAGTTGTCTGGCAACAACTATGGAAATGTGTGTACCCTGTGACCAGCTCCCCAACTCCTAGAAACAACTTGGCTCTAAGGTAATATATATATATATTACCTTATACATATTATATATATTATTTATAATATTTCTATCTTTTATTTTTTTTTAAGATTTTATTTATTTATTTGACAGAGAGAAATCACAAGTAGATGGAGAGGCAGGCAGAGAGAGAGAAGCAGGCTTCCTGCTGAGCAGAGAGCCCGATGCGGGCCTCGATCCCAGGACCCTGAGACCATGACCTGAGCCGAAGGCAGCGGCTTAACCCACTGAGCCACCCAGGCGCCCTATTTCTATCTTTTAAAAAAAGATTTTATTTATTTGTTTGTCACAGAGAAAGAAAGAAAGAGTGCACAGACAAGTAGGGGAGCAGCAGAGGGTAAGGGATAAGCAAATCTCCTGCTGAGCAGAGAGCCTGATGGGGGGCTCAATGCCAGAACCCTGGGATCAGGACCTGAGCCGAAGGCAGACGCCCAATGACTGAGCCACCCGGGATCCCCAAGTAAATATATTTTAAATGAATGGAAGGCTCCCCTCTCCGGCCCCTCATTCAGGTAAGGGCCCTCCTTAGGGTCTTTGGACCTATTTCTTGACACTTTGCAAAGTGGCTTCAGGCTTCCTCTCCTCTTCCCCTCTAGAATGTGTTTTCTGCCAGACTTGGCTAAGTCTTATTTGTCGCTATACCTCCCAATGCCTAGCAGTTAATGATTTCCAAGGAACGAATTCTTTACTAATAGAAGACTCTCACAGAGGATATAGGAAAGGCCAATAAGGCCAATAAACATGTGAAACTATTATAACCTCACTAGTCTTCAAAAAAATGTACATTAAAACTACAATGAGATAATACCTCATACTTATTAGAATGACAGCTATAAAAATAAATAAACAGAAAGTAGCAGGCGTTGGTGAAATGAGATGTGGAGAAATTGGAATCCTTATGCACTGTCCATAGGAATGGAAAATAGTGCAGCCACTGTGGAAAATAGTCCAGAGGTTCCTCCGAAAATTCAAAATAGAGTTACCATATGATCCAGCACTCCCATTTCTAGGTATAGATCCAAAAGTCTTTTAAAGCACTTGGGGTGCCTGGCTGGCTCAGTTGGTTGAGCCTGTGACTCTTGATCTTGGGGCCATGAGTTTGAGCCCCACGCTGGGCACAGAGATGACTTAAAAGTTAAATCTTAAGGCATGTGGGTGGCTCAGTGGGTTAAGCATCTGCCTTCGGCTCAGATCATGATCCAGGGTCCTGGAATTGAGTCCCTTGTTGGGCTCCCTGCTAAGCAGGGATCTGTTTTTTTTTCTCCCTTTGCCCGTCTCCCCTGTTCATGCTCTCTCTCTCTCTCCTTTTTTTCTCTTTCTCTCAAATAAATAAATAAAATCTTTTAAAATATAAAAAAATAATAAAACCTTAAAAAAGAAAAAGACTTGAAAGCAGGATCTTGAAGAGCTACTTGCACACCTATATTCACTGCAGCGTTATTCAAAATAGTCAAGAGGTAAAAGCAACTTAATGTCCATCGACAGATCAACTAATAAAGAAAATGTGGTATACAAGGACCTCACATCAGTCAGAATAGCTAAAATTAACAAGTCAGGAAACAACAGGTGTTGGTAAGGATGCAGAGAAAGGGGAACCCTCCTACACTGTTGGTGGGAATGCAAGCTGGTGTAGCCACTCTGGAAAACAGCATGGAGGTTTCTCAAAAAGTTGAAAATAGAGCAACTGCAGTACTGGGTATTTACCCTAAAGATACAAATGTAGGCGCCTGGGTGGCTCAGTGGGTTGGGGCCTCTGCCTTCAGCTCAGGTCATGATCCCAGGGTCCTGGGATCGAGCTCCGCATTGGGCTCTCTGCTCAGCAAGGATCCTGCTTCCTCCTCTCTCTCTGCCTGCCTCTCTGCCTACCTGTGATCTCTGTCTGTCAAATAAATAAATAAAAATCTTTTAAAAATAAAAATAAAAAATTTTAAAAAGATGAAACAACAAAAACAATAGCTGGAACCAAAAAAATTAGTAATAAAATACCTACAATACATATTATATATAATTGACAGTTATATAAAATAGATGTGCATAAAACAGAAAATACTACTATTGTAAAGGAACATTTAAAAAGCACCTAGTAGCTTTTGAAATTGAAATGTTTAAGGGCATCTGGGTGGCTCAGTAGTTAAGCATCTGCCTTCAGCTCAGGTCATGATCCCAGGGTCCTGGGATTGAGTCCTTCATTGGAGCCCCTGCTCAGGGAGAACTTTTTTCTCCCTCTCTAGCTCCCCCAGCTTGTGTTCCCTCTCTTGCTCTCTCTCTCTCTCTCTCTCTCTGTGTCAAATAAGTAAATAAAATCTTTTTAGAAAAAGAAATTTAAATGTTTAAAAAATGAAAAATTAAAGTTTTTTAAAAAATATTATTTATTTGTCAGAGAGAGAGAGTACACACAAGCAGGCTGAGTGGCAAGCAGAGGCAGAGAGAGAAGCAGGCTCCCTGCTGAGCAAGGAGCCCGATGTGGGACTCGATCCCAGGACGCTGGGATCATGACCTGAGCTGAAGGCAGCCGCTTAACCAACTGAGCCACCCAGGCATCCCAAAAAATGAAAAGTTAAGAGAAACATTGGAATCAGGGTTGTGCTGGAGGCAACTGTGTGAGCCCGTGAGAGCCACTCCTTAAATCTTTGTGACATTTTGTGAGTGTGGTTAAAAGTTCATTTATAAACTTAAATAAATCATATTTAGAAAGATTTAAAAAAAAAAAAGAAAAAGTGATATACACAGTTCAGCCTAAAAAAATCAGGTTGCTACAATGCAGGCAAACTTCGGGGACATTACGCGAAGTGAAATAAGGCAGTCATAACAAGACAAATATTACATGACTCAACTTATACGAGTGATCTAAAGTGGTCAGCCTCATAGAAAGAGAAAGTAGACTTGGTTGCCAAGGTCTGAAGGGAAGGGGAGAGGAGGAATTGTTGCTGAGTGGGCATAGAGAGTTTCAATTCTGCAGAAGAAAAAGTTCTAGAGATCTGCTGCACACTGATGTTAATATAGTTAACTGTTAAACCGTCCACCTAAAATGGTTAAGATGGGCAGCTTTATTTGTTTTTATCACATTTTTTTTAAACGCACCCCCCCACATTGGAATATCACCAGAATGATTACAAGGAACAAGGCAGGCAGTGCTGGTATTAGAAAGTATGTGAGCGACCAGCTCTCTCACACCTTGGTGGTGAGACTATAAAATGGTCAACCACTTTAGAAACCCGTACATATCATGGTTTCATTATATAAAGCTTAAGGACAGACAAAACTAATCTATGGGAATAGAAGGCAGAGTTATGGTGGTTTCTGGGGGTTATTGACTAAAAGGATATTGATTAGAGTTATAAGGGAGCCTTGTGGCAGGCTGGAAATATTTTCATCTATGTGGTGATTATACACGTGTACATATGCAAAATACACTGAGCCATAGAATTAATCCCAATACCCTGTGCTGCGGGCATATTATAATCAATAAAAAGTACAGAAAAGGAAAACGGAAAAATAGAGTTGTGGAAGCAAAATTTAATTTTACTGTTATTTCTGTATTTGTGTTTAAGTGGCTAACGAATCAAATCACCATGTGCGTGTGTTTTTGTCTCAGCCAGGCAAGTTCACCAGAACCTGCAAACCAGAGGAGGGTGCAGAGGCAAAACACCCAGCCTGCCCCACAGACACAGAGGAAACTAACTGCAACTTACAGAGGGGGTGGGGCTGAACTTCCACACTAAGTGCAGGGGAGCTGGGCCTAGAACTCGGATCTCAGACACATTCCATCCCCTGCCCCCCCTCCGGACAACCATTTGCAGGAACAGGGCTGTCTTACCAGTGGGTCCCCAGCCTCATGCTGGCCCAGGTCTGAGAGGTCTCAGGTCTGAGGCCAGGTAATCCTTGGAGACCAGCCAGATGGGCTCTTTGCGGCCCTTTCGCTGATTCTGAGTAAGCTGGGATCCCTAGCTGGGTCTCAGAGCAAAAGCAAGAGAGAGCCTGTGGTTTCAGGATGTTGCTCTGGTAACCAGAAGGGCAAAGACACAAAGGGATCCTAAGGGCTGGGAGGGAAAGTGAAACTTTCAAGTTCTTCCTTGACCTTGGCCAAGGTCGTTTCCTTTGGCGTCACTTGTCCTTAAAATTTAATGAGGGGAGAATCCCACTTAAGGCCCTGAGAACAGATGAAAGGAACAGGTAGTAGGGCAGCCCTCAGCCGGGTGCTGTTGCCCAGGCGGGACCGAGCCCCGGATAGGTGGGGCCGCAGGAAGGGAGCGCGCGGGAAGCCGGCTGCTACAACCAGCCGGAGATGGGCTGCAACAGGGTGAGGGTCTGGGGGAGGGGAGAAGGAGGAGGGTCCCGCGCTCTCCTTCCGCGGTTCTGCATCCACGTAGGTCGCCTCCAGCCAAGGGTCTGAGCGCCCCCTCCTCTTCTCAGACTCCTCTGGCCTCGCCCCTCCCTCTCACATTCCCAACTCCCAAGGACAACTTGTCGCTTCAGAAACCCCGGGGCTTCTTTCTGTCCCCCAGACTCTTTCTCCCCTACTTCTTTTGTCTATTTCTGCATCTGACGGCTTCTCTAGGAAGCGTTCCCTGCATCTCCCTCTCTCTTGTCCGTTCTCTCTCTCTCTCTCTCTCTCTCTCTCTCTCTCTCACACACACACACACACACACACACACACACACACACGAGTCTCTGTCTGCCGGCCATCTCGGCGCCTTTCCTCGGCTCTGGCCTTTCAGAGGGCGCAAGGCCCACTCTTGGAGCCGCCGCGCGGTCATCCGACGGCGCAGCAGGAAGGGGGCAGGTGAGATTGGCGGGAGCCCCGCCCGGGCTGACAAGGGGCTCCCGCGCCAATCCGCCGCCTGGGCCCTGTCCTCGCCCCCTCACCCCCTCGCTGGCGCCAAGGGGACTGAGGACGCACGAGTACCTTCGCGCCCCCAGCGCCGCTGTCGGCGCCGCTGCCCCAGACCTAGACACTGAGCCCAGAGGCCTCACTGGGCGGGGGTGGGGGGGGCGGCAACCCGCAGCGGCTGAGCCCTTGGCCCCGGCGTCGTCACCTGCGTCCTTAGGCTCTGGAGCGCCCAGAACCCCGGGTCCCTGCAGCCTCTGAAGACGCGTGGAAGACGGCGCCGTTCGGAGAGGTAGGTGAGACACTCCCCGCCCAGCCTCTCGCTGCTGGGGGCCGCGACCACGCAGATCAAAGCGGTGGCGTGAAAGACCCCTCTGGGGCCCGGCAGCCTGGCAGTTCCCCTGCAGCGCTTTGAGGACTGATCGGCCGTGGCCGGCGTGGGCTATCCGGGCCGCCAGTTAACCTTGGGCTCCGGAGCAATCCAGCTTCCCGGGTGGGGCCCCGGGGCACCCCCCTCAACGCCTTGACCTCCCCGCCCCTGCCCCTCTCGCACTGGACTCTCCCTCTCCAAGCGAAGGTGTGTAAGGGGGCAGAGCCTAGCCTCGAACCCTTTCCCCGCAGCCCTCGCTCCCCAGAGCCGGGTGCTGAGTCCCCGCGCAGCCTCAGGCCCTCTCCACCAGGTCTCCCTGCTTGCAACTCTGGATTCCAAGCGGATGCAGCCAGAGAGACCGGGGCGACTGTCCCCAACAGCCTCGTGGGTGGGGGTAGCTTGGAAAGGGACAATGGTTATTCCTTCTCCATGGAAATTAGAAATTGGCCTGGAACTCTGGGTTCAGACGGGAGTACCAGGTCCCCCAGGTGCAGAATCAGCTCTTTCTCTAGAAGTCCCCTGGAAGGGATGGAGGGAGAATGGTTGGAGCAGTCTCTTGGCTTTGGCTGTTTTTCCGCTGCTGCAAGGGGACCCAGGTTTCCTTGCCCTCTGGATTGTACTGGGGCTAGTGTGGCCTCCTGCCTGGGAAAGCTTGTATCCGAATCTGGACTGATGTCTGGCGCCGCCATCTTACTTGAAACTCACACTCACAAAAATGATGCTTGTGCATTTTTTGTAGAGGCGCCTGTTGTTTGTGGTAAGGGGCAGAAGGCAGAGAAAGGACCTCAATCTGTAGACTAATTCAGGGTCCATAAGTGCTGTTTGAAAAGCATGTAGAAAGAAGTAAGCATAAAGGGTTATGCAGTATCATGGAGTCTCTGAGGAATTAGTAAACCTCAGGAATCAGTGGGGAACTCCTGTATCATGGCAGCTGTGCCTTTCCCAGTATTTAAACACCATGTAAAGATTGAGGATTGGTAAAAACATGCAAGAGAGACAGGAAATTATATGCTCCCAACTGTGCTCAATAATAAGGGTTGCCGGCAGGAAATTCACATGTATACCTGTATACTCCCATCTTCCAAATTAGATCAGTGCATGGTCAATTTCACATATTCCAGATATGCTAAATGTGGAAACATACAGCACAGAACTGTACTTTCCAGTATCTGTATAAACACAATGACCCATAATGGAAAGGAGGTGTTCCCTGACTGAAAGTTCACATTTCTCAGTGTATTTCTCTGATTCTTGGAGGGAGAGAGACTGAGGCTTTTCCTCACCTGATCTTCCCCGCAAATCCCTCTTTGGAGCTGCAGCTTCTCCCTTTCCCTAGAATCTGGAGCGCTTGGCTTTAAATCCGGAGAGGCCTCCTCACCGCCCCCCAGCCCAGAAGGGATGAAACCCCTTTCCACTCCGGACCATATCACCAGATTCCCCAGGTGGTGAGTTGCCTGTTCTCTGCCATGGCTTAGAACCACCACCCCAACGCGCACATACAGGTATGCACACTGCCCCAGAAGAAATGCAAGGAAAGGCTTTACTAACCCCGGGCAAGGTCCTGTGGGATAGCTCCAAAGCCTGGAAGGAGAGCCCCTCATTTTTCCACACTACACTTTGGGAGGCTCAGGAGAGTTTTGACTTCTCACCGCCTCAGAAGCCACTGACCCCATGACTGAAGCATCTGTTATGCTGGGAACTTAGTCCCCCCACCCGTCCTGCCTCCAACTTCTCTTCCTGGCCTGATTAAAACAAACATCAGGTTTCAGATGCAGTTGGTTTAGAAAGAGAGGTAGATTCTTTTAACCTGCTGGAATTATCTCCCTCGTTTTCTCCTCCCTCATTGCTTGTTCTCTGCCTCTTGTGTTTTGTCTTCTCTTTCTCTCCAAACACAGAAAGACGGAAAGTGCAGGACTTTTCTGGGCTTGGAGGGAATGGATGGAGAGGGAAAGGAGGGAATGTGTGACCCATCCAGGCGGCACTGAGAACTGTGATTGGAGGTGCTAAGTCATCAGAGTAGCAAACGCTGTCCAATGCCTAGAGGTTGTTTGATTCCAGGGTCCCCCAAGAATCCAATGGCACATCTTCCTTAAGTGGAACTAAGGATTTGAGACTAATGCAATTTTCAAAAACAGGAAGAAGAAAAAATGCTCCGTTGTTTGAGTGGCCTGATGTGGAGGGAATGTGCAGTCTGGGCAGAGGTCTGGGCTTATAGAGAAATGAGTCTTCAGGGCGGAGGGGGGTGAGGCAAGGCCTGCCACCAACTGGGGCTCGGTGAGGGCAGGTTTGGCCCTGACCTGGCCAGCAGAGGACCCTGGGCTGTTCACAAGGTGGAGGTGAGATCCGGGGACTGGAGGTCTAGGTCACTCTCCTGCCTGGCTGCCCCACAGGCCCTAGAGCTCACTCAAAAATCTGGAACAGCTGAAAGGGGGAGCAGAAATCCCTGAAAATACCCAGATCTGTAATCTGCTTAAACAGAAAATTTTTCTCCTTGGTTGACTTGCAATTTTCCACTCTTCAATTTGGTAATGTGCCCCTGGGGCCAGTTTGAGCTTTCAGATTTTGGGGTTCAGAGCTCAGTCTCTAGGTAGCTAGACTGAAAGGTCTGTGGTCTTTCCCCTCCTTTCTCCATGCTCCCCTTGCTTCCTTCCCCTCCCAGAGCTTCTCAGAAGATGACTAGGGCCTTCTTGTAGAACCATGAAATCCCACCATTTCAAGGATGTCAGACTCTTGGAATATCAGGTTAAGAACTGCTATTTGGATAGATCAGAGGAGTCTGTGCCTGGAAAATGTTGAGACCAAATATGGTCTCTCATGTGGGTTTCCCCTCCCCCCACCTTGAGCTGATATCTCAGTGCTTACCAGGTTGAGCTTCACCTGCAGAAGCACCCAGGTTCTCTCCTCTCCCCACCCCTGTCTGTAAAGCAAGGGGCAAAAGCCAACTGGGGCCTGAAAAGTTGCCCAAATCTCAACTCCTTCTTCAGCAAGATGCTGGAGTGGCTACCCTCAGCCAACTTTCCATCCTTGCCCTACCTCCCTTCCTCCCCTTCCTCAGCCCCAGTTATAGGAAGAACAGCCTTTGTCTTGCAGGAATAATGAAGGCCAAAGCTTCCCCATCCCTATCCCATTGCCCATGGGATTGCCCCCCCCCTCTGTGTTGCCCCCTTCTCAGCCCTTTGCTTTTGAAGAACCCTCAGCAGCTGTTCAAGGCTGAATCTTGGCTGGAGTGGAAGTGAGGGCTTAGTCCAAAATAACCTGGCTATTAACTAATCATAATGAGAAAAACAACCATGAACTCCTGAGCCTCCACTATCCAACCTTTTTTTTTTTTTTAACCCCCCCTTTAACTATGGCCAAGGCCCCCGCGCCTCGGCCCTGACCTGCCAGGAGTAATCAGATTGCCCAAAACTCTTTTATGGCGAGAAAAGTCAATACCCAGAGACTTCATCCTTTAAAACAATAAAAAGGGAGAGGAACCAAATTTCTATTCGTTAAGCCCCTTACCTCTTTCTCAGCCCGTGCGCTCCTTGGTCCCGGGGGCCTCCTGGGCTCGGAGGTGAAGCTCCTCGCAGCAACCTTTTACCCCCGCCGCTGCTCCTGCGGTCTGAGCTGTCCCTGCCTGGCGACTCCTGCAGCAGCCGCCGGGAGAAACTGCGTCACTGCCCTCTGCCGTGGGACCAGGTCTCCTGGGGATCGGGACGGTCGCGCCTCCGCGCAAGGGGTTTGAGACCGATGCGCCCCTCTGTGTCCCCCAACTCCAGACACGCTTGGAACTGCGCGGAACGTCCCTAAGTCCTATGCAGGGCTCCCTCGCTCCCGGGCCAGCGCAGCCGTCCCCGACGGCACACGCGCTCCGCAGCGCTCCTTGGGGGATCACGTCCCGATGGGGCGCGGAGCGAAGGTCCCAGCTCTGGCTGAGCTACTGCCTCCCCGCTGCGGGCAGGAGGACCGGGAGGTCGCCGGGGCCGGAAGGCGGCCGGCCGTAGTAGCCGCAGAGACTCCGCGCGCCTCCAGCCGCCGCCGCCACCCGCCCGCCCAGCTGCAGGCGGGCGCGGCAGGGGTGGAATCAGGAAGCCTGGCTGGGCCTGGCTCGGCCTGGCTTGGAGCCCCTGGGCCCCCTGAGGCGGGAACCTGGAGGAGGGGTTCGAAAGGAGGCTTTCAAATCCTCCCAGGCGTCCGGAAGCGGCAATAAAGGGGGCGAAGGGAGGTCGCAGTTCCGCGGGTACCCCTTCGGACGCCGCAACGCCAAGGGCCGGTAGACTCACGGCCTCTGCCGTCTTCCGAAGGAGAGGATGGGCTGGGGGGCTCCGTCCAGCCGCGTGCGGCGCGGGGAGCGGCTGTGAACGCTGACCCAGCGCCTCGCCCCAAGCGGGATCTCGGCGCGCCGGGACCTGCAGAGGCTGGGGCGGGGCGGGGCGGGGCGCCCTTTCCCAGGGAGCCTCATGCGGCGGTTCTGCTCCGGGGGCGAGTGGGTCCTAGGCTCCGCTACTCCGCGCGCGAAAGCATTAGCTTCCCTCCGGCCTCTGGCGCCTGCACCACTTGCCCCCATTTCCCGGCCCTGGATTTCCCCTCCTGGATGAGCCCTTCCTCCCCACAATGAACAAACGATCTAGCCGTACCCCGCCAGGTCCACCTCTAGCCTCCCGAACCGACTAATTAATTGGAGAGCCTTAAGGAGACCGAGGAGTCATAAATGGGCAGTTTGGAACGAGGGGGCGCTGACGAAGTCATTAACCTCCCGGTAGAGAAGCGGAAAGGAGACGCGCCTGGCTGCTTCCGCGGCCCCTGTGGACCCTTCTCTGCACGCGGGTTTTGCCTGCCCCACCTGCCCCCGCGCTCCGGCTCCCAGCTCCCGTCTGACGGTTTCGGTTCCCTCTTTGTCATTCTCTCTGGTTGCTTTCAAGGGCCCCGTTCTTTGTGTCTGCTTCTGTCTACCTGTTCAGCTGTCTCTCGCTCCCCTTTCGGCGCCCAACCCGAGGCCAAGAGAACTTTAAGGTCATGAAGAGCGGCCTGGCTGGCGGTCTAGGCTCCCGGGGTCACAGACAGGACCCCTCAGCCTTGGCTGGGACTGGGGGAGCTAGAGATCCAGGGAGGTATCCACAGCACGTCCCCCCCAGGAGCAAGGGCCTTCCCGAGGGGAAAACGGATGCTGAAACTTTCAGCTCCTTTTCAGTATGCACCAACTCGGATCAAGGCCACAAATGGCTTGAGAAGATCCAGGCCCCAGTCGAGAAAAGCTCCATAGCATTTAGAATAGAGACCCAGAGACCCTGCTCACTCCTCCTCTGTGGGGGGCAAGGGTGCAACGAGGTCAGGTCGGGCTTGTGGGCCATTTGTCTCAGTCCTAGGGTCCTCAGCACCTGTAAGCAGGTGCCCGTTTTGTTGTTCCTGGGCAGGCCAGGTAACATTATATTCCTGACCTTGTGATACACTTAAAATTGTTCATCCTCTCTTTTAATTTTTCCTATCAGGTACCCAAATCTATTTCACTGTCTCCCTCTGCATCTCATTTGAGGTATTTATATGTATATGGTGGATGAAAGGTTCTTAACATTTTTGGGTTCACACAATGATGCTTTAAAATCTGATGAAAACTATTGGTTCCTTCCTGGGGCAGGGGGAGGGGGGGAATACTTATATAGTGCCCACCAAATCCCACAATTTCAGAGGATCAGTATCCTTGGACCTCAGGTTAAGAACTCCTATTTGGATTGATCAAAGAAGTAGGTGTCTGGAAAATGCTGAGACCAAATATGGTCAGTTAATATAGGTCTTTGCTTTTATTTTCTCCCATAGCTGATATCTTGGTGTTTACCAGGTAGACCTTCATCGTTAAAAACATCTATGCAGCAATGTTCCTCTCCCCGCCACTACCCTAGGGTCTAGGTTCCCAGTGTGTGTGGGGGGGGTCATTCTTTCTTTTCTTTCCCTGACTGGGGGTCCAGAAAGTGGGAAGAGCTTTGCTGGGGAAAACTGACCATGGAGTGGTCCAGGGTGGGACAAGATGCTGGAAGGAAGTGAGACTTGGGCTGCCACCCAGGAAATTTAAAAAAAAAAAAAAGTACTGAAACTCCTGGGAAGGGAAGGCTATCTGGTGACAGTCCCCCAGATGATGCTGTTTGTGAGCCAAACAAATAGGGATCAGGCAGGAGAATGTTTTTTTGTGTCCCTTGTTAATCTACTTAATTCCATTTCCTCAGAGACCCCAGCTCCTCATGGGGCTGAGCGCTTAGGGGTGGGGGTACTGGACTCAGGGTTAAGAGGGGGCAAACTTGCTCCCGAACATTTCTGTATGTTTCTTAGTAAGAACTAAACATATCAGGTAGCCCCTGACAAGCCTGGGAGACTTCCTTATCTCACCAAGCACGTGGGTTGTTGTGGCTTCTTTAAACTCTTTGTCCACAGCCTAGTATCAGCTTTCTGGCCTCCTCCCCACTCCTGTGACTTGACCAAGATCACCCGGAAAAAAGTCAGATTTCACTGGGGTCTGGGAAGTGAACAGACTTCCTTCTTCTAGGACTATGTTCAGTCAGATTAAGGGACCAGCTAATTATCTGGCTTACTGCAACCCTCCCAACACACACACACACACCCAGCCCCTCCTGCTTGGTCCTCAGTCACCTACACATTTCAAGCAAATGTGACTTGGGGAAAGAAAGACCCTAACCCATTGCTAGTTGCCTCTCTCTGGGCTGATACAAACACCACCTACCACAGAGTTCTAGGCTCTAACGGGAAGCCAAGGGCTGGCTAATAGTATTCAAACCCCTGCCTGCAAATAAAAAGAAAAAATAAACAATTTTCTGCTTGGGACAACTTAAACTGAAGAATTCAGGCTGTGAACACCTGACCTAAATACTTCTAATCAGAGCAGAAGAAATATATGCCCATTTGTTCCCTACTTTACTAATTAAAAAAAAAAAAAAAAGCTAATTGGTGTTCTCGGGACTTCCGACTGAGGGTCAGGAGCCTCTAGCCATCTCTCCACCCCTTCTCAATTCCGTGTCCCCCACCCCCTCCCACAAGGCCATCCCCACCGTGGAGTTGGCCTCTTTCAGACAGACAATGGGAGGGGGCTGCCCTCAGACCATCTGGCCCCACCTCTGCACCAGAACTTTGGCCCTGGAAAGGCAGTGCTGTCATTGGCCAGAAGTTCTTGCCCAGCAGGGTCTTCCCCCTTCCCCGATCCCTGGACTAGTTTCTGGGGAAAGAGACCTCTTACTGGCTGCAAGTCAGCACTGCTAACTGGTGGAGTGCAGCTCCTGCAGGAGCCCCAGAGCTTAGCCCAGTGCCGGGCACACAGTAGGCACTCAGATGTTTCTGGAATGTGAAATAAGAGTTCCCACCAGGCAAAGGTCTAATGATTTGTTTGGGGAGTCTCTGAGGCTGATGCATGGAGAACTTGAGGGCCTCCTGACGCCCAGGAGATAAGCAAGCCCTGGTTTTATTCCGAATTATTTCTCAGATGTTCTGCTTTAATTCCAGCTTTCTGGGCACCCTATTTATTTTGTATCCATTCTCTAAGGCAGGATCCTGCTCACTCCAGCAAAGGGGAAAGGCTCGTTGAGAAGCTGCATGAGAATATGCCACCACTCCCCAGACTTTCCCCCACCAGATCCAGATATTTCAGGCTAAAGGGAGTTTGAACCTGAAATGAGCCAGATAATTGCCCCAATTCTCTGTTCCTTATTGAAGAGGTAGTTACAGGCCAAGGGGTTCAAGGGGCCTCACTTTTATGGACATTGCTCTAAGTCAAAAGAATACATTATACATATACAGGCTGAGAACGTACCCTCCAACCTAGACCAGTTCTCTGAGAACAAAGCAGGCTTCCTCCTCCCCCCTTCCCTCCTCCTCTCCCTCTTCCCCCCTCTTCTTCCTTGTTATTAATAGTTATTATTTACTAAATGCTCCCTGTTCACCGGGCATTGCGCTAAATCCTAGACACATTGTACATTAATTAATCCTTACAACAACCCTAAGAGTTAAGACGCCGAGATTTTGCGGCTGCAAAAACCGAGTTACTTTTCCTAGCATAAAGCCTGTGGGGGGGGGGGCGTGTGCGTGTGTGTGCTAATGTTGATGGGATAACCGCAGATCTGAACGTTCGAGTGGTATGACTCGGATGGAAATGAAGAAAATTGACAATGAGAAGATCTTAAAGTTTTTGAAATATGGAATGTCTTAATAGAAAGCGGATAGTTTCTCCTGCCCTAAAGTGAACAAAGAAGTGATGCAATTAACTGGCTAATTCCCAGCCCCAAATGCTTTCCCTGGAAATGGGCAGATAATGAGGCCGACAGTATGTTCGCAGTTGAATTCGCCTGATGTTGCTCCATTTCTCCCCCTAACTTTGGCGAATCGATTGGGCCATCACACTGAGACGCACAGACGCCTCCCCGACGCTCACATACTCGCGCGCGCGCACACACACACACACACACACACACAAGACTGCTGACACACGCAGACCCGAATTTATCCTGCCTCTAGAGCCTTTTACGATTCAGCCTCGGGAATGAAAATAGGGTTTGGCGCGGAGTAATGTGCCCGAGGCCGGCTAGGGCGCAGCTGCTCCAGATGTGCTCTCGGTAATTAGGCGT
Organism: Neogale vison; assembly: GCF_020171115.1. NCBI lineage: Eukaryota > Metazoa > Chordata > Mammalia > Carnivora > Mustelidae > Neogale > Neogale vison. The sequence goes on from NC_058095.1 coordinate 46,831,560, forward strand.
CCACGAGAGCCCCTGCCCCGCGGGAAAGGCGCGTCTCGCCGGGCCGCGGACGTGGGCCAGCGCTGCGCCCCTAGCCTTTCGCGCGGTGGACGTGTGCCCTTTGCTGCCCCGCCCCCCAGCCCCTCTTCTTCCCTTCTCTTCTCGCAGGGGACCTAAGAGTAACTTTGGAGAGACGTCTCCAAGAAGGCCCCGCAGTATAAAATGGCGTCTCTGCCTTGGCGGAAGAAGAGGGACCCCGGTTTCTCCTACCCGGTGCTCCTCAGGTTTGGGGCATCTCTGAGCTTAGACTCAGAGGGATGAGATCCCGAACTAGGCTTCTTTTTCCCATCTGTAATATGGCTTCCTTTTCCTGTAATTCGACAGGCCATTTGAACCAAGGAGAGTGACCCAACTGTCTGCGCTAAAGGCCTTTCTCCTTTGGGTTTAGGGGGCAGTCGTGTATCCGACACCTTCTCTTAGTCATCAGGGCCTCTGACAAAGTGTTCAAACCTCACAATATCCCAGTCCAGTAGGGTCGTTTTTCATCCGTGCCTTTGAGGGTCTAAGACATTTGCCCTCCATCCCTCCATCCGGCACGTCTAGGGAGGTTATAAACATGGAGGGGCCCGGATCCTGGAAGGGAGGGGGCCACACTTGTCGGCTCCCAATCCTAGCTGAGATGCTTTTATATCCGCGTCCACTTCCCTTATGTGCTCCCCCAAATCTTAAATCCAGAAACCCCCAAACTTCCGACATAGAGAACACCCTAAGGCTGCTTTTCTGGAAAGGGGTTTTGCTTCGGAGAAAGACGTTTTTGCTGGAGTGGTCATCACGTAAGAACATTCCATTTGGAGTACAGCGCATGTCTGTCCTCTAGCCCTACCTCACCATTTTAATAGTTGCTGTGATCTTGGGCTAACCACTTCTTCAGCCCCCAGCGTCTCCGTTTGCAAGTTGGGGGGAGGGGTTAAGGATTCTGGCGCTGCCCTTGAGCAGGCTCCTGGGGAGATCAAAGGAGATTGGGCTGTGGAAGGCTCCCTAGAGTCGGGAATTAGTGTAGGGGGTGGGGAGCGGATGGAGCCGCGATTAGCTGCCGATTCCTTTCCCAGCCCTCACTGGTTTCACCGTGTTTCTCTTACTTGGCAGAGGGCGCCAAAGGCGACGCGCCTGCGGCCAGCTCCAAGCCAAGCCCAGGGCGTCTGCAGGAATCCGCCCCTTCGCCGCGGGACCCAGAGCAGCGCGAGGACGCAACGCCAGGGCGCCGCCTAGAGGTCGGCCGCGGCCTCAGCCTCACCCGCCAGCCGCCGCAGAGCTGCTTCCCCAGTGGGAGCCAGAAATCAGGGGACAAAATAATCCAGGCTGGGTCTCAGGGATGCGGCTTCCGGTAGCTCTGACTACTCCGAAACCCACCCCTCCAACGTGATGAACCGTAGGAAGGGAGACGGAAGAAGAAGGCCCGGAAATACTTATTCTCCTTGTCACTCTAAATGGAAGAGGGTCTGGATTTCGGTTTCTTTGAGGATCCCGAGTTCTGCGTCTGTGTCTATACCTGCCTCCTCTCACCATCCAATGCCCAGTCCCTTCCAATCAAGCTAGACCTCTAGCTTTATCTTCGAGGGGACCCAAGAGTAGGGAAAAGTTGCCCCTAAGTCATACAGCGTGTTCGTCTACATTTTCAGTTTTCTGAATAATTTGGAGATCGAGGAGCTTTGGGGAGAGTATTCAGAAAACACCTGAGGGTGAAAAGCAACAGTGTCTACATGGCCTTTACTCACTGAGCGACCATCAGCTCAGGAGTCTGAATGGCATCTGGGAGCATACCTCTTGGCACTAGTGGCCCTGTTGGTGGGTGTCTGTGTTGGATATGGAAAGTTGACTCCTTTGGGGCCAGGCAGCCATGGAATGAGAAGGCAGGCCGGCATCTATGGGAAGGCATTTGAGGTCTCCGTTCAGCCCCATATAGAGAGTTTTATTTTTTTAAACTGCAATCCATGGCCTGGGTTCTGGGAATGGGGGGAGGGGGAGGCTACAAAGCCCTTGAAAAGTGTATGCAAAATCTGTGTGTGCACAGATCCATCTGTGGCCTCTTCAGATCTCCCAGAATCTATGACCCTAAAATGGTTTAATCCCCTTTCCTCGGTCTAGGGAGTAATGGGACCCAGGTCAGCAATGGGCAGGGAACTAGCACACGGGCCTGCCCCCACTGCAGGCTTCTGGAATGGGGCAGGGTGTGGGTAATAAACAGTCTTGGAGTGGTGTGGAAACTGCTGGCCCCTCAGTCCAGCCCTCCGCCCATCACTAACAGCTCCCAGAGGCAAATCCTTATAGGAGGGTGACTGCCAGTAGCTGCCATTACAGTATTTTTAATAAAAATCTAGCATGAGAAAGAGTGAAATGAGGGAGTTCCGGCACATAATAAGGAGGGAGCTGAAGATGCCTCTTCATGCAAATCCTGGAATATGAATATAGGAATGGAAGCAAGCTGCTTCCGGCCCTCCAGCTGTTAATAAGCTCCCCCCTTCCTCCTTCTGGGTGCAAGGAAGGAGCCAGAGGGCACTGCTCCCATTGGCCCTGGCTGGGGCAGAGACTGCTTTTCAAAAAAAATCTGTGAACCACAGACCGTAGTATTTTCCCCGCCCATTCCATTTTTTTAATAACTTTATTTTTAAATTTGTCTTTCCTTTTAAAAAAGTAACCCTATGCCCAATGTGGGGCTCAAACTCACCACCCTGAGCTCAAGAGCGACAGGCTGTATGGACTGAGCCAACTAGGTACTCCCATTTTAAAAATCACTTTAAAAAAGAGGTCCCCAGCATTGCCCTGGGGACTTTTCTTGGAAAGAAGGTTGGGCGGGCCTGGAACTGGCAGGTCACACAGGGCCGCACCTGTGTGTGTCTGAGAAGGAGGGGTGGTCCGTGTGCCCGACCCCCACCTGGGCCTGCAGCTGGGGCTCAGTGGGGCGCCCCAACTCTGGCTGAACTGTTCATCTTAACCCTCCAGTGCCTCTTGGACCTGAATCCTTGGTAATTTTTGTTTGGTGAATAACTGTGAGGCACGATCAAAATTCCTTTGCTCTCCCGCCCAGAAGTGCACCTAACTGCCCCCCCCAGCAGACAAAGTGAGCAGGAAATCAACACACTTCACTCTCTGTTTCGAAAAAGGGATTTTCCTTGGTGTTGATTCACAACGGCCTGATGGCGATTCCAAATCCGGATTCCACAAAGTTTGGTAAAACAAAAACAAAAAACCAAAACAAGAACAGAAACAGAACAACAGCAACAACAACAACAAACGGTCCGGGGCAGAAGAGAACTCTGGAGAGGGCAGTGGAGGTGCGGGTGGTGGTTGTTTCTGTTTGACTTGGAGGCTTTGAAGGAGCCGGACAGCAGCCGGTGGCAGAGCCCGGCAGAAGCCAATCTGGACGCTTCTCAGCGCTGGCTGTCACCTCCACTCTGGCCGGGACTGGCCTCTCGGTTTCTCCCCTGGGAGCCCTTGCCCGGCTCAGCCCCTTCAGGCCTTCTGAGCCTTTTTTCCCTTCAAGCAAGTACCTGGCTATACCCGGGTGGGGCCCGGCCAAGGTCGGGCGACTAGAGAGGAAAAAAGAAAAAACGGTGGGGGGGGGGAGGAAGAAGAAGAAAAGAAAAAAACCCGCTTTCAGCGGAAAGATGCGAAACCGGAGGCCACAGGGCGTGGTGGGCAGAGCCCGGGCCGCAGCGAGGAAGGACGGGGCGTCTAACTTCGCCGCGGCGAAGAGCCCGGGGGAGCCGAGCGGAGGCCGCGCGCGGGGCTCGGTGCATGGTGGGCCCGGGCGGTGGCTTCCAGTCCTGGCCGCCGCGCGGGCGACTCGTGCGACAGAAGAGGCCCTGGCCGCGGGCGCGGCCGAGGCAAAGTCCCGGGGGCCGGCGGCCGAGGCAGCTTCTCTCCACGCGGACGCAGTCCGCTCTCGGGCGAAAGAAAAGGGGCCGGGGCGGCTGCTTCTGCGGCTCGTAAATTTGTTTCCCCTTCCATTTAACCCGCCCCCGGCCGTCTTTCTTTTCAGGACGTGAGGGGATGTAAACCATTTGAAGTTCATCAACACGGTGAAGTTTTATTGTATTTCCGGTCCCCAAGATTTATACCCGGGAGGGGGAGCGGGCGGCCAGGCAGACTCCCTCGCTCCCTCGGACTTCCCCGCCGCACACGTGGCCACTCGGACCCTCGCCTCCGGGGCCGGGGCGGGAGGGAGCCGGGTCCCGGACGGGGAGAGGCCGCTGGCTCCGCACCTTCCGCACCTTCCGACGGCCGCTCCCGCCCGGCGCTGCCGCCGCCGCCGCCGCCCAGGTGAGTCAGCCGCCTCGGCCCGCGGGGCTGGCCGCCCGCTGCGGGGCGTGTGCGTGAGACCTGCGACGCTGTGGGTGTCTGGAGGGGGAGAGGTGGCTGGAGGGGGACATCGGTGGGGGCGGGGAGCGAAGGGCCCAGGCTGAAGGAAGGCCAGGAAAGGAAGATGCAAACTTGTTCTCTGCGTCCCAGTCGGAGTCCTCAGCCTCTCGGGTTCGCTTATGAATTCGGAATGGACAGTCTTACCTGGGGCAGCTCAGCCTCTGCGGAGCCAGGGGGCACCCCCAGGATGTTTCTGGCAGAGTGACTTCACAGCGACTCTTCAGGTCAACCCGCTTCCTGTGCCAGTCATACTCTTCTGTTGGCTCCCTAGTTTTCCTGGTACTTTCTCACACTCTGCTTTTCCGTCTGTGTCTCCTGCAGCCACTTTCTCAGCACTCCCCTCCAGTGTCTCGACTGCAGGCTCAAAGCAGGGCTTTGGCCTCTCAGAGCTGTCCTGAGTGACCCTGGAATACAGGCACTAGCCCGCCGGCGAGTGTAGACGCCCCTTGATAACAATTCCAAGGTGAGAAATCTTATCTGTGGAGACCTCCAGCTGCAGAGACGGAGGCAGAGAGGCGGTGACCAGGCAGGTGTATCAGTGAGGCCTTGCCCAGGTCTGGCGCTGGGCCCAGGGTCCCCATCCACCAGGGTTCCTGGAAGAGAGCAAAAGTCCTTGGAATCTGAGCTGCCAGGCCCAGCTCCGGAATGGTTTTTCCTGGAGTTTTGCCTCCAGCTCTTTGGACATGTTGTTTACTAGAACCGGGTTCTGTTGGGGAAGTCGTGGAGGAAAACGGAGTTAGCTGGCCAGCTGCTTGGGCACACAAAATGGCTGCGGGGGGGCTGCCCTCAGGGAGCCCTTGACCCGGAGCGTGAACTGGAACTGCTGAGTGAATTAGGTAGTTTCATGTTGTTGGGCCTGGATTTCTGAACACAACAACATTAAACCACCCGACTCACGGCAGTTACTGCTCCTCGCTTAGCTGGAGGAGTGGGGAGCTGGGTAGGGAAGCAGCCTTAGGGCTGACGTGTCACCCTTGCAAAATGGTGACGAGGTTTGAGGTCCCGAACCCAGAAGCAGTGAGGGTGTTCCCCAGAGGAGAGATCTGGGAAGTTTCTAGGGTGTCTTTCCACTTCCGTATTTTTTAAGTGTGCCTTGGGAAGGAAAGGGGGGGGGGTGGGGAGCATTCCACATGCCAGAGGCACCTTGCTGGGCTGTTCCCCAGAGCCAAAGGATGGTAGTTTGGGCTTTCAAACTTTCTGCCTTGGGATCTTGGGCTCCTGTCTACATTTAGAGTCTCCAGAGTAAGTCTCTCCAACTTGACAAATGCTTGATTTCAGGAAAACGGGGTGGGGTGCCAGCCCTTGAGGTCTTTGTGACCCTTGGAGGGGGGACAGGACTCCACTTCAACAGGAAACTTGAGGTCCTTGGAGAGGGCTCAGTATGTCCCATTCTGAAAGGGAAATATCAGGATCCCATGTAGCCTCACCCTGTGGGCCTCCAGGGTCCTTCCTAGGGCCCCCCAGTGGGGCAAAGGTGGGTCAGAAAAAGCCTTACCTTCCCCAGTCCCTCAGCTCCTTCCCCACAAAGTGGCCAAGGCTTCCCCATAGACCCTGGGCTGGGCTGCAGGTTTACCTAGGTCCAAAGGGCCACCCACTGGGAGAGGGGCCTGGCTTGCGGGCTAAAGGGGAGCCCAGGTTGTTGGGCTTCATTCCAGACTGATGGACTGATGGGAGATGGAACAGGAGGGCGGGGCAGGGGCACAGCTCTGATACCCTCTTTGACCCCAACCCATTCCTGGCTGCTGGCTCTCTGCCCAGGAAAGGAAAAACTGGAAGTACTGGCGGAAGGAGGGGGACGGTCCAAGCATAAGCTAACTTTTGTTCCCAAACTTTTCCCCCCTGCTTGAGGCAGAGGAAATGTAGAAAGGGGCTGGGAAAGAGGCCCGACCGGATGGGGCTCCGGCGCCAAACTGACCTGAAGGGGGGGGGTTGTCTCTGAACAAGGGGCATCTGCTTGGAGTGGAAGGGCCCTTGGGAGACCCACCCCCAGCCCTGGAAGAAATGTAGCCTACAATCCACTGTCAGCAGGCAAAGGCCAACAATGCTGTTCCTTGACATTTTCTTGTCCTCCATCCTGGGTGAAAGTGGTCTCCAGTGTCATACTTCCTTACCTTACTTCTCTCTGGGCCTCTCACAAACCTGCCCAGCCACCCGGGGCCTGGAGCCTGACTGTCTTCCATCCCTGGCGTCTCTTGGCCAACCCCTCCCAGGAACAGTGCTATAAAAAGAAAAAAGGGGGATGTTAGAGAGAAAAGAGGAAATAAAGTCTTTGGAAAGCAGAGAGTTTTACAACAGCCACAGGTTTTATGGAAGCAATTCCGTAATAACCTTCTACCTGCTCAGCTCCTTTCCGCCCCGCTGCCGCCCACCCCGTTTGGCCTCCTGGATGCCCCCTCCCAAAGAGCCAGCCACCCCCACCGCCTTCCCTGTCCCTGATGGCTGAGAGTTGGTAAGAAGATTCCCAAGGTCGGTTTGGGCTGCTGACCTCTCCGTTCCTCCTTTCACCACTGACATCCCGGTAGGGTGGGGGAGATCTGGCAGATTTCGTTTACTTTACAATTAAAACCCCCGAGTGGAGGGTTTGGAAGCACTGAGATTTGAACCCATGGGTGTAGATTCGATGTGATCCGTTTTAGAGGCTGTTTTGGATAAAGGCTGAAGGTTCTGGGGACCTTGGTTTCTTCCCCCCACCCACTCCTGAGGAAGCATCCCTGCACCTCTTTCTTCACCAGAGTGGGTCTGGACTCTGGTTCTGAGTCAGAAGAAATATCTCCGGGTAGTTGGGGACATAAGCATGGGGACCTTTCTGATTTCGTTGGAGACAGCAGAGCTTTGTATGGTTCCCACAGACACCTGAGGGCTTTCACAGTCCACTCATCTTTGCCCACTGGCCAGATTCACACTTGTGAGGGACACACTTGTGCACAAGTAAGGGTACCTTGGTTCATATGGCCATCACTGCCATGAAATAGGCGTCCCACGATATACCCTGTCCCTGCAGTTTTGGGTGAGCTCCTCAGTAAAGGATGTCATGGTCAGACCAAAAAGTCACAAAATTTCATGCCCTTTCCTGGGCCAATTCGAGGTGTTTCCTTTACCTTCCAGAGACATATTTTAGGAGAAAGTTGTAAAATAATTCAGATTTAAGTCACAGGCGCTTGTTTGCAGATACAACATATATTTTGCTTGAATATCAAATCAACAAGAGATTTTCAAGCAAAGCTTCCTAATCAACTAATGTTTTATAGCCAAAATTCAAGTACACACATACTCAAGTTTTTGTCTTTTCCGTAGGTGTGTGATTGTTATAAAAAAAATATGCACCAGCTTTTGGGTAATATATCTTCTTATATGAACAGAATTGTAAACCCACATTATTCACACGGTTTATACATGCGTCCACATATGCACCACTGGATCGTCTATATGAACGTCCAAGCACGTCCAGTATTATAGCTGGGCATATTTATTGATTACATGGTCTATACACAGCATAGGGCACAGTGCATTTGCACACCGGGTCCTCATAAATAAATATCGATTTGAAATATACCTTCAGGATACACACATCTATTCAAATACAACATGCATAAATTTCAGCTTAGCTTATCCATTAAAAGCAAACTTTCCCCCTTTCCCCATTTATTGTCTTTCTTTTTGTTTTTCCTTCTCTCTTTCTTTTCCTTCCCTCTGTCTAGATTTTCTCCTTTTCTATTGATAAGATTCTTTCCAAAAGCCGCCCCTATAGCACAGGCACTCACCGGCTGGGCTGGTCCTGGCCAGGGTCGGCCTCTGCTCTCCCCACCTCGGGCTTCCTCCTCGCTCTTGGCTGCTCTGGGCCCCAGTGTGGCCAAGGGTCGCAGCTCTCCCCTGTCTTCCCTTCTCCGAGCCACCAGTTCCTGGCCCTAGCTGTGTTCAGGCGCGCGGCTCCTGTGCTGGGAATGACTAGAGGCTTCCAGGGAAGGCAAGATTTTCCTTCTTTCTCTTTAGGATCGGGGTGGGAAGTGGGGAACAGTTTGCTCTCTGAACAAAGTGACCCCCTACTCAAGCAACCTCTCCATTCAGCATCTTTAGAAGCTGGACTCCAGAGGCTGCGATCCTGTTTGCCTCCCTCCTCCACAGTGGGTACCATTGTTTGGGAGAGGAAACGAGGTTTTGAGGGCATCCACAGACCCTCACAACACCCAAACAGGGGGCTCCCTCCCAGCTGACCCTTTAACCCTTTCCCTGAGCTGGAATGGAGCTCCAATTTGGGACAGCAGTATTTTCTAGAAAGCCTGGCTAGGGTGGGGGGATTGCCTGATGATCTGCATCCCCACCTGGAGGGAAGAGAGCTGGGTGGGGTGCGGGGCCCAGGGCATGGGTGTTTGCTCACTGTCTTCCCTCCACAGTTCCCGCTCCTGAGAGGACTGAGACCTCAAAACCTGTCATTTCGAGAAATTGTCCCCACCCCCCAGTTTTATGTGCGAAGCCCAAGCTCTGGTCTCAGAAAAGAGGCCTGGGTCTCCTCCTTTCCCAGCACCTGGGAGCCACCAGGGTTTAGGAGCAACTCCCCACACAGACAGCCACTCACAAACTTAGCCCCCCCCCCAACCCTGTCCCTGTCTGCTAGGACTCTCCACACTTGTGAGGCACAAGTCATGAGCCCAAATGATCTTTCTCTAACTTCTTCCCTAAATTCCGTGTCCCTCTCAGCATCTCTCTTATTGCAAAAGAGGCAGCATCCAGGTCTGGGCCGGGAATGGGAACCAGAAGGGCTGCAGTCAGAGTCCAGCGCCTGCACAGCCTGGGTCTTAAGAACAGCCCAGTGCTGTGACTTTTCTATAAATAAAAAAGGCCCTGCCCACAGTCCACATGGCCTTTTGGGCCCTAATTTATATCCTACAGAAAGTCATATACTCAGCCTGCCATGCTTCATAACACCATTATTTATGGCAGGAGAGGTTTTTTTTTTTTCTTTGAAGAATATATTTATTACAGGTAAAGCCAACAGCAGACTCCATACGTCTGGCAAATCGAGAACAGGTGCTTTACCCTAACTGTGATTCATACGCTCTGCGCTCAGCTTTCTCACTGTTGAGTCCAGGGAGCTCCCTCGACTTTCCTAAGCGTCCAACCGCTACTTAGAAGAATTTGCATCAGATTTTTGTTTCCCCACTTGGGTCCCATGGAAAAAGCAGATCTTCACGCTGTTTGGTTCCGGATCTGCTGGGCTGTCGCCCTCGGAGAGCTGGGGCGGAAAAGGAGGGGGCCGGCTGGGCGCTGGCATTGATCTTTAAAAAATCATTTTGAAATCGCCATAATGTGAAGAAATATGGCGCTTCACCCTCGTATTTCACACGTAATGACACGAGATGGCTTCATTTGGAAAAGAAAAGCGTGTGGGAGTGTGTCTGTATGTGTGCGTGCGCGGAGGTGATCCCGCAGCCTTCTGCAGGGCAGAAGGGTACGTGGCCAAAAAGATAAAACCTCAAATTAGAATGGCCTCGCTTTTGTTAAAAGGACACGGCTGGGGACAGCCTATCGGTTGAGGGCCCAGGGCCCGACAATGCTGAGAAAACCCGCCCCAGCCTGCTCCTAGACCCAACCCGAGGAGAATCGGTCTGTCCAGGGGCTGTGCCCCGCTGTGTGCCTACACCACAAGACACGACTATACCCAGGGCAGAAGCTGGAGGAGCAGCAGCGGCTGGGAGATGAGCCAGGAAGCCAGCCGGTGGCCCCAGGGGAGTCCCAGCGCAGGGCCGCATAGTAGATACCAATAAAACGGGCTATCTGAAAGCTCCAGCCCGAGTTCACAGGAGGGAAGACAACGGGTGGTCCGGAGACTGACCTGCAGGCTCTCCGCCTACACTGGTACCCAATTCGGTATTTGGAAAGCTATCAGGACACCAATGCCCGGGAAAGGAGCCATCCAGAAGAGGCGATGGTCCCCTTCTTCCCTGGGTGTAAGGGGAGATAACCATCGTACCCCTTCCCATTCCTCTGCTATGCTGACACCTTAGGGAAGTTCCCTTAACCTTTTTTCACATTCAGCTTCCCCAATGGGCAATTTTGAGGGCCTGGGTGGTTATCAGGGAAGGAACGGCATCATGGCTATGTCTCCACCCCAGGGACCCCATACTTCCATACTTTGCTTGCTCAGAGCAGGGCCAGAGAGAGGCCCTAAAAATTTAAAGGAGCTTTGGCTAGTTGTATTAAACTCTTTGAGAGGCTCAACTTTCCAGAGCCTTCCAGAATACCTTTACCTCATGTAGGTTCTGATTTTAAGAGGGCTAAATTTTAGGACCAGATCATTGGACACTCGTCCCCTTTTATTCCCCTATCTCCTCTCTCAGCTATGGAGGGGGGTCGGGAGAAGCTCCCAGGCCTGTAAACCTCCCAACATAGTCACAGAGAACCCTCCAAAGCAGATAAGGCCCTATAAACCCCCCAACTTCTCTCCCATCCCCTTTACTTCATCTCCAGTGGATTGCCGCTGCACTGCTGTTTAATAAACATCTTGTGTCAAGGGGACAGAGGAGAGGAAACGAGGCCTGCGGGGTGGAATGGCTGCGCATTTGGGGGGTGGGAACAGGACCACCTCCTCTTTAATTATGCTGTGGGCCTCTGGGTCTGCGCCCCAGGCTGGCTCTCTCCCTCCCTCTGCCCGGCTCTCCCTCTCTTCCTCCCGGACCCGCCTGGGGAGAGGGCTCCACAGCCTGCATCCCTCCCGAGGCAGCCCGCTGCTTTCCCTCCGCCTCTCCACCGCCCCCGCCGCCCCATGTCGAGAACAACCCCCCTTCCTGCAAAAGGGAGGGGGGGTGGCGAGCGGGCGGGCGGCCGGCAGCTCTGGCTGAGGTTACGTGGCCGCCGGAGCCCTGACGTGATAGCACATTGCATCAGCATAAAACAATCCATCCTCGATATGGAATGCGGTGCGGACGGATGACAGCGAGAGCGCAGCCCCCTCGCCCGATTGATTTATGTCGGAGCTGACGCTTTATCAGGCAGTCGGAAAAACTTTGACCAATCATTTTGCAAGGAGCGCTGAGCCGGGCTGCTCCACTGTACTTTGTTGGCTGAGAAGTTGAGCAGGGGGTGGGGGTGGGAGGGTGGGGGCCTGGGGGGGTCGCGTCCGAAAGCCCTCACACCGGTCTGGGTGCCACCTCTCCCTGCTTGGGCGCCGCCGCGCGAGCGCTTCCCTTCCCCCTGCGAGCGCCCGGATAATGTCTGAGAATGTCCATTTCTGGGACGCTTAGCAGCTATTATGTCGACTCGATCATAAGTCACGAGAGTGAGGACGCGCCTCCGGCCAAGTTTCCTTCCGGCCAGTACGCGAGCCCCCGGCAGCCGGGCCACGCGGAGCACCTGGAGTTCCCCTCGTGCAGCTTCCAGCCCAAAGCGCCGGTGTTCGGCGCCTCCTGGGCGCCGCTGAGCCCGCACGCGTCCGGAAGCCTGCCGTCGGTCTACCACCCCTACCTGCAGCCCCAGGGCGTCCCGCCGGCCGAGAGCAGGTACCTCCGCACCTGGCTGGAGCCCGCGCCGCGCGGCGAAGCTGCTCCGGGGCAGGGCCAGGCGGCGGTGAAGGCGGAGCCGCTGCTGGGCGCGCCTGGGGAGCTGCTCAAACAGGGCACGCCCGAGTACAGTTTGGAAACTTCGGCGGGCAGGGAGGCCGTCCTGTCTAATCAAAGACCCGGCTACGGGGACAATAAAATTTGCGAAGGAAGCGAGGACAAAGAGAGGCCGGATCAAAGTAAGTTATAAAAAGTGAGGAAATACCAGGCCGAAGGCCAGGCGAGGGGGAGGGGAGGGGAGAGGCAATAAACTGCGGACAATGTGAAGGGAGACCGCGGCGGTGGCCGGAGAGCGAGCGGGGGAGGAGGGGAGAGGGAGGCAGGAGGCCAGCGAGCCGGGTGCCCTCCGAAGGGGAGACTGAGGCCGCTGGAGGAGCGCCGCCCCCAAGGCTCCTCGTCCTGGAGGGAACCGGGACGCGGGCACCACCTCGCTGCCCTCTCGGCCTCCCTTCCCCCACTCCCCCGGGGCTCGGGCTCGGAGCCTGGGAAGAGGCTGACGACCGCCGGCCGGGAGAAGGGCTGGCGGGGCTGGGGACCGGGCGGCCGCCAGCGAGGCCGAGAGCCCGCGCGGGCGAGGGCGGGAGCGCACGGGGCTGCCCGGGGCCGCCCGGCTGGCAGAGCTCCCCGCGCCACGCGCAGACCGTAAAAGCCGGCCAAGGGGAAGTGGGAGGGGGCTCATTAGGATTTTATTTGCGATGCAACAGCTTGGCGGAGGATCGTTCCTAGCAGATCTCGCGCAAGAGCCGCTCAGGGTCCGCAGCCGGCGCCGGGAGGGGCGGGGAAGCCCAGGACCCGGTGGCTGAGCCCCCTCCCCCGATGCGCCGGCCCCTCCCCGGGAGCCTTCCCTCCGGTCGCCCCCTCCCCTCCTTGGCATCCTCGCCCGGGTTGCAGCTTCCTTTTCTGCAGCCCCCGCTGCGCTCCGCGGGGCTCCCAAGTCCCAGCCAGAGCTGTCCGCCTCTCGGGGAGTCCGGGAATCGCTTCTGAACTTCGGGGCAGACAGCCAGAGTGGAGAAGGAGAGATCCCGAAGGGACCCTGGGGAGAGGAAGGGTGGGGGGGCGGGAAGAGGCTTGCGGAAAGGCGGAGAACTTTACCCTCCGATGGTAGTTACTCCCCATATCCCACTCCTTCTGAAGCACCCCGCCAGGAACCCAAGTCTGGCCAATTTCCAGGAGGTGCTGCTGGCGGGATGTGGGGTGGGGTGAGGGAGTCTCGTATTTTTCGTTTGTGAGGTTGAGAAAGGCAAATTGGTTGGGAGCTCTCAGCTCCAAACATGACCCCGAGGCTGGCCAGAACAAGCCTCACCCTTTACTCTTTTGGGGGAGCGAGGGTCAGATATTTTTCTCGTCTCTCCTTGCCCTGCCAGATTTCCCATCAACATAGTGGCCCACAGGCCCTTGGGAAGTCCTCATCTGCTGGAGGATAGAGAGCTGCCCCCACTACCCTGAGACCCCTGCAGGGTGCTACTTCTCCTGCCTGCCCTAGTTCAGAACCGGAATAACGTTTGGGCAACACCGGCTCTTCCCAAAACCTCCCGGCTCACACCCAAACGGACCCCCCACCCCAAACCCCCAAACTCTGCCTGGAAAGCCCATTACTGAAAGGCAGCGGTTTGGCTAGGATCAATTATTAACAGTTTTTTTCCTCTTTCATATTTAATGCGGCTGCGGGTCCCATCCCAGGCAATCACATTAAGGAAATAGCACTGCAAATTGGTAAGACACGGTACTTAGTGTAGGAGGAACCCGATTATTTTTTAAAAATATATTCAGTGCTTTTCATTTGGGGAGAAGAATCTAGCAAAGGGTGGCTGTTATTTTTAATTGGCTCTGCTTTATTTGGCAACTTTTCTGAGTTCGGGAGGGTAGGGAGAGAGCCGGTAAGAAGGAGACAAGCCTGTATATATTTTTGTTTTCTCCCCCCCCCACCCCTTCCACTCAATTACCCCTTTCTCTGCTCCTCCTCGCCACATGGAGCTGGTTGGAGTTAGGTGTGCTGTGAAGGGTTGTTACCCCCCATCGTCCACGGTTTCCCCACTTTGGGAGTGGAGCAATCTTGCTTCCCAAATTCCCTGAACTTGCTTTAACCAAACTGCGAGCTGAGCAGGAGCGGAAAAGGAGAGACTATTGCAACCATAAGTTATCTGTGAGCCCCTGGCGCTCCCTTGTCCACAGGCTGGAGTTGATAAATGGTTGCAATTGGGTTGCATGTGAATTGGAGTGTGCTGGGTGTTTGCGTCTCTAAGTGCAAACCCATGTTTGCGGGTGTGTTGGGGGGGGAGGAGGATAAGATATCTACAGACACACATGCCTGCTGCCATGTGGCCAAGAGATCCAAGCTTGTGATTAAGTCAGGGTGTCCTCAGACTGGACTGGAGAGCCAGGAAGTGTCTCGGCTGTGGCTGAACAGAAGCTGCAGTGCTCCCTCAGCTCAGCCCTATGCTAATCTCCCCAGACCCAAGGCCAGGACCCTTCAGGTCAACCGCCTCTGGTTAGTCTGGCGATTGCTGGGGCGGGGGTGGAGGTGGGGTGAGCTTTAGCCACGGGGGGGGGGGGCTTTGACCTGAGTCCTGACCCGTGGGGACCCAAGTGGAGAAAGAGATCAAGAGGAGACCTGAGGCAGGCGCAGGTTTGGAAATGCCGAGAAGCCTGGTACATGCTTGGCTCCACTCTGCCCCAGTAACTCTCACCTGAGAGTGTCACTAGCAGCTCCTGGCCCATCACGGGGACCCTTTCTGGGAACTCGAAGGCCCAGGTCCCCTCTCTGCAATGCAAGATGGGGAGTGGAGGCCAGGGGGACGTCCTCTTGGAAGGAGAACATGGGGCTTTCATCCCCCCTTCCTTTCTTTGATTTTATCGCTGCTTCTCTTTCAGCCAACCCCTCCGCCAACTGGCTGCACGCTCGCTCTTCCCGGAAAAAGCGCTGTCCCTACACGAAATACCAGACGTTGGAGCTAGAGAAGGAGTTTCTGTTCAATATGTACCTCACCAGGGACCGTAGGCACGAAGTGGCCAGACTCCTCAATCTGAGTGAGAGACAAGTCAAAATCTGGTTTCAGAACCGGCGGATGAAAATGAAGAAAATGAATAAGGAACAGGGCAAAGAGTGAAGATCCCCCCCCACCCCAGCCCTCCCCGCCCCTTCCCCATCTCACGCGTATTTATAAGTGATGGCTGCCTGGCCAGTGCTGTCTGGGATGTATTCAAGTGAATGGGGAAGGGAGTCTTTCTCCTCCAAGTCCTTTTCTGCATCTAGAGCATCTCCTTCCCTTTGCCCTTACCTGTCCTTCTCTTCTCCCTGAGTCTCAGAAGGAAGTTTTGTTGATTTAGAAGGTTGACTTGTAGTTGGCTTCTAACAAGGTGATGGGCCACAAGGAAAGAGAGACCCTAGTCAAGCCCCTAGCAATCCCCTTAATTTTTCTGGGAAGCCCCAGCCCCTCACTTCCAGCCTACCTATCTCCACCCCTTACCCACTCCCACCCCAAAGTCACCCAGGGACCCTCCAAC
The DNA here is from genome assembly GCF_020171115.1 of Neogale vison. Taxonomy (NCBI): domain Eukaryota; kingdom Metazoa; phylum Chordata; class Mammalia; order Carnivora; family Mustelidae; genus Neogale; species Neogale vison. Next base: position 46,847,015 of record NC_058095.1, read on the forward strand.
TGCATACAGCCCAACAGAAGCCCACATACATAAATCCTGGAGCCCAGAGTAGTAATAGGCAAAGCTCACAGCCAACACTCAAAGGAAGTGACACCCCAAAGGCAGACCATCGCACCCTAAATCTGGCAGAACAGCCCTGAGACCACTAGCAAGCCCAGATTTTACCCTTGACACAAATATACATCAAGAAGATGTCTAGAGACACATTCCTGAATGAGGCTCACAAAATCATCTCTATGGAGTCCCCAACTATACCCACTCTGGACCCAAGGGCAAATGGGGGTAAACTCAGCCCCCAAGCTGGTGGGCTAGAAGGGGCAAGGAAAGGAGCTGTAGTCTTAGGAAGGTATCCTAGGACTTAGGAAGGTGTTACACACACACATGCACATGCGCGCACACACATTCTGCTGCAGGAAACGTTTAATTCTGCATGTTGTTTTCCTCTCCTTCCAACAAAAGGAGGTCAAATCGTGGGTCGTAAGCCTTGACAATGTCGTCTGTTCTTCTGTGCCCTGCTTGACAGAGACTGTAACTTCTCTTGCTCGCAACCAGCCCTGCATCCTTCCACATCCTCCCCAGCTCTGAAATCAACTCTGTTCAGCTAAATCCACCTTGCACCAGCGAGTCAAGCGGCCCCTTGTAGAACTCCCCCCACCCATCCACCTTCTATCCCCTGCGAGCTCAACCCACTAGAGGCAGGAAAGCCAGGTCAGGAGAGTCCTACCGAGAATTTATTGTGAATCGATTCCCGAGCTCCCTTCCGGGATAACTTGTGGAGAACAGGGAGGAGCAAAGGCTCCAGCGCCGGCAGCCTGGCGCGTTCCTCCCCATCCTTCCCATGTTTCAACCCAAGCAGAGGAGCCCCAGGCTTGGCGGCCGCCTGCCCCAGCACAGAAGGGAGACCTGCCCCAGGCGCTGGGCTGTGCCTTCTGCGACTTGGGCCTGGATGGCGGTCTGCTCGGCTGCTGCGATCGCTTCTGGGGAACGGTCCCGCGTGCAAAGGAAAGAGGCGAAATTGCACCTAAGCATCAGGGGCTGAAGCTTACTCTCTGCTTCCCTCCTTCCCTCTGCTTCCTCATCTGTCCAGTCTCCTTCAATTCCATGAACTCTTCTTGCTCCTGCTTCTCCCGACCCTGCAAGGGGACATTTCCAGTAGAACTTCTTTGCTTTGTCGGTGGCTGTTGTGAAATTGTGCTGTGTTTTGTGATTTCTTTGGGGGTGATCGTCTTGTCTGTTTTCAGTTGTTGCTTATATGGGAGGGTTGAGGGTGGGAAAGGGGAGGGCAAGGGGCCTAGAGCTCTGATTGTTTGTTTTGGAAGAAAAAAAAAAAACAAGAAAAAGAACAAAAAAATATATATCACTCTAGAAAATAAATCTCTCCTTGTGTCTCATTCTGTGTTGGCTCTCCTCACCTGGCCAGAGGTAGACGTCCTAGTTCCAAGAGGGCAGCTTGGAAAAAACAAGAGAGTCGGTGCCCAAGAGGTGTCTCCTTAGGCCTTGCAGAGCAAGTTTCCTGGCGGAGCTAAGAACTGGTCTGGACCCAGGGTCCCAAGACCTCTGCTCAAAGTGAGCAAGAGCCTTCCAACAGGAGAGCTGGGAGACAGGAAGGGGATGAGAAGGAAGATGAGTGATTTGGAGAGGGGTCTGGGTCTGCGGGGAGCCAGGAGATAATCCTCCAAAGTAGCACTGCAGACCTCCCTCTCAATTCCAGAGCCAGGGAAAGGCAAGGCCTGCCTTGTTATTCCTGGAAGCGGCTCCTCTCTCAGCTGGCCAAGAACATCACCTTGGTTTGGCCACTTAAAAATAGCATGCAAGGGGAAAGGCACTACCTTCCTTCAGTCATTCCCTGCAGCTGGGCTGCGGGGTGTAGAGAGAGGCCTTAGGAAGGCCATGCGGTCCTTCCTTCCACTCAAAAGGACGGAACCTCTGAGGGTTCTGACCCCCATCCGGAATCTGAGGATCGGATCTGAGCCACAGGGTAGTCGTCTTGGTGTAAGGCGGGTCTTTTGGTAAAGGGAGAGGCCTGGGCAGGCAGTTCCCATAGACAGGCAGGGAGAGGAGATGGGAGTGGAACAGAAGTGTCTCACCAGGGGGAAAAAATCGCTCCCAGTCGGACCCCAAAATTAAATTCGGTTTCCAGAGGCACTTTTCTGTCCCTATCAGACCGTGGTGTCCCCACCAGCGCCTCTTAGGAAGACCGCTGCTCCCCGCGGCCTTGCGGGTCCCGGCTGGCCGGGCGCTGGGATTGGGCTTCTGCCCGCTCGGCTGCCCCGAGCCTCCCGCCAGGCCCACCCCAGCGGCGCGGCAGCCCCGCCGAGCCCCCCAAGGGATCGGAGGAGAGGTGGGGACAAAGCGTGTCCCGAGTGAGAGGCGCCTGGAAGTGAAAAGGCCAGGCCGACCCCTCTCCAGCGAAGGAAAGCTAGAATCGGACAGATAGCCAAAGGCAGGAGCAGGCGACGCTCCTGCGTACGGCCCTGGGTATGGTCCCCGGAACCGCCTCCTCCAGAAAGGGTTCCATTCGGGTCATAAAATGAATCTGGCTTTAGAGATTGTGTAGACTAGGCTCCCTCCCCATCCTGAGCTCCCGGGAGCCCGCCGGCGCGGATGGTGCGCCAAGCAGGCAAGCTTCCGCCTAGAGGAGCGGCCAAGGCGCGGCTGGAACCGGACGGAGAGCGGCGGGGCAGGGGGCGAGGCCTCCCGGGGAAGCCTCCGGCGGCGGCGTCTGGGTCCCGAGCCCGGGGTGGCTTCTTTACAGACAAACAAAGGCGAAGATGCGGAGGCTGGGAAGCCGGAGATGGGGAAATCTGCTGTCATAAAAGAGAGCGAGAGATTCAGAGAGGGAGACCGCGAGAGTGCGAGACGGAGAAGCCGGGAGAGGAATTCAGTGCCGTGCGCGCAGCCATAAAAGAATATGACCGCTATAAAACTTTATAGCGTATCAATTTCTGAAGGTTAAGAAACTAAACAGCAGCAAAGCAAACAGTGAGGGGAAACTTTCCGGAGCTGAGCGAGCCGCAGCTGGGCCTGGGCTCTGGGGCTGGCGGGCGAATGGGTGGGCCGGGCTCCTGGGTGGGGATGGGGTGGGGGGGTCCCCACACTCACCCGCCCCGGGGTCCGCGGGACTTGGGGTTTCCGAGGACGGGGGTGGGGGGGGGGACCCAGGGGGCAAAGAGGGGAGAAGAGGGACAGGGAGGGAAGAACACTTTGTTGTCACACAAGCTTCAGAGAGCGCAGTTGGGACTCTTGTCTTTGTTCCTCACACCCACTCCAGAATCATAAAAGAGAAGCCCCCTGCGCACACGCACGCACACACACACTCACACACACTCACACACACACACACACGGGTCCAGCGAGGCCAGACGTCTGGGCGCGGGCAGCCTCTTGATCCTTTTACAGCCCCCTCCCACCCTCCCAGGCCTCCTCTGCCCCCCACAAAAAGCCCAATTGTTTCTTCTCAGAATTTGAAACAATCGCGTTGGGTTTGAAAAGTGCTCGGCTGCCCCCCTTTTACGGGCCATAAACGGTGCACTGCCTGGCGGGGTCCGCCAGAAATTAGGGGGTTGGGGTGGGGGTGGAGGACGGGAGGTGTCGGGGGTCAGTACCAGAAGAAAAAATCTTATGGTTTCTTTTTTCGCTTTCCTACCCCCTCGCTTTTTTTTTTTTTTAGCTTATCTGCACAATTTCATGAGCCATTTCCTGATTTCCGATGGCTTTTCTCTCGCCTGCTCTCGTTTCCCTCCCCTTTTCTGCTAATAATGAAAGTTTCTCCCGCTTGTCGCCTCGGTGGCTGGCTCTTCGGAAAAACCCGCCGAGCCTGTGGCGGCGGCGGCGGCGCCTGTTCTCAGGACGACCGCTAGATGGCACCCTTGCTCCACGCGAAAATCCCCGGTGCGGCGGCTGCGGACTTGGCGGCTGCACATCGCACCTTGGTCGGCCCTGAATCTGTGAACTGAGCGCTACCAAAAGTCATGAATAATTTGCGCGTAATAAAAATATAGGGTTCATTATGGCCGTTTCCCCCATTTTATAGATTTCAAATATAGCCTATTGTTTCCCCCCACCCCTTCAAATGGTCAATTTTCTGAATTTCCCCCAGGAGGAGGTCTCCGTGCTTCTCACCCAGTTTCTGTGGTCGGTAGGGCAACAAATGCATGAAAACGGGGAGGAATAATAATAACAGGAATAGGGAAATGGGCAAAATAAAAGAGGAGAATTGGTTCGGAAAAATGAGATTTTCCGGGAGGGGGCTGGAGGACTGTCTGCGGATACGGGTGAGCAGGTCAGGTGAAAGGGGCGAGCGGGCGGAAGAAGGTCGGATGGAGAGCAAGCTGCCCCGAAACGGGATCAGCAGCCGAGGGAACCGGGTGAGCCAGCCTAGGGTGTAGGGGTACAACATGGGGGGGGTGGCATGGATCCCCGGCTTTGGTGCGGATTCGGAAGTGCCCAAAGCCGGCGGGGCGGATCAGCACGGACAGAGGCTTCACAGCCTTTGTACGCGGCCGGGGCTGGGCGCGCGCCGGGTGACCTAGGCGCGGGGCAGGGGCTCCCCAGAACGGCAGGCGTGGGGAGGCCTCGTACGTTTTCTCGGTTGTTCTGCGCGCCCCAAGTTGGGCAGCCAAAAAAGTGTGCGTTTTTCGGATGGATGTGGGGGTAGGCACGGCGGCAGGAAGCAGGGGCTCGGTTCCCCAGCGTTCCGTGGTTCCCAGGTGAGAGCTCGGGCTCAGTGCGCGGCGGCCCCAGCAAACCTAGGGGACAAGGGTCCTTTCGCAACTTAGCACCTGGATGCCTGGGCTCGGGCAATTTTCCTTCTGAGACCCGCGCGCTGTATGCCCACAACTCTTTTAATTCCAAATCTTCCATTTCCTCCCGGCCCAGCCTGATCCGTGCCCCCCATCAGGACAAACCTGCCTGCGAAACACACACACCGCCCCCCTCCTTAAAATTAGCCCCGCCGCGGTCTCTCTTCTCTTCCCCCAGGACCTGGTGCAAAGAGGCAAGCGGAGTTTCTCAAGTTGAGTTTCTCTAATAAATCTGCGCTCCGTTGGGTGTTTATAAATTATCTCCTCGCTCTTTCTTGTTTTTTCTTATAATAGAAACATTTTCCTTCCATCAGGAATTTCTGGCACGGTGTAGGGATGATTTAGAACAAGCCATTGAATTTCTACCTCACCGGTGAGTCCTCAAATCATGACCATAAAATCCCCCGCACTTGATAAAAATGTTCTCTTCGGCAACAACTTAACTGTGCCTTCCGCTGCCTCCACCGCCCCCTCAGCCTCGCACTGAAAATCCAAGACTCTGGCTCTCTTCCCTCCTCTTCTCCATTCCCTTCCTCCCTTTCAGCCTCTCTCCCATTCTCCCGATTCACTTTTGAAGGATCCGGTGGCTCTACTGGGAACTTCCTCTTGGAAAAAGCTGATGGTTTCGTTTTTACAAAGGTTGGGGTAAATGGGATTCCCCCTCCCACCAAAGCACCCTTCCAAAAGCAAACCACCCTCTGGTGAATAAACAATGGCTTGGATGTATTTGTGAAGGCTCTACCTTTGTCACCAGAAATTTTCCTTCTTTCTCCCTCTCTCTCCCTCCCTTCTTTCTTTCCTTTCCTTGGCCAGTGAACTGATTCAGGAGGCCATTGGTTGGGACCCTAGGACTGGGGCCTTGGAAAACCTGGCCACCACCCTCAGTTGTCCAGGAAGGCTGGGGAAGGCAAAGGCAGAAGAGCGTGGTACCCACACAGCTCAGCCCTGTAGGCTGTGCCTCAGCAGGCCCCAGGACCTCAGGTCTGGAGAGAGAGTTGGGTTTAACTATAGGCTCCCCAAGGAGAGAGGAGAGAAAAAGGGGGACTCTGTCGGCTTGCTCCATCCAAATCCCCTCTATCCCAAGGTCAGTTTAGGTAGTGATGGTGGCTCAACGGACTCAGAAAGCTAAAAGGTGCCCCCCCCATACACTCTGCAGCCTCTACCTAGAGCCAAGGAGAGGATAGGACTGCAAGCCTCAAGACCAAGCACCTGGGCCTCAGTGTCCAACAGCGGCCTCCATGGCCCTTCCCTCCCTTTGATGTGCTGTCACCCTAGGGTGCCGCAGAAGGTGTGGAGGGCTGGCCTGGAAGGTGGGGAACCAGCTGAGCTTGGCTAGCAAGTCTCAAGGCCTGGGTGCAGGAATGGGACTGTCCAGCTGGGCGTCATCCTGCCGGTGGCACCAGGCCTCACTCCCCTCACACAAAGTTGGTTCCCCCAAAGCGCAGACTGGAGACCCTCCTCCCTATCCCAGCACCTCTCTCCAGGCCAAGGAGGTCGTTCAAAACTGCTGATTGGGTGCTTGCTGGGCGAACTTTGCTCCCTGCTTCTACCACTGCCCATTAACCGGAAAGTTTCTTTCCTCCCCTCCTTCTGCGTCCTCATGGCCTGCCAGGACCATTCTCCAAAGAAAATCCTTGCTTGTTTGTTTAATGAGGGAAAGTGGGTGAGTGGTCTGGGTGGGGCAGAGAGGAGGTGGTTTAGGGGCTCCCGAGTAGGAGGTAGGGGCAGGTGCTGGCCAAAGCTAAAGGAGGTGAAAATCTCAGAAAAGTCACCGTTTGCGCCGAAAAAAACCCATCATCGTTCTCATTTCGGCTTGGTCACCCCCACCGCGCCGCAGTCGGGCGGCGGGGCGGTCGAAGCTGCAATTTTATAGCTGTAGAGGAAAGAACTCGTAAAATGCTAACAGCTTTTATGCGCTGCGGCATAAACAACAACAGACTCCGGCTTTATTGCGTTTTATAGTTTGTTAAAGAGTTTACGGCCGTTTTTGGGGGGCCGGTTACCCAGCCAATTCCCTCCACACGATAGTTAAACCTTTATCAATAATAAGGAAATTGATCATTAAAGCCTTAAATATGACTACCTCGTTTGTTTGAAAATATGTTTAGGAGAGGAAGCTGTATGATTTGATAACTTGTATTAAAATACCAATTACATTTATAGGACCTTTTAAAACTCGGCGCAATTAAACCGTGTTCTTTTACATTTTTCCGAAGCGACCCTGACATTTAAAAAGACTCCAACTGCCTCGTTAAAATCGCGAAATTAACAGCGTGCCTACGCCTGGCGCGTTGTGTATATGTGTGTGTGCGTGTTTTTTTCCGTGACGCCCCCACATCAGTCTTTGGGGGTGGTCTGCGAAGGTATTTGATTTGTTGTGAGGCGAGAGATATCTCATTAATGTAGGTAGTTAAACAGATTTAATCCGTATTCATTCTCTCTCTCTCACCCCCACTCCCTCTCCCCCTCTCTCCCCCTCTCCTCCTCGCTCTCCCTGGGTGTTTTTTTTTTTTTTTCTTCCCCTCCTTTTTTTTTTTTTTTTTTTTCCGCTCTCTCCTCACTCCCTGGCGCTCTCTCGCTCTAGCTCTCTCTCTCGCTCGCTCTCGCTCTCTCTCGCTCGCACCCTCGCTCTGCGTTCTGTCCGGGAGGAGTACGGAGAAGCCAATAGGATGCGGGGTTTCTAATGGATGCAAATGATCATGAAAAGACAGTGCAAAATATGAAACAACTCATTTGCAGGGAAGTAAATCACCGAAAACTGTTTATGAACTGGCATCCCTTCTTCGAAATGTAAAGCGAGGACCTCTTTAAGTGGCGGTATATTTTTGTTTGGGGGGTGGGGGGTGGGGGGAGGGCGAGCGAGCAGCGGCTGCCATGCAAGCTTAGACTTTTGGAGGCTTCGCTGTCCTTTTCTATTCCTGGAAATCACAAAAAGTGTGGCGGCTTTGAGATCTTCTTCGCCTTTTCTTTCTTTTCTTTTTTTTCCCCTCCTCCCTTTCCCTCTCCTTTCCTGGCGAGGGTGACTAGGAGCCGGCGAATCCGCGTTTTTTTCTCTCTCTCTCCCTCCCTTTCCCCCTCCCCACCCCCTCCCCAACAGCCCCCAACTACAGCCGCCGCCGCCGCCGCCGCCTCAAAATTCAATAAAATGAGCTCTTATTTCGTCAACTCACTGTTCTCCAAATACAAAACCGGGGAGTCCCTGCGCCCCAATTATTATGACTGCGGCTTCGCCCAGGACCTGGGCGGCCGACCCACCGTGGTGTACGGTCCCAGCAGCGGCGGCAGCTTCCAGCACCCGTCGCAAATCCAGGAATTCTACCACGGGCCGTCGTCGCTGTCCACCGCTCCCTACCAGCAGAACCCGTGCGCCGTGGCGTGCCACGGGGACCCGGGCAACTTCTACGGCTACGACCCGCTGCAGCGGCAGAGCCTGTTCGGGGCGCAGGATCCAGACCTGGTGCAGTACGCCGACTGCAAGCTCGCCGCAGCCAGCGGCCTGGGCGAGGAGGCCGAAGGTTCAGAGCAGAGCCCGTCGCCCACGCAGCTCTTCCCCTGGATGCGCCCGCAAGGTGAGCTCGCGTCGGGGCCGGCGGGAAGGGAGAGCGGAGGGCCGGAGGCCGGGCAGGGGGCCGGGCAGGCCGGGAGCATTTCCTCCAGTTCCTGGAAGACGTGCCTGCTCCGTTCCGATTGCCTCCCACTTCTTTCCTCCTTCCTCCCTCCCTCCCTTCCTCCTCCCTTCCTTCCTTCCTCCTTTTCTTCCTCTTTGCCTTCCTTCTTTCCTTCCTTCCTCCCTGCCTTCCTTCCTTCCCTCCCTCCTTCCTTCCTCCCTCCCTCCCTTCCTTTTTTTTTTTTTTTGTTTTTGTTTTCCTTGAAGGGGGGTCGTTAAGCGACATTTCCTGAATCCATAAACCCCTCACCCTGCCTTACTTTTCTTCTTCTCATCCCTTTCCCCCCCTTTTACTGCTTTATGGGGGTAGTGGAGAGAGGGCGGCGGGAGTGGGGGCGCTCAACTTTTGCACTTCTCAATTGCTTTATAGTTTAATTACCCTGAAGAAACTTTTCTTCTGGGGCAGAGGCTCTGGGGGCTTTTCAAGGTGGGTCCACTTGTCCCAGTCCCGGCTTTTTAAATTCTTATTCCCCCCTCCCCCTCCTTCACACCCTTCCTTATAAAGTTTATGGCACTTTTACTAGATTTGAACTACCCCCCCAACTCTCTGGAGCTGGTTACTAGAGGAGGGGGCTCCCCCTTTCTGGCTCCCTTAGAGTCAGTGATGTCTGATCCCTCTCACCATCCCCCCATCCCCATCACCCCCCCCCCATTGCTGACCGCGGCCTCCCAGCGCCCCCGCCCCTGCACGGGATAGAAGGTCCCCTTCCCTTATTATACTGGTCTCCCAGGCTGGTTCACGAATCTTCCAACCTTCTCCGTCTCTGCCCCCTCCCCCACCCTCCCCTCCCCCCCCACCCTGTCTCGCCTTTTCCCCCATTCCCAGCAGCCGCCGGACGCAGGCGAGGCCGACAGACCTACAGCCGCTACCAGACCCTGGAGCTGGAGAAGGAGTTCCTATTTAATCCCTATCTGACTCGCAAGCGGCGGATCGAGGTATCGCATGCGCTGGGACTGACAGAGAGACAGGTCAAAATCTGGTTCCAGAACCGGAGGATGAAGTGGAAAAAAGAGAACAACAAAGACAAGTTCCCCAGCAGCAAATGCGAGCAGGAGGAGCTGGAGAAACAGAAGCTGGAGCGGGCCCCGGAGGCGGCGGACGAGGGCGACGCGCAGAAGGGAGATAAGAAGTAGGCTCCAGCTGGGACTGCCAGGGCCGCGGCCGCCCTGCGTCCGTGGGTCCCCCGACCACGCCACGGCCGTCGCCCGCCCCCGCCGAGAGAGCTCTGGCCCCGCGAGCGGGGCCCGGAGCCCGGCCTCCCGCCGCAGCGTCCCCCGCCGCGCCAGTCCCCGCTAGTGGTAGTATCTCGTAATAGCTTCTGTGTGTGAGCTACCGTGGATCTCCTTCCCTTCTCTTGGGGGCCGGGGGGGAAAGAAAAGGATTTTAAGCAAGGACTCCCTCGCCCTGCGAGGGTGAGCGGCTGCGGCCTGGCTGAGCCCCCCACGTCCCCGCCCCGTGTAAAAAGCCTCCTTGTGCAATGGTCTTTTTTCCTTTGAACGTGCTTCTTTGTAATGACCGAGGTACCGATTTCTGCTAAGTTCTCCCAACAACATGAAACTGCCTATTCACGCCGTAATTCTTTCTGTCTCCCTCTCCTTCTCTCTTCTCTCTCTCTCTCTCTCTCCTCTCTCTCTCTCTCTTTCTCTCTCTCTCTCCGTCCTCATTTCCCCCTCCCAACCCTTCTCTCCTCGCTGCCCTCCCTAGCTCGCTGGCTTTCTCTCTTGCTTCTCTCTTTTCCTCCCAACCCCCCCCCCCCTTTGGTTTGGCAATTTCGTCTTAAGTGTTTCTCAAAAGAGGTTACTTTAGTTAGCATGCGCGCTGTGGGCAATTGTTAAAAGTGTTCTTAGGTTTACTGTGAAGAGAATGTATCCTGTATCCGTGAATTGCTTTATTGGGGGGTGGGAGGGCTAATTATATATTTTGTTGTTCCTCTATACTTTGTTCTGTTGTCTGCGCCTGAAAAGGGCGGAAGAGTTACAATAAAGTTTACAAGCGAGAACCCGAGACTGGCCGGGCCCGCGCTCCTCATTTGCCCCCGGCGCCTTGCAGAGCTGGGGGGAGCCGGTCACCGGGCTCTTGCGCCCGCCTGGCCAGGCAGCCCAGAGGAGGGGGCGGGGGCTGGAGGCAGGTGGTGCGAGTCCCTTGGCCCAGGGGCGCAGGGGGTGAGGGAGGCGGCTGCGCCTGATTGGAGGAGAGAGGACGGGGGAGGGGAACCCAGAGAAACCCCCTCCCTTCGCGTTCCGAGGCTGCGGGCGCGAGACCTAGGCGCCGAGGCCACGCCGGAGAGATGCGCCCGGGCTGGCGGCTGTATCCCCCCCTCCACCTCCCCCTTTGTTTCTGTGGGCCCTCTCCTGTCTGTGCCTATGTGGGGGCGAGTGGATACAAGTGGAGTGCAGGGCCGCTGAACAAGCTTGTACGTTTATTTTTCCCGGATTGGGTGGGTGAGGGGAGCAGGAGGAGAGGAGAGGTGCTCTCCCCCGCCTCTCCTTCTCTACGACTTGGCCACCTTCGCCCAGCTCCGAGGTCGTGGCTCGCCGCCTTCCTTCCTTCGCTGCCCCTGCTTCTCCGGCAGCCACGCTCTACTTGAGGCATCCGCCTCCCGGAACCAGGAGAGCAGTATACCCAGGCTGCCTTCCTCTCTTCCTTTCTCTTCCCACCCACCTCACCCCACCCCCTTCCTTTTTTACTTTCAACCCCCCCTTTTTTTAAGCCACCAGAAACCGCATCATCCAGAGCCCGTGGGCTGGATCCCGCGCCTGCAGGAGCACCCACGAAGCTTCACTCCATTCCTGCCTGTATGTCTGGGGGCATCGAGAGCGAGCAAGGAAGCCGGGCTCACCTCCGCTCCTCACCTCGGGAGGACTGGACCAAGTTCCCCCAAAGGCCCAGCCAGGCTGAACTGGCCCAGATTAATAAAGACGTGACCTGCCCGCACCCACCCACCCAGTTGCGGGCAATCCCTGCATTTGTTTCTCGTTGGGTAACCGGGGGGGGGGGTTCGGGGGGGATGACAACACGGATCGCTCGGAGGTTATTTATTTTCCCTGCCACTCAATCCCTTCCTCCCCAAATCTCGCCTGCAAGCTGCCTCCAGCCCAAGGGGGTCGACAGCGGCCCTTGAGCCCCCAGCCCCAATCCACAGGGCTTGGCTTTCCCATTCATTATTGATCATATTTTATAAATCTAACGCCACACAATTTTTTCCACATTACCGGGAGCCGTGGGGAGGCTGCCCGGCCATTGGCTGAGCGGACGTCACGTGGGTGGGGTCACGTGGTCCGGAGAGGAAAAAGGGGGTCCTTTTTGGTGTAAATCTGGACTCTAATTCTGTAATATATCAAGGAATCTCGTAAAACCGACACTAAAACGTCCCTGCCTACAAATCATCCGGCCAAATTATGAGTTCATTGTATTATGCGAATGCTTTATTTTCTAAATATCCAGCCGCAAGTTCGGTTTTCGCTACCGGAGCCTTCCCTGAACAAACTTCTTGCGCGTTTGCTTCCAACCCCCAGCGCCCGGGCTATGGAGCGGGTTCGGGCGCTTCCTTCGCCGCCTCGATGCAGGGCTTGTACCCCGGCGGGGGGGGCATGGCGGGCCAGAGTGCAGCCGGCGTCTACGCGGCCGGCTACGGGCTCGAGCCGAGTTCCTTCAACATGCACTGCGCGCCCTTTGAGCAGAACCTCTCCGGGGTGTGCCCCGGCGACTCCGCCAAGGCGGCGGGCGCCAAGGAGCAGAGGGACTCGGACTTGGCGGCCGAGAGTAACTTCCGGATCTACCCCTGGATGCGAAGCTCAGGTAACGCCGCGCACCGAGCCATCCCGAGCCGCAGTGGCCCGAGCACATTCCCCGGAAGGCGCCCCCTTCCCGGCCAAGTGCTCCTTTCCGCGTCCAGACTGCTCCCGGTGGGAGGTCGGCCCTGGGGACGCGGCAGCCCCTCCGCCGCAGCCCGGCGCGCCGCCCCCACCCCCATTTTTTGCTCGGTGCTCTCAGGCTCCTTCTGCTCCCTCGGCGGATCTCTCTCCGCCGACGCCGTGGCGCTCCGAGCCCCCCGCCTGCCCCCCACCTTTCCTCCTGGCCTTTTAGCTTTAAATATTTATCAGCCGCGCCGGCACGGGCTGGAGACGAGGCCGTTTGTCTTGTGGAGGAAGGCTGGGGTTTGCAGAGAATAGCCATTAGGGTCTCCCCCCTCCCTTCTCCCTTCCCCCGCCGGGGATCTCAGCTCTGGGTGTGTCCCCCAGCCCCAGCTTGAAGATCTGGGGGAGGGGGCCCGCAGCGCCGAGCAATTCTCCCCTCCCCCTCTTTCCCAGCCAACCCCGCTCCCCCATTATTCCCCTCTGGACAATTAGAGGTGGGCTCTAGAGGCTTGGCGGAAGGAGGGGGTTTGAGAAGAGATGAAGATCCAGCCAGGGACACAGAGCCAGAGAGGCAGGTGGAGAGAGGGGGGCTGAGGCCAAGAGAGATGAGGCTCCTGACCCCCCAGTGAACTTGGGAAGGGGGAAGCAGAACTAGAGAAGGGGTCAGAAGCCCCACAGGAGTACAGCTGGCTTCCTCAGGTGCCCTGCCTAGGGCTCCTAAGTGCCCCCTGGAGAACTGGCCAGCAAGTTTGCAGGTATCATTCCAAAAGGGTGACTGTCCTCTTATGGGAGAGACTAGGACTCCATGGGAGCTGCATCACGAGTTAGAGAGTGCAGGCCACTGAGCCAGCTGCTTCAGAAGCCCCAAGAGACCCAGGCTCTGTGGGGTTTCCTGACTAGCTTAAATCAGACTTCTTTCTTCATGCTGCCCTGGGCTCAGGGACCAACTCCAAGGTTCAAAAGCCCCAAGACTGTGGTCCAAGGCTCCCCAGTCCAGTCAGAAGGAGCCCAGCTCTTACACCATCAGTATTGGTGGTCACGGTCCCCATTACCTGCTCCATAATTCAATTGCCTTTCCAGTTGATTTATCAAAGCCCCAATTTTTCTGCTCGTAAACATTTCAGCTTGGCTTTTATCTGACTTGAAATTAGGGCCCCTAGGCCCTCCTCCCATGTCTACTTCCCAGGAGGGCTGGCACCAGCTCCTCCCCCAGTATGCCCTCAGGTTCCTCAGGGTTTTGGCCTAACCTGGAAAGCTCACCTCTGCCCTTCAGCCCCCACTCCCCAGATATGTTCCACCCCAAACCAGGCTGCTGTCTCTCCTGTGCCTTCCCGGAGGCCCAGAGATTGATTTGGAAAACTGGGTTGTCTGGGCAGGTGGGCAGGCCAGACAGCCTGTCCCTGTCTGAACCTGAGCCACTCACTGGAAAGAGTCATTATAGGGCTCCTGCTCTCTGGCCGATTCCAAGCTCCAAGGAAATCTGCAGATTCTCACCTCCTCCTCGTTCCACAGCAGGCTGTGTGTGTGTGTGTGTGTGTGTGTGTGTGAGAGAGAGAGAGAGAGAGAGAGAGAGATTGGGTCTGTGAGCCTCTTTGTTTCCTTTCTTTTTGGGAAAAGCACTGAGGCCAGGCCTAGAGCCCCACTCCAACTGCATGGTTTCCGTGGCCTCTTACCTAAAGATCTTCAGAGTCCATATCCAAAAGGGGAGTCTTAGGGTGCCTGGTCCCAGGGGTGATGGGAAGATTAGACTTCCTTCATCCCACATAACACCCCTCAGGTGCAGGGCCTTTAAAAGCTAACCGGTTAAATCTTGGGTGCAGGAGCCCTAGTCCGGAAGACTTTCCAGGTGGCCAGTGGGGACGGCTGCCTCAAGAGGCCTCGAGAAAGTCCTGCACATTGAGGGAAGAGGGAAGGCACACGCTGAGGGGTGTGGAAAGTAAGACTTTGGTTTACTGGGGAAATGGGCTCTTCCACCCACTGACCCCAAACCTAAGAGTCTGTGAAGAGGTGGGCAGTCTTGTGGCTTTTCCCACACGCACTGATTATTCTCCTTTAAATACCGTGCGCAGGAACTGACCGAAAGCGCGGCCGCCAGACCTACACGCGCTACCAGACCCTGGAGCTGGAGAAGGAGTTTCACTACAACCGCTACCTGACACGGCGGCGGCGCATCGAGATCGCGCACGCGCTCTGCCTGACCGAAAGACAGATCAAGATCTGGTTCCAGAACCGGCGCATGAAATGGAAAAAGGAGAACAAGACCGCGGGCCCTGGGGCCACCGGCCAGGACAAGGCCGAGGTGGAGGAGGAGGAGGAAGAGTGAGAGCCAGAGAAAGGGCAGAGAGCCAAAAAGGGAGAGAGAGGGCTGAAGCCCAGCTCTGAGAACTGAACCAGGAAACTCAAATTAAATAGGGAGGGGGAAAACTATTTAAATAGTGGAAAGCAGTTTAAAATTTTTTAAGGAGAGACGGTGGAATTTTGGTTTCTTAACACTGAAAAACAAAAACAAACAAAAAAAACACACCATACTACCTATAGAAAAGCCCGGTGGGTTTGTTTTGTATGCTATGGGAGGAACATCACCTACCTACCTGTTCTCTAGATTTTCTGCCTCCCCTTTTCTATGTCGCTATTGTAAGGTCTTTGTAAAATCTCGCTGTTTTGTAAGCTTCTTTCTTTGATGCTGTCTTTGTGCTATGTGGGTCTGGACTAAGGTGTGTGGTTCCCTGTCCTCCTGAGCCCACCCCCCACCCCCACCTTACCAGTAGCAGCACGGAAGGGGCCTTAGGGAGCCCCATGGACCCACCGACTAGCTCAAGTGTCCCCTCTGTGCCCCTGGCCTACCCGATGCTCCTTGCTTCCGCCAGCCCCTGTGATCCCCTTTACATTGTATGTGTACCTGAAGGATGGAGAAATAAAAACACAATTTAAAAAAGAACAGACCTATTTTCTGTGTTTCCCTAAAGCAGGGGTGGGGGCTCTGGGTGAGCCAAGCATCCCAGAGCCCCTTGGCTCCAACTTCTGCTGCTAGTCATTTCGTTCTGCGCTGGGGTCTGCCCTCTTCCCCAGTGCTCCTGGCTCTGGGGGCTGCCCAGAGTGAACCCCCATAGGACACACACACCTCCCTTTACATTCTTTTACACATACTGACATACACAAACGCACAAATCACACCCATTTATAGGCTGACATCACACATAAGTAAATCTATACATTGTCACCTACAGTCACCAACAAACACCCCATATTCATATGTCCATAAATAAACATACAGGCATTCATTCACTCATCCCAACAGTACACTGGAATGCATGCTTTCATGTTCACACACACTCACAAGTAAACACACATTCACACTCACTCACAGAGACATTTATACATATCAATGTACATTCACACATCGGCTTATAAACACAGATTCACATTTGCCCCCAAGTAAACACATCCCTGAGCCCACAGGCTTGGTTACACACCCATTCACAAAACAAAACCCCCACCGTTTGCAAACTCTGCCTCATCCAGGCCTTCAAACCAGGCTGCGGCTTGGTGGTGCGGCTGGGGCACAAAACGGAGCTGAAATCCACAGTGCTAGGCCCACAGGAAGGAAGAGAGGAAGGAAAGGGAAGGTGAGCACCCAGATCCACTCCTGCTTCTTGGGCGGCTTTGGGCAGAAGCCAGGCCGGCGAGCA